>NC_041386.1:567677925-567943086 GCF_002162155.2 Triticum dicoccoides
CCCCACAGCCACCGCCTCCCCGCGCCAAGCCCCGCCACCCCGCACCTAGCCCCGCCGCCGCCTTGCCGCCACCGCCGAACGCCGCCGCCGCCCCGCGAGCCGCCGCTCCGCTGCCGCACCTCGCCTCGCCGGACCTCTCGCCGGAGGTAGTCGCCGGACTCCGTCGCCGGTTTTTTATAAAACCATTCGGTTTTTTAGAAACCCAAGATCCGTTTTTCCAGATTCGCCGGTTTTTCTCGGTTCTTCTAATTAGCGGACGTTCGTCCGAACATCCGTGTTAACGAACGGTTCTTCGCCCGTTAGATATAGCTAACGAACGCTCGTTCGTTAGTCTGTTCGTCAGTTTTCTTTTATCGGATTTATTCCGTGATTTTCTCTGATCGTGATTTCTGATCCGATCTTAGTTTCTGTTTATCTTTTCGCTCGTTAGTCGGAATCAGGCGATTCAAGCGCCTAGAGTTTCATCTCGAAACCCTCTTTCCGTTTAACCAACTCAAACAAGTTTTCTCTATTGTAAAATTTGACCTAGTTTTAGATTAGTAAACGAAGCTTCTTTCTTTCGCCGTTTGAGTTTCGTTGCTCTGTTTGATTTGATTCTTTTTGCGAACCAGAGTTCTTAATTTGAACTTTCTGGTCAACCTCTTTTATTTGAGTTTTGCTTGAGCATCGTTGCTTGTACTTATGTATGCTATTGTTTGCTTGCGATAGAAAACCGGGAGTGCGAAGCGTGCTACTACGAGTCCCTAGGTTTCGCAGATCGTCAGCAAGGCAAGTAACACTTTGATCATACCCCTTTATCACCCAGTTTTTGTGCATTAGTTCCAATCCTCAAACATTGCATGATTAGGATGTCATTAACTTGTGGGTTGGGAAGTAGTTGATGAGGTAGAACCTATTGCCCTGTTACATTCCAACCCTTGGGAGTTACTCTACGTGTTGCTTATATTACTATGCTATGCTAAGCTCGTAGACGTGGTTTGGGTTTGAGTGAAATCCATGACAGATGTGAGATTGTTAAATTAATGGTTCAACTTAAGGTGGCAACTTAATCAAAGAACTGGGTGGATTGAGGCACCTGGAGTACCCAGTGTTGCCTGTATTTTTTGGAGATCCCGGAGTACCCGTGTGATCTTCCTATGGACCGCCACCCAGGCTCAAAGGGAATAGAGATGATTCATGCTAGAAACTTCCGTGTGCAGCCACAAGCTATTATGGGCTCTAGCATAGTTGAGTAAGTTACGTGAAGCTCTTAAAGAGGCAGATCAGCAGGTAGTGGGATGTAGGTTTGGTATGGTCTGTCTGGAGTAGAGAGTTAATGTTTCTGAAAGACCGTGTCTCGGTCATCCGTTTCTCAAACACCCCGTAGTGCGAGAAATCCAACGGAGGAGATCGAGTCTTGTGGGTAAAAGTGCGCAAACCTCTGTAGAGTGTACAATCTAATCATGGTTAGCCGTGTCCCCGGTTATGGACAATTCTTGAGTATCTAGTACTTGGGTTATCACATGTATCTCATCATGTTTAATTAATATTATTGGGTTGTTAATCACTTTAATTGGGATTGAGTTGGAGGGACCTTCTCAATGATGTTTCAACTACCATGATAGTAAAAGTTAAAATCTATTCCTTTGTTGTAGGGAAAAATTGTCTTTTCGCAAAACTATAAACCATAGAGCTTTCCACCAGCCATATATGCATATAGTGATAGCATTATTTTGTTCTTCCTCTATTGTGTTATGTTGCCAGCATATTCCATGTGATGGCCCATTTTCGGGCTGCAACGTATTATGTTGCAGACTTTTCAGACGAGGAGTAAGGTACGTTAGGTCGTTGCCGTGCAGCTCAGCTATGCCGTTGGAGTTGATGGACTCACTTTATCTTCCAAGCCTTCCGCTGTTATCGTATTAGATGGCCTTAAGCCATATTATTGTAATAAGTTCTCTCTTGAGACATTCGATGTAATAAGTGTGTGATTGCTGCTCTGTTATAAATCCTTCGAGTACTATGTGTGTCAGCATTACCGATCCAGGGATGACACTGAAGCACAGAGACTTGACCGTCTGAGGTCGGGTCGCTACAGGAGCTAGTATAAGCATGAACATGTAAGGTAACTTTTGTCAGGATGTGGATACAGTAAAGCAAACCACCCCAGAGCCGGGTAGTCTCGTCATATGAAATTCACTGGGGAACAATCAATAAAGGAAAAAGGATACCCGAGTTGGAGACGATTTCCTTAAGTCAGATATATTCATACTTGTTCCCTGAGCAACCAAATATCGAGGATGAGTTTTCTTTAAGGGGGGAAGGTCTGTCAAAACCTGATTTTTGGCCCTTTCTTTTTCTTTTGATTTTGTGAGGTTTTTGCTTGAGTTTCCTTTTTCTGTGGCTATGTGCTCTAGAAACTGGAGAAGATAACCTCTTCTTCCTTTCCAGAGTGGCTTGTCATCCTCATATCCATCCCAAGACCTTGCCATTTTCAAATTGGGCCAACCTCAATATTATTTTCTAGGGAATATTCCTTTTCCCATTAAAGGAATAATCCTTTTTGCCCTAGGTTGTGAAGCAACCTATATTATTGTCACTCCCAAAATTCCCAAATAATTCTCATAAATTGTTTGGGTCATATCTTCCACAGATATGTCAAAATCCTACCTTGTCTTCATTAAAGATAATTCACAAATATTCCTTTTCTTGTTTTGCCATCAATGGCTTTTGAGAAGGAAGTGTCAATTATCTTTGCTTGATTGACCCAAAACTTTTTGGGCACCTTTTCATGTCCATATCATTGTCTCCTGTCAAAATTCAACTCATTTTTCCTAGAGAATATTCCTGAGCAATTTTTCAAAGTTCATGTCTGAGGGAATTCTTTGTGAAGGAAGTACTAGCTAGATTAATCCAATTGAGTTGAAATTTTGCATGGTACTTCATATCATCAAATCACGACTCTCCTCAAAATTTGAGCTCATTTTATTCATCCATGTGAGCACACCTTCAAATCTTTGTTTCTGGTCAAATTTTCAGTTTGTGAAGCAAGTATATTTTATCTTGCTCCATTATTGCTGAAAATTTTCCAGGACTTTCTCCTACCCATATAACTTATCTCCCAAGAGTTGGGCTCATTTCATCTATCCATGTCCCCTTAGGATTTTCCTAAGTTCTGTGCAGAGAGATGCATTATGAAGGAAGTACCATTTTGGCTTCGCCAAATGGCATGACATTTTTATGGCACTCTCATATGCCCAAATCATCCTACCATGCCCATTTTCAGCACAATCCATCACTCCTAGTGAGTGCTACTTCCTGTTTTTGCTTCTGGACCAGATTTTGCACTTGCAAAGCAAGTGTATTAAATACTTGTCTAAATGATCTCATATTTAACAGGATTATAGTCCTTCCTATCCTAAACCTCCCTGACATCAAGTTTTTCACTTAACCTCACTCTGTTTATCACATCAGTGTGGTCAAGATTGCTACAACAAACTTCTGGGCATCATTCCAACCCAACCACAGTGCCATTTCTTGATCTATCTCCTCATGTCTGCTCCTGGTAGTAGGGACTTCCCAGTAGACATCGTTTGCCTGCCACTTGAGTCCTACCCACGTCAGTCTGTGTCGTGACCACCGACTTGGCATGAAGTGAGGGCGTCCAGGATGCTGTTTTGCTCGGGCCCTGCTTGTGATCGTCATTCCAGCGTGCCCATGCAAGTTTAGTGGATCCACCTCGCCATCCTCTTCTTCCCTGACCTCACTCCCCCTCCTGTACCTCGCTCGTCGGTGCTCGTCGCCGCGCGCCCACGGGCGCACAGCAGCCGGTTGGCTCTGGGCGTGCCCTTGCCGCTTCCTCCCCATGCCCCGTCGACCTGTTCTGCCCCATGACCTACCCCCTTCTCCTCCCCATCACCTTCCGTTGACCATGCTCTCCTGCACACACATACGCGGCCATGGCCGAGCCATGGCCACGCGTCCGCGGTCGCCCTCCCTCGCCCCGCCTATAAGTGGCCGGCCCGAGACCTCCCAAGCTCACCATCACTCTCACAGCACTCCATTAGACCTCCCGAGCCTCTCACCCGAGTCCCAGAGCCCCCCTCTGCCCTCCATAGCCGCCATGCCCGCCGCTCAGTTCAGGCTAAATTGTGGCACTGCCGAGCTCGTCCACCCCTCCCACCACCACCAATGGCTTCCCCGTGATCCTGCGAGCCTCCCCTACCCCACGAATCGCCGCCGGAGCAACCACAGCGCCCTGCCCGACTCCACCTGTAGCCCCCGTCCATCGTAGTCGAGGATGCGCTCCCTCCAGTGCATCTCGGCGGGTGTGAGGAGTCCAGACGGAAGCTCCTCATCTTCCCGATCTCGCTGGTGCTGGGCATCGCCAGAGACGACCAAGGTCGCTGGAACGGGCGCCCGCAGTGCACCGCTACCCCTGTCCCGCGGGCGAGCACGAGGAGGAAGGAGACAAGCTAGGCTAGGCAGGCCCCACCTACCTTGGACCTCACCTTGCAGCCGCATGGGCGTTGACTCTCCGACAACGGCGCCATAAAAGAGTCTTGATGACCCACAAGTATAGGGGATCTATCGTAGTCCTTTCGATAAGTAAGAGTGTTGAATCCAACAAGGAGCAGAAGGAAATGATAAGCAGTTTTCAGTAAGGTATTCTCTACAAGAACTGAAATTATCGGTATCAGATAGTTTTGTGATAAGGTAATTGGTAACGAGTAGCAAGTAATAAAAGTAAATAAGGTGCAGCAAGATGGCCCAATCCTTTTTGTAGCAAAGGACAAGCCTGGACAAACTCTTATATGAAGGAAAGCGCTCCCGAGTACACATGGGAATTATCGTCAAGCTAGTTTTCATCAGGTTCATATGATTCGCGTTTGGTACCTTGATAATTTGATATGTGGGTGGACCGGTGCTTGGGTGTTGTCCTTACTTGGACAAACATCCCACTTATGATTAACCCCCATTGCAAGCATCCACAAGTACAACAGAAGTATTAAGGTAAACTAACCATGGTGTGGAGTTTTTGGAGGGATCTTTCTCAGGGATCGAGGAAATTCGCAGTTAATCCAGGTGAAGAAGACCCGGTCTGAAAAGATCTGCATAAGCATTAACTTCATCTGTCCAGATTTATGATTTGTGAGATTAAAAGGTTCAAGAAAATTAGGGTTTCGTTGGTTGTTGGTTGAGCCGCCGCAAGTCGTCGACACCGATTGGGTGTTCCGCTACAACCGTTAAGGCAAGCCACCTGAGACTAAACAAAAATTTCTATCTCTGCGCGTGGCCGGGGCCGTTCCCAGTTTTTCTTTGGCTGCAACAGTCAAAGGCAGACAGCCAGCGTACGCGTAATCGTCTACTCGTGGTTTAAAGCAAATCCGAATATTACTCATGTTCTGGCATCTATAAATCACTTTCCTATTTTCTGTTTGCTACACAGAGAAGTAAACCTTCCAAGGGACAAATTCCTGGGCCATCATTACCATAAATTGATCTCAAGCAAGGCTTTCCGGGTTGTTTTGCTCACCAACTGTTGCTCCTTGTTTCACGCCAACGCACAAGGGCATCAACTTGCACAGCACGCGCCTGAAAGGCTGCCACATTCATTAAGAATAAAAAGATGGAAAGAAGGGCCATGACCCGGAGGGTGAGGCGAAGGAGGACTTAACATGACCCAGAAACGGACCGCGGCGCCGCCCGAGCGATCCGCCGTTCGCCTCTTGCCCTTGCGCCGAATCACCTGAGCAGTCGTTGCCGCCTTACGGATGTTCTTCTGCCGCGGCCGCGGCCGCAGCCATGCATCACCGGGCGCCCGTCCGAGCCGCCTATTACCCTAGTACAATTTCCAATGAGGACCATCATCCACCACGTGAAAGACAAAGACTAGTCAAAGTGATGAATCAATTTCTCTATTACTGCTCCACAGCGGCGACGACGCTAAACTTGTTTGTGGTCAGACGTCGTTCCTGTATCCATCTACACGACAGTGTCCGATGAACGCGTGAAGGGCCCGACAGTTTGCAGTGCAACATACGTTGATGCTAGGGGCCGTGCAACATCTGTACCATGCCAGGCTTCCGGAAAATTCATCCAACACCAACATCCTTGTTTATTTGACAAAAATACCAGGTGCTATTTACCCTATTTATTTTAAGCACATATTAATTCATTCAAGCAAAACTACTTTGCCCTATTGTGTCTTATATGCAGGAGAATTATTCATTGCAAAGTGGCATTATACCACGAAGATGAAGGCGTGCCAACATTATTCGGCACAGGTGGTCGTCCTTACTCAACGGACTCCCGCACCGGTTTACAATCCGTGGCCGACTCACCCGTCCACGCCGCCTTATAACACCACAGACGACTCGCTCATTTGCCCTTGTGGCGGTTCACGCGTCGGCACCGGTTTACAACGTGGAGGACAACTTGCTCGTCCGCACAGGTTTACAACGCCACAGACGATTCGCCCGTCCACTCTCGTGGCCGGTTCACGCGTCCACGCCGGCTCACAACGAGGAGGACAACTTGCTCGTCCACGGCGGCTTACAATGCCGCGGCCGACTCATTTGTCTGTTCCTGCGGCCAGCTCGCCTATAATTGATTTCAGCTTCAGTGTGGTGATCGGAAACTCCGCAATGGATAAATTACTGGCCTAACATATCAGGTGAAATCCATCCAGTATATTTTTATATTATATATTACTTTCTTTAAAAAGAGCGATTACTTTGTCTTGTGAAGTTCTCTAATGCAGGACAAGCTATATAACTGAGCTGTTGACTGACTCATACCGGTTTATATCACGGTCAAATATGGAGAGTCTCAAGCCCAAGTCCTCGAGTCACCTTGCGACTCGGCGGCTACGATGACATGACTCAGCAAATCTTGCCAGTTTTAGCAAATTTAAAAACCCCAGGACAATGGAGGGAAAGATAACCTGGTTCCGGAGGCTACTGTTATATTGATGAAAATTTAAAGGCCGTCAGAAAATTTCCGGCTTAGAATGTATATGACAGTTACAAAATCCTGGCTCAATGAAGAAATTCCGGGTCATCAGGAAGAATTCCGGTTTACAAATTCGGTTCAAGGGAAATATGTCTCCCACAAAGCTCTGACGCTCTCAATATCCGGTTCAAAATCCCGGTTCAAGAAGAATTTATCTCTTGCAAAAAAGTTAAAGGTTGCCGAAGAGGACCTGTTGCCATGACGCGTGGTTCAAACATGGGTTATCCTGCCTTATTGGCTTACCATATTATTGATCACATGGGGGCTTCTATTTATAAAGCGGAGTTCTGATTACATATTGATCCGGCTATCAAGCCAATATTGTCATAAGGGGCCAAAGAGAGTCTGTTGCACAGCACAACTCAAACATGGGTACCTCTTGAGCATAACTCATAATATCACTTGGGAGCTATGTTCGAACCATAGTCACACCTTTTGATCGGCGTAAGGCCACCAGGGAAATCACTTGGGGGCTTGGTCGTATTCGAACTAAGAGTTTGCACCCTTGTAATAGGCTATCAAGCCAGGCTTGGAAGCCAGGTGTACGCACCTAAAACCCCGGATTAACCTGCCTTCTTTAAGTAAGTCACTCCGTCCAGGTAAACCTGGTACAACCCGCGAACGTTTGACGGTCAATCTCATAGACCCTGAACTTGTCAAAGTTAAAACGTGATTGGTTAAAGATTGAGGTCCATCTTAAAAGGCTTTGTGAAATGGTTAATTCAGTGGCCTGGCGGCCCATGAAAAGCCTCGATTTGGAGCCTAGCAGCTCGTAAAAAGCCTCGCATGTTCTTTTTGATTTCTATTTGCCAAGTTTTTTCGCCTTTGTTGAGGTTCATAATATCTTCTGATAAACCGGCGTCCTTGACCCGGCTTGGCTTTCAACTACCAGTTGTCTGTACATGCTCAGTTATAATACGAAGACTATCAGCCCGGTCTGGTTCCAACTCAAAGTCACCAGTATTGAATAAACCGGTGTTTATCACAACCCAGAACGGTTTTATTATAAACCGGCAAAATATGGGAGGAGTTATCGGTACTCAAGATTTGGGTTATCACCCTTACTACAAAAAGTTGGTAAGCCAACGATGTGATTCAATGTCACATGTATGATATAATTCATATTTGATTATTCTTAAGTGCAGCCTTGGTTATACACCCGGGTTATATGTTGGGAATTATGACCCATCCGGCGGTAAACCGCCAGGACACTTTAAACTTGTTGTATACAGAAACAGGTTGAATAAATCATGATTATAAATCACCGGCATTTATTAACCCGGCCTGGCTATAAATCGCCAGTATGATGATAAATTATCTAGTGTTTATTAAACCGGTCTGGCTTTGGACTATAAGTCGCCAGTATATATATTTGGATTGTGCCATTGGAATCATGCGCTTATAAACCATTGAGTATATTATTCAAATCTTTAAATAGCCAACATGGCTGGATTTTTTATTATGGTTATCAACAGATGAGGTATTCAAAGTCGCTTTGGCACAATGGCTATTATTTTATCAATGGATATGGTTTATTCTACAATGGAAGGAATAGTCCCGAGTCGCTGCAGGCTTACGACCCGGCACTTGGGGCTACATTATTTAAATTGAGATTATATCAAATATGCAAGTCTCATGTCGCTGCAAGCATGCACCATGATACTTGGGGGCTAATGCAAAGTCATTTTTTTCTCATCTTATTGAAGACCCGACTCATCATATCATAATGAGCCGGCCCTTGGGGGCTACCAATTGCTCCTGTCAAACAATCAAGGTATACAAGCCTTAATCCATTATATTAAAGGGTTCATTGCTCAGTTGGTAAAGCACAAAGCTCTTAACCTTGTGGACGTGGGTTGAAGCTCTACGATGGAAGCTACATTATAATATGTTATTTCCATTGAAGTATATATCAAGTCCCGGTTCAGTATTATCTTACTAAGCCGGTCCTTGGGGGCTACACATCATTGATAAAATCTACATGATTATATTTACAAAGTCCTTGCTCATTATTGCATAATGACACGGACCTTGGGGCTACTGTCGGTGTCAAAACCAGCGGATCTCGGGTAGGCGGTCCCGAACTGTGCGTCTAGGCCGGATGGTAACAGGAGGCAAGGGACATGAAGTTTTACCCAGGTTCAGGCCCTCTTGATGGAGGTAAAACCCTACGTCCTGCTTGATTAATATTGATGATATGGGTAGTACAAGAGTAGATCTACCACGAGATCGGAGAGGCTAAACCCTAGAAGCTAGCCTATGGTATGATTGTTGTTCTATATGTTGTCCTACGGACTAAAACCCTCCGGTTTATATAGACACCGGAGAGGGTTAGGGTTACACAAAGTCGGTTACAATGGTAGGAGATCCACATATCCGTATCGCCAAACTTGCCTTCCACGCCAAGGAAAGTCCCTTCCAGACACGGGACGAAGTCTTCAACCTTGTATCTTCATAGTCGAGGAGTCCGGCTGAACGTATAGTCCGGCTATCCGAACACCCCCTAATCCAGCACTCCCTCAGTAGCCCCCGAACCAGGCTTCAATGACGATGAGTCTGGCGCACAGATTGTCTTCGGCATTACAAGGCGGGTTCTCCTCCAAATTCCGTGTACCTGTTGAATAAAGTCCAGTTTCTTGTAAATGTCGCGCTCCTTGGCTTCTACGCCCAATAATGGTCGTCTCCCATGTGTCAAATGAATATGAAAAGTCTGAGTGTTTTTACACCCACACCCCTAGCCGCGTAAATGAGCCGCCCATTTAAGGGGACGAGGATTTAGATCCAAACCACACCTTCTCCCCTTCGCGAGTGTTCATCAGAGCGCATCCGACAAAGGTCCATTGCACCATGGTCAGCCGTCGCAACTCCTCCTTTCGCCCTTCCATCCCTCAGCCTGGATATTGGGAGAGATGCTCCATCCCGCATAGTGAGCTAGTGACGCTCCAGACCAAGGGATTTCTCCCCCCGGCCTATATGGTCCCGGTTCGAGCCGGTCTTGCCATCTATAATGGCGGAGAGCAAGCAAAGAGTGCCCCTAATCCCTCCAAAGGAGAGCGGGTATGCCTTGTCCCTTATTTAATAAGAGGGCTCGGATTTCCAATCCATCCCTTTCTCCAGGGGCTCCTGGAGTTCTGTGGCCTCCAGCTACACAATCTTATGCCTGCCTCCGTATTGCATATCGCGGGCTTCGTAGCCCTCTACGAGCTGTTTTTGGGTGTTGAGGCTCATTTTGGGCTGTGGAAAGAGCTATTCTGCCTTGTGCCCCATTCTCAGAAGGGGTCATTATATCAAGTGGGCGGAGCCGAAGTGTGGCGCATCGCCGGGACCGGATATCTATCCGGAACCCCAAAGAAGGCGTCCGAGGACTGGCCTTCGGAATGGTTTTACATAGAGGACATCTCGCTGCCAGATCCTGTCCGGATCGGCCTCCCTGAGTTCGAGAGTGCTCTAGTAAAGAAGCGCCTAAGTTGGCGTCTACGGAGCCCTCAGAGGGAAAGTGACAAGGATGTTCTTTACCTAATGGGCCGGATAAGATTGTTAGCTCATTCTGGACTGACCATGATCGGGGTCATGGCTGCATGCATCATGCGAGGGGTGCAGCCGCTACAGTATAGAGGCCACCCCATGTGGGACTTCAACGGGGAGGACGACGCCACCCGCTACGGCCTTAAGGGGCCGGATTCGGCTGCGGCTCTAACAAACACCTTGTCCGCTTTGTACAAGGGAGAAGAGGAGGAATTTCTCCGCGTCGACCCACAGGGTGGATTTTCTATGTACAATCCCCCAAGCTGGGTAAGTGGTCACATTTACTTGCCCATCCGTTTTATATTCCCATTGTTAAATATTCAGTCTAATGACTTCAACGCCGGAACTGCGCCAGGCTGTTAAAGAAATAAACAGCCCTCCTCCACAACCCGAGGACCCAGGACGGTCCCTCGACCCGGCCTCTCAAGAGGATCCGGACTTATCTGTGGAGCTGATTGATGGAGTGTTCCATCAATTGAGCAAGGACAACGCCTTGGTTGCCATTACGGCCGATTACCCAGGGCTAATCCCGGCCTCCCAGGTAACTGAGATCGAAGTCCCAATACCCCGAATAGGGGTCCGCCCTCTCGTGTTTTTAGTTTCCTGATTACAACCGAGATTTACAGGGGTGGTTTTTGAGACGGGAGGCCGAACCTGCAGCGACAAGCCAACGAGGGGCCGTAGGGCCTCGTGGGCAGAAAAGAGATGCAGTCCGGACCGAGGCGTTAGCGCAAAGTGTCGGATTTCTGGTTCCGGCAGACCCTTGAGGTTCGAACACTGGGGTGCACGCGGAGATTTCGCCCTCTACCTACCTGCACCCTCTGCCTCGCTAAGATCTAAGCTAAGGAAAGAACAACACAAGAGACACAGGGTTTATACTGGTTCGGGCCACCGTTGTGGTGTAATACCCTACTCCAGTGTGTGGTGTGGTGGATTGCCTCTTGGGCTGATGGTGATGAACAATACAAGGAAGAGAAGCCTCGCGAGGGTCTGTTCTTTGCTGGGGGGACGAACTGCTTGGAGGAGTTCAGTCACCTTTCTCTCTCTCTGATCTCGATCCGATCCTTGATCCTCGATCTCTGTCTCTAACCTTCCTTCTACCTCGAACCCAAACCCCCGAACCTTGTGGGTGGCTGGTCCTATTTATAGGCAATGGCCCTGGGCCTCTTCGCAAATATTGAGCGGGAAGGGCGCCAACAATTGGCCATTTTGAAGGGGAACATCTAGTACACTTATCCTGACTAAAGTTGGTCCTCTGCACAAAGCTCTGGTGGTGACGCCGTCTTGGGCTCCATGATGACCTCCGTCTTGCGGTCCTCCTGGTCTTGGTCTTATTGCAACGAAACAGCAACCCTTGCCTGATGCCTCGGTACTCCGCGGCTGCGCTTGCCCCCTTTGCACCAAAGGGGAAAGGAGGACACTGTGCGGGCTGGCGCCCGCCTGGCGCCCTTGGTCGTCATGGCTTGCGTCACGGGCACCTCGTGAGGTACCCCGCCTTGATCTCTCCGCCTCCTCATGAGCTAGCCTAGTGAGGCCATGCCTGAGGAAGCTCCGTGTCGTCCGTCCCGCGAGGCTTGGCCACTCGCGAGGGTCTTGGGTCTGTGTTGATGAAGATGGGCCATGCTAGGCCCCCCTTTGAGCCACGCCGCAGGCCGCAGGCAGGCAAGTCTGGGGACCCCCGTTCCCAGAACACCGACAGTAGCCCCCGGGCCCAAGGCGCGCCCAGACTTGGCCGTGCAGGTCGGCGGATGGGCAAGAGCGAAGCGCCGCATGCCCTAACAGCCTGCGGTCTTGGGCGCCGTGTGGAGGTTGATTGGACGTGGGCGTCTCCACTTCCCCATGGCGCCTCGGCAACTGCACGGATTGGACAAGCCCCTGCATGCAAAGCGGGTCATGATTACCTGCGATCGTGGAGGTCGACGGTTGGCCTTCGCCGGCCATAAGTACGGAACAGTGCGCGCCCTTCCAGTCCATCCCTTCTTGCTTCTCCTTCTTCCCGGTCCTTGCTCCGTCTTGCTGCGATGGCTCCGATCCGCCGGTTCTCGACGGCAGAGAAGGGAAAGGCTCCCCGAGAGGAACCAGACCCGCTCCCGCCAAAGAAACGGCTCGCCCTCCGCAGCCCGGATGAGGGGGCCCATCAGGTGGTGTCGAGGCCCTGGTGCGAGCGGGCACCGCCGGGGTTCCCGCTTCCCTTGTACGCCCGCATCGAGGGCCCTGAAGGAGTTGATGCTGATCGCCATGGGCGGTGCCGCCGTCGGTGCCGACGGGTCACGAAGGTGTGGGTCGTCCCCCCTGGGGTCCACACCGAGGGCTCCTCCCGAGAGTTCGTGCTCCACGCCGCCATGCCTCCTTAGTCTTGGATTCGCCTTCCTCCCTTCTTTGCCTCCATCATCCCACAGGGAGAACTCCTGGAGCTTTGGCTGCAGCACGCCGGTTGCAGCACCCTCGCGACCGAGGCAGAGGTCGCGGTCGTCGCCCCGGGCGAGGTCTTCATGAGTCGAGGCTGGAGCGAAGTCGCCCGGGTTTGCAGGACAAGCGGCGCCTTCATGATCTACTTAGAGTACGACGGTGCTTCGGTGATGTTCTTCAAGGTCTTCGATGCGAACGGGCATCGGATGGAGTGCTGCCCCGGGAGAGGTGGCCGGGACCCTGCTGCGGCGAGGACCGTGCCCGCCGACCGCTCCATTGGCGGCTCCTCAGGCGGTGGAGGCGTCGGAGGTTCCAGCGACTCCGGCGAGCTCTTCGGGACTTCGGAGACGAGCGACGACAGCCACGAGCCCCTGAGCCGGCGCCGCTCCTGGAGCAGGGCGGGATCGTCAGGCCGTCGCCGCCTCTGATCTGGATGGGGTTGGCGCCGGTGCTTGACGGCCCACTATTGATGATGGCGTCTTTTGCAGGGGCGTGCATAGTTAGCGTCCTTTTAGGATGACGCGTCCCGTGGGGGCTTGTAAGGTGCCTGTGATCCTGTTTTGTTAATATAACCCTTGTCGTAGAATTGTGCGAGTTGCTCATTCCGTATTAGCTCAGTTCTCCCTTTCGAACCTCACGAGGGCTTGGTGCTCTGTGCCGACAGGTCCCAGTCCCAAGGCGGCTTCAGCCGTTGCTGGTATGCCAGGTCACGATGCCGTGGTCAAGGCCAGGAGGTGAGTGACCCGGAGTCTGGTAAGAGCCCCTGAGTCGCGATGCTTAGGAGGTCCCCTTAGGCGCTCAAGTAGCCGTCGTTCGGTGAGAAAGGAGAGTAGCGTCGCTAACACGGGATTGCATTAGGTGCCGGGATGGTGCCACGGTAGCTGGCGCTTCCGGGTGGTGACTTATCTCGAGAATCAGGGGTCGCTCTCTGGTGTGTCGCCGGGTCCGTGCATCGGCAGGCGTGAGGCTGCTTGGCGAGGTCCTCGTGTGTCCCTCCCCTCTCACCTTTGCTCCCCTTTCTGCTCTACGTCCTCGGGTCCCGGCCCTCGAGCGAGTCTCAGCCATCGCTGGTATGCCAGGTTGCGATGCCGTGGTCAAGGCCAGAGGGTGAGGGCTGGAGAGCCAGTAGGATCCCTGAGTCGCGATGCTCAGGCACCCCCCTTAACCTGCAAGCAGTTCGCACGGATGAGAGTGAAGGAGACACTGCAAAGGGCCTCACCCGACGCGGCTCCTTTAAGAGATCCTGTAAACCCATCATAGAAAGAACGAGGGGTTGCCATGACAATTGACAGTCAGCCGTTGGTTGCTTCCGAGGGGCGATGAGGCACTAAAGGCTTGACGAGGTGGCACCATGCGGGGCTGCCGCGGCCAGAGCTTAGCCATTCAGGTTTGTCGGTGTTGCAGGGACGGACCCATGCACAAGCTTCGTGCCGTTTGGGAGCAGTTCCGTCAGTTGGCGTCAATTGAGAGGGCAACTAGGTCAAACACATTAGCCGCGAAGGAGTGGATTCATTCAAATATATGCCGGGAAGGCGGACATCACTGGGTCAGGCCCGAGCGACTTGGGGATGATGCAGCCTGAGGGGCACCCCCAACAAGGTAAGCTAACAACATGAAATAAAAGGGATACATGCCGCAGGGACGGACCCACGCGGCCTGGGAATAATGCAGCCCTAGGGGGGCGCTCCCAGCTGGAAATGGAACTTGTAAGATGTCACCTGATGATGTTGAGGACGAAGGACCGTTGGTGTAGTAGACTCGGTGGGCTACGGAAGCCGATCCTCACGATACCCCAGGCCTAGGGGCCTCGGGAGGCTCCGGAGGCGCTGGTGGCTCCTCGCGGACCATCTCCATCTCTGCCAGGGCTGCGGAACGCCTGGCCTCTTGTGCCTCCATGATGCCCCTCATGAGGCGCTGGTACGTGGCAGCCGCGTTCGGTAAGCCGTAAGGCATGCGAACGTAGCTGTGGGGTGGACCTCCGCAGCGCCCCACTTGCGAGGGCCAGAGGCGCTCTAGAGAGGCGACTCGATTGAGCCCTCGTATGTCGATGCAGACACGCAGCCCACCATCCTCGCCTGGATGGGGAGCCACTGTTGGTAGGCGGCGGCCGCCTTTCATGACTCTTGACTCCTGTAGCTCCTGAATGGCCTTGCTGACGAACTCCTGAGGGTCTGGCTCTCCTTGCCTTACTCCTTCTTGAGGGAAACGTGCTTCGAAACACGCCTCCATGCGGTGCCCAAGCGCCTCCCTCATGACCCTAGCCAGGTCAGTGGCCCCCTAGGGAGAGCCCCTGAGCCCTGCCTGAGGAGGGCGCCGGACGCGCTTTCCTA
This sequence comes from Triticum dicoccoides, assembly GCF_002162155.2. NCBI lineage: Eukaryota > Viridiplantae > Streptophyta > Magnoliopsida > Poales > Poaceae > Triticum > Triticum dicoccoides. The sequence goes on from NC_041386.1 coordinate 567,693,183, forward strand.
GGCGATGGAAGGAGGTTCCCCTGGGCAGGCGCGGGCCCAGAGGGGCCGGACCGGACAATGTCTTCTTCTTCTTGGGGGCGGTCTCGGGAAGCCTCCTGCTTCCACGATCCGGGTCTTCCACTGACGCGGCCTGAAAGGCTCGCTCCAGGGAACACACCGCGTCCTTCTCTTCACAGGGCACCATGATGACTCCGCCATTTCCTGGCATCTTGAGGATGTTGTAGCCGTGGTGAGTTACGGCCATGAACTTGGCCAGCGCTGGGTACCCAAGGATGGCATTGTATGGCAGGCGAATGTGAGCGACGTCGAAGTCGATGAGCTCGGTGCGGTAGTTGTCGCGTGCCCCGAAGATGACAGGGAGGCGGACCTGCCCAATCGGGACCGTGGAGCCGTCGGTGACTCCGGAGAAAGGCTTGGTTGGCTGAAGCTGGCTGTAGGGTAATTGGAGATTGTTGAATGTTTCCACGGACAGGACGTTGAGCCCTGCCCCGCCATCGATGAGTGTCCTAGTGACCACCACATTGCTGATGATTGGGGAACAAAGCATCGGGAGGACTCCGGCTGTAGCCGCACACTTGAGCTGATCTGCTGAGCAGAACGTGATGGTGCACGTCGACCACCTGAGAGGGCGCGTGGCTTCGAGCTTGTTGAGGAGTGCATTCACTTCACGGGCGAACTGCTTGAAGATGCGTTGAGAGTCCGGGGCTTGAGCCCCGCCCAGGATGCAGGCGATCGCGCACGGCTCCTGGAAGCCCCCAGCCCCCTCGTCCTGGTGGCGGTCCTCGTTCCTCCTTGGCTGCAGCGGCAGCGGAGGGAGGCCTGCGTTGCCTTGCGGGCGATCCTCGCGAGGCTGATCCCTCCAGTCTCCCTCGCGAGGCGGATCTTGCCAGCGATCCTCGCGAGGTTGATCGCGCCACCCTTGGCGCGGGCCACGGTCTTCCCAGCGTCCTGCATTCCTTCCTCCTCCTCGACGGCCGATCCTTCCTTCTCGCACAGCTCGGAGCTCTTGACATTCGTTGGTGTTGTGGGTGTGGAGGTTGTGGTACACACAGTATCGACTGCCCTTGGGAGGTTCGGGCAGATCTCTGCCCCGCTTGGTATCTGGTTCTGCCGCGAGCACGGCAGCCCCCTTGCGCTTCACATCCTTGGCCTTGGGCTTCTTCTCTTCTGGGTTTGCGGCAGGCAGCTCGAGGAGGGAGAGACGCCCTTCCTCGGCCCTGGCGCACTTGGTTGCCAAGTTGAACAGCTCCAAGAAAGTGCACAGGTCTTCATGCATCGCCAGCTCCTCCTTCATCTTGACATCGCGCACGCCGTTGGAGAAGGCTGAGATGATGGCCTCCTCAGTCACCTTGGGAATCTTGAGGCGTGCGTTGTGGAAGCGCTGGATGTACTTCAGCAGGGTCTCCCCGGGTTGTTGCTTGATGCAGTGCATGTCGCTCACGGCGGGTGGCCGGTCGCGAGTACCTTGGAAGTTGGCGATGAAGCGGGTGCGCATCACGTTCCAGGAGGAGATCGTGCCTGGGGCCAGGTTCAGGAGCCAGGTGCGGGCCCCGTCCTTGAGCGCCATGGGAAACCAGTTCACCATGACCTTCTCGTCTCCGTTGGCAGCTTCGATGCCCAGCTCATAGAGCTGGAGGAACTCCGCAGGGTCGGCCGTGCCGTCGTAACGAGGAGGTAGGTCTGGCTTGAACTTGCCGGGCCACGCGACGCTGCGTAGCTCGATGGTGAAGGCACGGCAGCCTGCTGTGGCCACGGGAGGCCTTGGGTGACGGAGAACTTGGTCTTCCATGTCCCCACGTGCTGCAGCTGGGAGCAGCGCGGGGTCCTGGCGTGCGGGAGCAGGAGCATGGTCGTGACATGCTGGAGCAGGGAGCGCCCGGGCAGCTTCTTGCGGGCGAGGGATTTCTTGGCAGCTCTGCTCTTGCTGCGCTGGCACCTGATGGAGCGGGTTCCGCCCAGGGGCCACGCGTCTTGGAGCCATGGCGCCTTCTTGAGGAAGAGGCGGCCGGGGCGCCGCCGGAGCCTCGTCGCCCACGTGGGGCGGGGTGCGGTGCAGCGGAACGGACGGCGCAGGAGAGCCCCCTGCGGCGCGGACGAGCTCGGCGACGCGGTCAAGCCATTCTTCGTAGACGTCGTCGACGGGACGGTAGCGCAGGAGCTCGTTTGCCGCAATGAGCGCAGCTCGAACCTCCATGGGTGCTCGGAGCGCACGGGACGAAGAACCAGCTGGGGTGAGCGAGGGAGTAGCGGTGCGGCCGTCTTGCCGCACTGACGGATGTTGAGATGATGCTTGCTGCTCGTCCCGCGCTGGGCCGGTGGCGGCGTTGATGGCAGGTGACGGGGAACGGTGAGGACGCCCGCCGACAGGAGCCGTCTGGGTGACGCGGGAAGCGAGAGCGGCCCGACACTCGGCGCGGGACCGACGAGCGTCAGACATGGGCGCGGTGGTCGGAGGAGAATGGGGTGGTGGAAGACGAATTCCGGCGCACCCCTACCTGGCACGCCAAATGTCGGATTTCGGGTTCCGGCAGACCCTTGAGGTTCGAACACTGCGGTGCGCGTGGAGATTTCGCCCTCTACCTACCTGCACCCCTCCGCCTCACTAAGATCTAAGCTAAGGAAAGAACAACAGAAGAGACACAGGGTTTATACTGGTTCGGGCCACCGTTGTGGTGTAATACCCTACTCCAGTGTGTGGTGTGGTGGATTGCCTCTTGGGCTGATGGTGATGAACAGTACAAGGAAGAATAGCCTCGCGAGGGTCTGTTCTTTGCTGGGGGGACGAACTGTTAGGAGGAGTTCAGTCACCCTTCTCTCTCTCTGATCTCGATCCGATCCTTGATCCTCGATCTCTGTCTCTAACCTTCCTTCTACCTCGAACCCGAACCCCCGAACCTTGTGGGTGGCTGGTCCTAATTATAGGCAATGGCCCTGGGCCTCTTCCCAAATATTGAGCGGGAAGGGCGCCAACAATTGGCCATTTTGAAGGGGAACATCTAGTACACTTATCCTGACTAAAGTTGGTCCTCGCCTGCACAAAGCTCTGGTGGTGACGCCGTCTTGGGCTCCACGATGACCTCCGTCTTGCGGTCCTCCTGGTCTTGGTCTTGTTGCACCGAAACGGCAACCTTTGCCTGATGCCTCGGTACTCCGCGGCTGCGCTTGCCCCCTTTGCACCAAAGGGTAAAGGAGGACACTGCGCGGGCTGGCGCCCGCCTGACGCCCTTGGTCGTCATGGCTTGCATCACGGGCACCTCGTGAGGTACCCCGCCTTGATCTCTCTGCCTCCTCGCGAGCCAGCCTGGTGAGGCCGTGCTTGAGGAAGCTCCGTGCCGTCCGCCCCGCGAGGCTTGGCCCCTCGCGAGGGTCTCGGGTCTGTGTTGATGAAGATGGGCCGTGCTGGGACCCCTTTGAGCCACGCCGCAGGATGCAGGCAGGCAAGTCTGGGGACCCCCGTTCCCAGAACGCCGACAGAAAGGTATGGCTCGCCCCCTTATCCCAGGTGTTATACCTTCAAGGCATATTAACACTCGTGCTCTCTTCAGGACAAAGAGACCTCGCCGGACTATATCCGGAGAGGCTGCCAATCGCGCCTCCACCAGCCAGGCTCCAAAGCCTGGTCCGGAGGCGGAGGCGAACACAAGGCGCGCATCGAACGCTCCTCCGACGAAGGATGTGGACAGGTTGTCTGCCACCAACTCTGAGGTGGAGAGTGCCATGAACCACAGGCGTCGCCGGACAATTCTTTGCGACGCTTGTTTCTCCCAAGAGGCATTAGATGCCTTCAGTTCGGGAGATGCGTACCTCTGTGCTGCTCAAAATGGTCTAGCTAGAGCCATGGAGCAATATGTAAAAGACATACGGGTAAGAAAATTTTGGTAATTATATATATATATATATACCAGTAGCCCCTGAGACTTGAAACAGTTAGAATAACTGATTTAAGGATCATTTGTTATGCAGGTTCTTACAGAAAAGAATTCCCTACTGTCCCAGGAGCTGGAAGAGTGCAAAGCCCAACTTGAGGCCGCACTAGCCGCGGCAGGGGAACCCAAGGAGACCCCCACTGGTAATATACATGTCAAAATATAAGTATTTTGCGAAGCACGGCATGGGTGCGAATCTGACAAATGAAATTGCAGATGGCGCCGGATTGAATCTGGAAATGCAACACCTCCTACGCCAGCTGAAGGCTAGTGAGAAGGTGCTGACAAAGGTGAGGCGGGAGAAGAACGATCTCCAAGATGCCAACACCAAGCTGGGCGTCGACCTGAAAGATGTTCGTGCCCAGCTGTCAGACTCCGTTAAGGAGAATCAGCGGCTTTGGCGCGGCATATTTAGTAAGTTCTTGAACGAACCTTTGAAAAAAAGTTCGGCGGGGAAGTCGACTAACAGAGTAATGTGTGTAGGTGTGCTAACAGCTCGTCCTGCAGAGGAGATGCCCGGTTCTACGGGTGACCTTCTTCCCGATCTCTTGCAACTGCTCGAGCGAGTTCGGCAGGCGATGCAAGGCGTCGCCCAGGCCTTGTGGCCATCCATCTCCATGCCCGAAGGTCTTGGAGAGCTTGCAGAGAAGCTAAAGGGAGCACGGCAGCGCTTCTGATTGTGGAATATATCGGCCTGCCATCAAGGCGCTAGGGAGGCCTGGGCCATGGTGAAGACGCGGTACACAAAGGCTGACCCCAACCACATGGCCGAGGTCGGTCCTGTGGGGCCCGATGGGAAGGAGATCCTTGTAAGCTTAGTATACGGTCAAGTAGAATTGGCCGCAAAGTATTCCCAGCAGGACTGTAAATTAGACATCCTATTAGATGGTATTGAAGAGGAATACAATCAGTCAGAATGACTATGTAATTTAATTGACATTTATAATGCCTTCTAGCCGGATTGTAGATCATTTGTCATGGTCGACCTTTTCGCTTCAGCCTCGGGACCTGATGGTCTGGAGTGTGTCCGAATTCCTATGCGGTTATATAAGAACCGGGGAATGCATGGAGACTAGGCGTAGGGGTCATTAGTGCGTGAACAGACAAGTGCCCGACTAGTTATGTTATATTACATGGTTAGTAAGAAACATCTTCCAAGGAGAATAGTTCCGTTAGGGGTTCCTTTCCTTGGGAGGCATGCCCTAAAGTGCATGCCCATTCTACGAAAAAGACGCGGGAAAAAGCATCTGGGGGCGCATAAACAAATAAGTGAAAAGATCATCTTTTAGGTCACCGACCGAATACTCCCTTAAGAACGCTAGCTTTCGGCTTCACCCAGTCTAAGGTACACATCCGGCTGATCCGGCAGTAACAATCGCAGAGGTGCTCCCTTTACCGCATAGCCGAATAATCGGGAATGTAGGGGTAAGCACAGGAGCCAGGCAACCCAGCTTGGCCAAAACTTAAGTCATATCGATGGATATAATGGTGAAATAAAAGGTACATGCGGAAGTGTAACACATGTGTTGGGCATGAAGCCCGTATAAATAAGCTTCTGTTGAAAGAAGCCCCCAGGTTTAATGAGTGCGAATAGCACGTCATTTTATGAGCCTTTAAAGGCTATAAGAGAAAGGAAGGGGAGAAGGAGAGAAATGTAAGACAGACAGTATATAAAAAATGGACAGAGGAAGGAGACGAACACAGAGTCCAGCGCTAGGCATAGAATCTTCGGAGACGGGCTGCGTTCCATGGGTTCGTCTCGACTCGGTTATCCGATGCATCTCGTAGGTGGTACGCTCCACCAGTCAGGACTTGGTCAATTATGAAGGGACCTTCCCACTTGGGCTTGAGTTTGTCCTTTTTCTTGTCCGACAAGCGTAGAACTAATTCTCCAATGTTGTAATTTTTGGCCCGTACTTCTCTGCTTTGGTATCTTCGAGCCTGTTGTTGATAGAATGCAGAACGGGCTTTTGCCACGTCATGCTCCTCCTCCAATGCGTCCAAACTGTCCTGCCGATCGAGCTCGACTTCTCTTTCTTCGTACATGCGCACTCGAGGTGAGTCATGAATTATGTCGCAAGGCAATACTGCCTCTGCGCCGTACACCATAAAGAATGGTGTGTATCCGGTGGTGCGATTCGGCGTGGTCCGCAGCCCCAGAGTACGGAGTCGAGCTCCTCTACCCAGTGCGTGTTAGATTCCTTGAGGGACCGCACTAATCTTGGTTTGATGCCGCTCATGATAAGACCATTTGCACGTTCGACCTGGCCGTTAGTTTGTGGGTGATAGACGGAAGCTTAATCGAGCTTGATGCCCATGTTTTAGCACCAGAGTTTTACCTCGTCGGCCATAAAGTTTGTGCCGTTATCAGTGATGATGCTGTGGGGGACACCGTAACGGTGTACAACCCTGGATATAAAGTCTATCACCAGTTCAGATTCGGCCGTCTTAACAGGCTTGGCTTCTATCCATTTGGTGAACTTATCCACCATGACCAGTAAGTATTTTTGCTTGTGGGTTCCGCCTTTAAGGGGTCCAACCATGTCAAGCCCCCAGACCGCGAAGGGCCAAGTGATGGGATAGTTTGGAGGGCGGTGGGTGGCATATGGCTTTGGTTTGCAAAGAGCTGGCAACCGACGCATCGTTGGACTAAGTCCTGGGCGTCTGCCCGGGCCGTCGGCCAATAAAAGCTTGTACGGAAGGCCTTGCTTACAAGGGACCGAGCTGCAGCGTGATGACCGCCGAGTCTGGCATGAATTTCAGCCAGGAGGATCCGCCCTTCCTCTTCGGAGATGCACCTTTGAAGGACTCCGGTAGTGCTTTTCTTATAAAGCTCTCCCTCGTGGACTTTGTAGGCTTTGGATCGCCGCACTATGCAGCGTGCCTCATTTTGGTCCTTGGGGAGTTCCTGCCTAGTAAGGTAGGCGAGGAATGGTTCTATCCACGGGGCGATGACGGCCATTATTACGTGGGCTGAAGGTGTTATTTCATTGGCAGAGCCTCCGATTGTGTCAGAATGTTCGGTGTCGGGCAGTGCAGTTCGGTCCGGGCTGTTATTGTTCGGCTCCCCTTCCCATACTACGGATGGCTTGAACAGCCTTTCCAAGAAGATGTTGGGGGGACTACATCGCGTTTTGCGCCGATGCGTGCCAAGACATCTGCCGCCTGATTATTTTCCCGGGCTATATGGTGAAATTCAAGCCCTTCGAACCGAGCTGACATTTTTAGGACGGCGTTGCGGTAAGCTGCCATTTTTGGATCCTTGGCATCGAAGTCTCCATTTATTTGGGATATTGCGAGGTTCGAGTCCCTGCGCACCTCTAGGCGTTGAATGCCCATGGATACTGCCATCCGGAGACCATGTAAAAGGGCCTCATATTCAGCTGCATTGTTGGAGTCTGTGTACATAATCTGGAGTACGTATTGAACTGTGTCTCCTATGGGGGACGTCAAAACGACGCCAGCCCCTAGTTCGGCCAACATCTTGGAGCCTTCGAAATGCATGATCCAATTTGAATATGTGCCGTACTCTTTAGGGAGTTCGGCCTCCGTCCATTCTGCGACGAAGTCGGCCAAAACTTGCGACTTGATGGCTCGCCGTGGCTTATAAGTTATGTCGAACGGGAGGAGCTCAATAGCCCATTTTGCAATCCGGCCTGTTGCGTCACGGTTGTTTATAATATCGTTAAGTGGTACTTCCGAGGCTACTGTTATTGAACACTCTTGAAAGTAGTGTCGTAGCTTCCGGGATGCCATGAATACCGCGTACGCAATCTTTCGATAATGCGGGTACCGTGATTTGCACGGAGTGAGGACAATGGACACATAATAGACCGGCTTTTGAAGGGGGAATTTGTGTCCGTCCGCTTCTCGTTCGACGATGAGCACTACGCTTACAACCTGATGTGTTGCTGCAATGTACAATAGCATTGGTTCGCCAATGTTTGGCGCGGCCAGGACTGGGTTTGTTGCCAATATGGCTTTTATTTCATCGAGTCCGGCCGTGGCTGCATCTGTCCATTCGAAGTGTTTGGTGCGCCGAAGGAGGCGGTAAAGGGGTAGGGCCTTTTCTCCCAAGCGGGAGATAAAGCGGCTTAGAGCCGCCACGCATCCGGTTAACTTCTGTATTTGTTTGAGGTCCTTTGGGATATCCAATTGTGACAGAGCTCGGATCTTGGCTGGATTTGCTTCGATTCCTCTACCGGATATAATGAAGCCCAAGAGCTTTTCGGCTGGAACGCCGAAAACGCATTTTTCCGGGTTGAGCTTGATGTCGTATGTTCGGAGGTTATCAAATGTGAGCCTCAAGTTGTCTACTAGATATTCGACATGTCTTGTTTTGACGACCACATCATCTGCATATGCCTCCACTATTTTGCCGATCTGGTTTGCCAGACATGTCTGAATCATGCGCTGATATGTTACGCCGGCGTTTTTGAGCCCGAAGGGCATTGTGTTGAAGCAGAATGGGCCGTATGGTGTGATAAATGCTGTTGCGGCTTGGTCTGATTCTGCCATCTTGATTTGATGGTAGCCGTAATATGCGTCGAGGAAACACAACGAATCATGTCCTGCAGTAGCGTCGATAATTTGAACGATGCGGGGGAGGGGGAAGGGATCCTTTGGGCAAGCCTTGTTAAGGTCTTTAAAATCAATGCACAGGCGCCAGGATTTGTCCTTCTTTGGTACCATCACCAGGTTTGCTAGCCAGTCCGGATGTTTTATATCTCTGATGAATCCGGCCTCCAATAGCTTTGCTAGCTCCTCTCCCATGGCCTGTCTCTTAGGTTCGGAAAAACGCCGAAGAGCTTGTTTGACAGGTTTGAATCCTTTTAGGATATTTAAGCTGTGCTCGGCCAGCCTGCGTGGGATTCCTGGCATGTCTGAAGGGTGCCAGGTGAAAATGTCCCAGTTCTCTCGTAGGAACTCTCGCAGTGCGGCGTCTACATCAGGGTTTAACTGTGCCCCGATGGAAGCTGTTTTATTGGGGTCCGTTGGATGGACCTAGAATTTGACTATTTCGTCCGCCGGTTTAAAGGAGGTGGACTTGGATCTTTTGTCGAGTACCACATCGTCCCTATTCACCTTGGAGCGCAGCGCAGTCAGTTCCACAGCCGCTAGGGCTTCGGATAGTGCCTCGAGGGCCAGTGCGGCTGTCTTGTTTTCGGTGGGGAGTGCTATGTCCGGATCACTAGCGAGAGTGATGATCCCATTAGGCCCGGGCATCTTGAGCTTCATGTACCCGTAATGGGGTATTGCTTGGAAGATTGTAAACACTTCCCGCCCTAGCAGAGCGTGATAACCGCTGCTGAACGGAGCCACATGGAATGTGACCTCTTCGGACCTGTAATTATCCGGCATGCCGAACACCACATCTAGTGTGATTTTTCCTGTACTGCGCGCTTCCTGACTGGGGATTATTTCTCGAAAGGTTGTGCTGCTTCGCTCAATGCGGTTCCAGTCTATTTCCATTTTTTGAAGGGTTTCCTCATAAATGAGGTTCAATCCGATGCCACCGTCCATGAGTACCTTGGTAAGACGAAAGCCGTCCACTATTGGACTGAGGACCAATGCAGCTAGTGCTCGGGCTGTTCGGAATTTAGGTTCATCACTGGCATTAAAGGTAATAGCCTTGTCACTCCATGGGTTTATTGTTGCTACTTGGTAGACTTCGGCAAGGCTGCAGAGTGTCCTTTTTCGCATATTATTTGATGTGAAAGTCTCAAAGACTGTTAATACCGTATTGGTGTCTCTGGGGTGGCTTTCTGTGGCCTCCGGAATTAGGAGATCTTCGCCAATTTTGGCCACCTGCCGGAGTATCCAACATGCTCTAAGGCTGTGAGTTGGTGTGGTGTCCTCTGTACTGTGAAATTTACAGGGTCCATTAAGCCATCCTTCCAGTACGGTTCCATGCCCTGTAGAGGGTTTTTGCTTTTTGTTGTTTGACCCGGGTGTCTGGCGATGATGCACCCTTTTATTTCGGACTGGGTTTGTATTCAGGGCCCGATTGTCCCAAAATTTTATTTCGGTTTTCCAGGCGCTTTCCATCACATAGTACTTTCGTACAATGGACGCCAAGTCAGTGAAGTGCGTAATATCACGGCGACTTATGGCGTTGAGGATTCCCTTGTCCGTGCAATTATTGCAGAAGATTGAGATTGCGTCTTCCTCGCGGCAGTCCCTTATCCTGTTCCTAACCAGGAGGAATCTGGCCCAGTGATGATGTACTGTTTCTTCAGGCTCTTGCCTGATTTGGGATAGATCGCTTATGTTCGGGTGGGTGGGTGGAATTAAATCCGAAGCCTCACCCAATCTGAGGCTCAGAGGCCGAGGAATTTCTGAACTCGAAAATTTGGATTCCTGGATGTTGTCCCATGAATCCAGCCCGTCGCCTGACTCTAAGTTCAGGTCTTGAGTGATATCCTCCCCTCCGCGGGTATCCGGCTTGGAGGGATCGGGAATCCGGACGTAGCTAGTCCTTAAGATAGATGAAGGGTCGCCGCACTGTCCCTCTACCACGACGACGTGATGGGTGACTTGGGGAGAGCTAATCTCTCTCAGATCGGGTTTAGGCCCAATCTGGTTGTAATCCGTAGCGACTCCTAGGGCGGCGATGCGATCCAAGAGCTCGTTTATGGAGGAGAGCTCCATTGGATCTAACTGCTCGGCGAGTTCTGAGCTGACATGAAGATTGTTTTCGATGGCTCGAGAGGTCATCGTCGGCGTAGAAGCCGAACATGTGGTCATAAGAAAACCACCTAGCCGGAGGGTTTGGCCGACAACCAAAGCTCCCTTAGCAACGGTGTCGTCTTTAAAGACGGGGCGAGGCATCCTTCCTGATGGCGACGACACAAAGGAACTCTCAATGAAAGCACCAATGTCAGTGTCAAAACCGGCGGATCTCGGGTAGGGGGTCCCGAACTGTGCGTCTAGGCCGGATGGTAACAGGAGGCAAGGGACACGAAGTTTTACCCAGGTTTGGGCCCTCTTGATGGAGGTAAAACCCTACGTCCTGCTTGATTAATATTGATGATATGGGTAGTACAAGAGTAGATCTACCACAAGATCGGAGAGGCTAAACCCTAGAAGCTAGCCTATGGTATGATTGTTGTTCTGTATGTTGTCCTACGGACTAAAACCCTCCGGTTTATATAGACACAAGAGAGGGTTAGGGTTACACAAAGTCGGTTACAATGGTAGGAGATCCACATATCCGTATCGCCAAGCTTGCCTTCCACGCCAAGGAAAGTCCCTTCCGGACACGGGACGAAGTCTTCAATCTTGTATCTTCATAGTCCAGGAGTCCGGTTGAAGGTATAGTCCGGCTATCCGAACACCCCCTAATCCAGGACTCCCTCAGCTACACTGATTGAAGTTTTTATAAGCAATTACAAGTCCCAGGTTGCTACAAGCATGACAACCCGACACTTGGGGGCTACATATATGGAGTATTCAGTTTATATGATTAAGATGAACAAACCGGATTTCTTCAAGGTTGAAACACTTATTGGAGCAAGTCTTAAGTTATCACTATGTTCTCCTCTTAAGACTTGGGGGCTACAGGTATTATGCATATAAAGGAGGAATGTCTTCAGTTTATCAGTTTTGAGCAAATCAAGAAGATCAATTACATGACCCGGTGTCGACAACAATTATGACCCGGTGCCATCAATATTTATAAACCGGCAATTTTGGTAATATTAAACCGGCAAGTTTTACATCTTCAAACCGGCTGAATATCAGATAAGTATTTCAAGACCCATATTTCTTAAACCGGCGCTTTGGAAGCCGACTCAAGTGGATTATTCTTCACAATATTTCTCTGTGAGAAACCAATGTCAGCAAATTGAGTATGAAGCTGGCTTGTTAACCCGGATTTTCTAGAAGAAGGAAATGACAAGGACATAAGGATGTTCAGGTGCGGGTTTACAGGAATTCTTAACCCAGAGCACAACCTGTCAAATTTGTTCTTGTGTTTATTTTGCAGCATAAGTTTACCATGGATAAATCCAAGCTAAACTGGGGGCTAATGTCGGGGATATACCCCGCGGTGTAAACCGGCCGGAAGTATAACCCGACCGGACTTGGTGTTTTACTTGAGACCCAGCTGAGACTTAACGATTCACTGGCGACCCGTTTGGACCTGGCGGTTTACAATTCATTGGTAATCCGGCAGGTGGGTCAGAGGAGTGACAAGACGTGATGGCCCAACGGGCGGTTCATGAAGGCCGGTTCATACTATGGTGGCCGGTTTAAGAGGAAAGGCGTGAGGAATATTTGTCTTACAAGGAGTTAAGGCCTGGACTTGTATCCGGTTTGTATTAGAGATAGACTAGACCTAATCCTAATAGGACTCCACATGTAACCCGCTCCTTCAACTTATATAAAGAGGGGCAGGGCTCCCCAACGAGGGAGAAAAAAACAATCTTTAGGGCTAGACACAAAGAGCCGGCTTACCGGCGTCTCCCTCATGATCATAATGAGACCTAGCCACAAACAGCATGTAGGGTTATTACCGGATGATGTTTCCCCGGGCCCGAAGCTGTCTAAACCCTTGTCTTGTGTTGCGTCTCTCGATTCCGTTCAACCCCTCTCAAGCTACTACATAGATGCGTTGGCCTCACGACTAAGTCCTCACATCAGGACATCTGCCGTGACAATTCCACGACACATAGCATGAAACATATGGATCCAAATCAGCCCCTTACGAAGCAACGCATAAACTAGGGTTTAAGCTTCTATCACTCTAGCAACCCATCATCTACTTATTACTGTCCAATGCCTCTCTCTAGGCCTAAACAATGGTGAAGTGTCATGTAGTTAACGTTCACATGACACCACTAGAGGGATGACAACATACATCTCATCAAAATATCGAACGAATACCAAATTCACATGACTACTAATAGCAAGAGTTCTCCCATGTCCTCAGGAACAAATGTAACTACTCACAAAGCATATTCATGTTCATAATTAGAGGGGTATTAATATGCATAATGGATCTAAACATATGATATTCCACCAAGTAAACCAACTAGCATCAACTACAAGGAGTAATCAACACTACTAGCAACCCACAGGTACCAATCTGAGGTTTGGATACAAAGATTGGATACAAGAGATGAACTAGGGTTTGAGATGAGATGGTGCTGGTGAAGATGTTGATGGATATTGACCCCCTCCCGATTGGAGGATCGTTGGTGATGACGATGGTGATGATTTCCCCCTCCCAGAGGGAAGTGTCCCTGGCAGAACAGCTCTGCCAGAGCCCTAGATTGGTTCCGCCAAGGTTCCGCCTCGTGGCGGCGGAGTCTCGTCCCGAAAGCTTGCCTATGATTTTTTCCTCGACGAAAGACTCCATATAGCCAAAGATGGGCATCGGAGGGCCACTAGGGGGGCCACGTGTAGGGGGCGTGCCAAGGGGGGTAGGGCGCGCCCCCCACCCTCGTGGCTGGTGGGTGGCCCCCCTTTGGTACTTCTTGCGCTCAGTATTTTTTACATATTCTGGAAATAACTTCCGTGAAGTTTCAAGATTTTCGGAGCTGTGCAGAATAGATCTCTAATATTTGCTCCTTTTCCAGCCCAAAATTCCAGCTGCCGGCATTCTCCCTCTTTATGTAAACCTTGTAAAATAAGAGAGAATAGGCATAAGTATTGTGACATAATGTGTAATAACAGCCCATAATGCAATAAATATTGACATAAAAGCATGATGCAAAATGGATGTCTCAACTCCCCCAAGCTTAGACCTCGCTTGTCCTCAAGCAAAAGCCGAAATCGAAAAACATGTCCACATGTTTAGAGATAGAGGTGTCGATAAAAATAAAATACAGACATGAGGGCATCATAATCATTCTTAGAACAACAACATATATATATGTATGTATATTGTCATATGATCTCTTATGCTAAAGTAACAATTCAATCACAATTTCAAGTATGAATCATAAACTTCATTGAGAACCAACAAACTCTAATCTCAGTCATTGAGGCAATTGCAATTTATCACAACATAGGAAAGAGTCATTATAAGAGCTTTTCAGCAAGTCCACATACTCAACCATCTTTTAGTCTTTCACAATTGCTAACACTCACGCAATATTTATGGGTATGAAGTTTTAATCGGACACAAAGAAAGATAGGGGCTTATAGTTTTGTCTCCTAATGTTTTACCTCAAGGGTAATGTCAACAATAATAGTTCATGAAGACTCACATCCAATTAGCTATATATATCAGGATCTTTCCATATTGTGCTTGCCAAATGATAAAATGTAAAAAGGAAAGGCGAAGATCACCATGACTCTTATGTAAGGTAGAAGATAAAAGTAAAAGATAGGCCCTTCGCAGACGGAAGTAGAGGTTGTCATGCATTTTTATGGTTGGATGCAAAAAATCTTAATGTGAAAGAACGTCAGATTATATTGCCACTTGTGATATGGACCTTTATTATGAAGTCCATCGCTTTTATTTCTTCCATATCACAAGATCGTATAAAGCTTATTTTCTCCGCACTAATAAGTCATACATATTTAGCGAGCAATTTTTATTGCTTGCACCGATGACAACTTACTTGAAGGATCTTACTCAATTCATAGGTAGATATGGTAGACTCTCATGGCAAAACTGGGTTTAAGGATATTTGGAAGCACAAGTAGTATCTCTACTTGGTGCAAAGGAATTGGCTAGCAAGAGATGGAAAGGCAAGCTCAACATGTTGGATGATCCATGATAATATAGTTTATCTCAGATGAAAGAAAACATAACCCATTATGTTTTCTTCTAGGTCCAACGTCAACTCTTTAGCATATCATACTTTAATGAGTGCTCACAATCATAAAATATGTCCAAGATAGTATATTTATATGTGAACCTCTCTTTTTTATTACTTCCTATTAATTGCAACGATGACCAAAACAATGTTTGTCAACTCTCAACAACTTTTATTCATCATACTCTTTATATGTGAGCTCATTACTCTCCATAAGATCCATATGATCTCTTTATTTCTTTTTATTTCTTCTCTTTTATTCCATTCCCTCAAGATCATAGCAAAATAATAAAGCCCTTGACTCAACACTAATCTTTATTATATATAGATCACGGACTCGATTACATGGAGGGATCATAAAGCAAAACTCACAACTAGATCATACTAAAACTTTATTCTACTATATCAAGATATTACCAAAAGGATCGAACTAAGAAAAACGGTAAAGATAAAAGTTGTGATGGTGATACGATACTGGGGCACTCCCCCAAGCTTGGCAATTGCCAAGGGGAGTGCCCATACCAGATACTCAGTTCTTCTTTGTTGGTGAAGAAGGTGGAGTTGTTGATGATGTAGGCTTGTCGTCCCTCTTCCAAGGCATAGGCTCACCATCATAGAAGGATGATCGAGTCTCCTGAATCCTCAAATTTGTAGCCAAACTCATCCTCTTGAATCTATATTCATACTCATAGTTTTGATTTTGCAGGTCATAGATATGGGCTTGGAGGTTCTCGGTTTTCTCATGTAGCTTCAAGATGGCATCCCCAATGTTCTTGACATCCAGCATGTGGTTGTTGGTGAACTCCGTGATCATAATGTGATTGGAGCCGAGTCCACGCTCCACCATCTCCTGACACTTTAAAACTTGTTGCTCCAATGCCTCAAGCCTTGCCTCTGTGCTTACGGTCCTCCTTGGTCCCTCAACATCGCGGATGTGCAACAACCCCTCACGCATCTCAATGGTTTGAGGGTGTTGCAGCACCTCCGCGAGGTAGGGGTTGATGACCTTCTCAAAGAAGTTTTCCTTAGGGGCACTTGAAGACGACATGATGACCTTGATCTATTAGAAAAACAGCTCAAAACAAAGACAAGAGATATTTGCGTGATACGGTGGTTAGAACCTTCGGGTGATTATATAATGAATTTTTACCAACCAAAAGAAGTATCATGCAAGAAAACGGAGTCCGGAGAGCACACGAGGTGCCCATGAGGCAGGGGGCGTGCCCATGGGGGTAGGGCGCGCCCTCCACCCTCGTGGAAGCCTCGTGTCCTTTCCGGTCTTCTTCATATTTTCCTATTTCTCTAAATATTCCAAAACGGAAAAAAATTGCCATTAGAACTGTTTTGGTGTCGGGTTACTTACTGTACCACATACCTATTCCTTTTCGGAGTCTGAAACATTCTGGAAAGTGTCCCTTATGTATTCCTCCGTGGTTACGGTTTCAATGATATTAGTTTCAACATTTATAGGATTACCTAAGATATAATGTTTGATTCTTTGACCATTCACCACCCTCGGATTTGACCCTTCGAAGTTGTTGATTTTTATGGCACCGGAATGATAGACCTCCTCGATAATGTAAGGACCTTCCCATTTAGAGAGAAGTTTTCTTGCAAAAATATTAAACGAGAGTTGTATAACAATACATAATCACCTACATTAAACTCACGCTTTTGTATCCTTTTGTCATGCCATCTTTTAACTTTTTCTTTAAATAGCTTGGCATTTTCATAGGCTTGGGTTCTCCATTCATCAAGTGAGCTAATGTCAAATACCTCTTCTCACAAGCAAGTTTGAAGTCATAGTTGAGCTCTTTAATAGCCCAATATGTCTTATGTTCTGATTCAAGAGGTAAGTGACATGCTTTACCATAAACCATTTTATACCGAGACATACCCATAGGATTTTTGTATGCAGTTCTATAGGCCCATAATGCATCATGAAGTTTCTTGGACCAATTCTTTCTAGATCTATTAACAGTCTATTGCAAAACTAATTTGAGCTATCTGTTACTCAATTCTACTTGACCACTAGACTGTGGGTGATAAGGAGATGCAATTCTATGATTAACATCATAGTTAGCAAGCATTCTATGAAAGGCACCATGAATAAAATGTGAACCACCATCGGTCATTAAATATCTAGGGACTCCAAACCTCAGGAAAATAACTTCTTTAAGCATCTTAATAGAGGTGTTATGATCAGCACTACTAGTTGGAATAGCTTCTACCCACTTAGTAACGTAATCAACAGCGACTAAAATATGTGTACACCCATTAGAGGAAGGAAAAGGTCCCATATAATCAAAGCCCCAAACATCAAATGGTTCAATAACAAGTGAATAATTCATAGGAATTTCTTGATGTCTACTAATATTACCAATTCTTCGACATTCATCATAAGACAAGACAAACTTACGGGCATCCTTGAAGAGAGTAAGCCAATAAAAACCGGATTGCAATACCTTGTGTGCAGTTCTATCTCTAGCATGGTGTCCTCCATAGGCTTCGGAGTGACACTTGCTTAGGATTTGTTCCTGTTCATGCTTAGGTACACAACGTCTAATAATACCATCTACTCCTTCTTTATAAAGATGTGGGTCATCCTAAAAGTAATGTCTTAAATCATAGAAGAACTTTTTCTTTTGCTGGTATGTGAAACTAGATGGTATAAATTTAGCAACAATATAATTAGCATAATCAGCATACCATGGAGTTGTTCAAGAAGCATTTATGACATTTAATTGTACATCAGGAAAGCTATCATCAATAGGTAGTGGGTCATCAAGAAAATTTTCTGACCTAGACAAGTTGTCTGCAACGGGGTTCTCAGCTCCCTTTCTATCAATAATATGAAAATCAAATTCTTGTAGTAGGAGAACCCATCTAATAAGTCTAGGTTTAGCATCTTTCTTTTCCATAAGGTATTTAATAGCAGCATGATCAGTGTGAATAGTTACATTAGAATCAACATTATAAGGTCTGAACTTATCACAAGCAAAAACAACTGCTAAAAATTCTTTTTCAGTGGTAGCATAATTTCTCTGGGCATTGTCTAGAGTTTTACAAGCATATTGAATAACATTTAATTTCTTATCAACTCTTTGTCCTAGAACAACCCCTACAGCATAATCACTAGCATCACACATAATTTCAAAGGGTAAATTCCAATCAGGTGGCTGAAAAATAGGTGCAGAAATCAATGCTTTCTTAAGTATTTCAAATGCTTCTACACAATCATCATCAAAGACAAAAGGAATATCTTTTTGTAATAGATTAGTCAGAGGCCGAGAAATTTTTGAGAAGTCCTTAATGAACCTCCTATAAAAACCCGCGTGACCGAGGAAGCTTCTTATACCTTTAATGTCCTTGGGACATGGCATCTTTTCAATAGCATCAAATTTGGCTTTATCAACTTCAATGCCTCTTTCAGAAATTTTATGCCCCAAGACAATACCTTCATTAACCATAAAGTGGCATTTCTTCCAATTCAGAACAAGATTAGTTTCTTCACATCTCTGCAAAACTCGATTAAGGTTGCTCAAGCAATCATCAAAAGAGGATCCATAAACGGAGAAATCATCCATGAATACCTCATAAATCTTTTCACAAAAGTCAGAAAATATAGCCATCATGCATCTTTGAAAGGTAGCAGGTGCATTACATAAACCAAAAGGCATACGTCTATAAGAAAAAGTACCGAAAGGGCAAGTAAAAGTGGTTTTTGCTTGATCATCAGCTGACACAAGTATTTGAGAGAAACCAGAGTAACCATCTAGAAAGCAAAAATGTGTATGTTTGCATAATATTTCTAGCATTTGATCAATAAAAAGGTAAGGGGTAATGATCTTTTCTAGTAGCCTTATTTAATTTGTGGAAATCAATTACCATCCTATAACCTGTAATAATTCTTTGCGGAATCAATTCATCTTTATCATTAGGAACAACAGTAATACCTCCCTTCTTAAGGACACAATGGACATAACTTACCCACTGACTATCAGCAACGGGATAAATTATACCTGCTTCAAGGAGCTTTAATATTTCCTTTCTACCACCTCGGTCATCTTAGGATTCAGCCATCGTTGGTGATCAATAACTGGTTTGGCATCTTTCTCCAAATTCATTTTGGGTTGACATAGAGTGGGACTAATGCCCTTAAGATCATTAAGAGTATATCGAATAGCAGCACAATGCTTCTTCAGAGTTTTCAATAGTTTTTCTTCTTCATGCTCTAAAAGGTTAGCACTAATAATAAAAAGATATATCTTCTTTTCATCAAGATAAGCATATTTAAGAGTATCACTTAATGGTTTAAGCTCAAACATGGGATCAGCCTTGGGTGGAGGAGGATCCCCTAGGATTTCAACAGGAAAATTGTGTTTAAGAATAGGTCCTTGTTTAAATAATACTTCATCTATTTCCCTTCTTTCACTCATAAACATATCATTTTCATGGTCTAGTGAATATTGTTCTAAAGGATCATTAGGAGGCATAGTAATAGACGCAAGACCAATAATTTCATCTTTGCTAGGGAATTCTTCATCACGGTGTTGTCTATGAAATTTAGAAAAATTAGACTCATGATACATATCATCCAAACCAATAGTAACAACATCCTTCTTGTAATCTATCTTAGCATTAACAGTATTCAAGAAGGGTCTACGAAATATAATGGGACAAAAGCTATCTTGAGGGGAACCAAGAACAAGAAAATCAGCAGGATATTTAGCTTTCCCACACAAGACTTCAACATCTCTAACAATCCCAACTGGTGAAATAGTGTCTCTATTGGCAAGCTTAATTGTGACATCAATATATTCTATCTCAGCAGGTGCAATATCATGCATAATTTGTTTTTATAAGGAATGAGGTATTGCACTAGCACTAGCACCCATATCACATAAGCCATGATAGCAATGATCTCCTATTTTAACAGAAGTAACAGGCATGCCTACAACAGGTCTATGTTTATTTTTAGTATCAGACCTATTAATTCTAGAAGCTTCATCACAGAAGTAAATAACATGCCCATCTATATTATCGGCCAAGAGATCTTTAACCATAGCAATATCAGGTTCAACTTTAACTTGCTCAGGAGGTGTATTAGTTCTAATATTACTTTTCTTGACTACAGTTGAAACTTTAGCATGATCCTTTATTCTAACAGGGAAAGGTGGTTTCTCAACATAAGCAGTAGGAACAATAGGATCATTATAAGTGATAGTATTTTCTTCAACTTTAATAGGTGCAACTACTTTTACTTCAATGGGAGGATTATATTTAAACCACTACTCCTTAGGGAGATCAACATGAGTAGCAAAGGATTCACAGAAAGAAGCTACTATCTCAGAGTCAAGTCCATATTTAGTGCTAAATTTACGGAAAACATCGGTATCCATAAAAGATTTAACAAAATCAAACTTAGGTATTATACCTGACTCCCTACCTTCGTCGAAATTCCAATCTTCAGAGTTGCGTTTCATTCTCTCCAATAAATTCCATTTGAATTTAGTAGTCTTCATCATAAAAGAACATGTACAAGAAGTATCGAGCATGGAGCGATTGTTGTCAGAAAGCCGAGCATAAATTTTTTGAATAATCATTTCCCTTGAGAGCTCATGATTGGGGCATGAATATAACATTGACTTAAGCCTCCCCCAAGCTTGAGCAATGCTTTCTCCTTCGCGAGGCCAAAAATTGTATATATAATTACGATCACGATGAACAAGATGCATATGATAAAACTTCTGGTGAAATTCCAATTTCAATCGCTTATAGTCCCATGATCCCATATCATCACATAGCCTATACCATGTCAATGCATATCCCTTCAAAGATAAAGGGAAGACCTTCTTCTTGATAACATCATCCGGCATACCTGCAAGCTTAAATAATCCACAAACTTCATCCACATAGATTAAGTGTAAGTCGGGATGCAATGTTCTATCTCCTGCAAAAGCATTAGCTAGCAGTTTCTCTATCACACCCGAAGGAATTTCGAAGTAACCATTTTCATTTTCAGTAGGTCCAGTAGGTTGAGGAGCAACTATTTTCTCTACCGGTCGCGGTGAAGATACCCAAACATGCCCCTCAAAGGATTACTTTCCATAGTAACAAGTGACAGTAAATTTCATCACACTATATAAATTTTTCCTTACCAGATTCCACCTACCAAAGGTGCTTCACTCCCCGGCAACGGCGCCAGAAAAGAGTCTTGATGACCCACAAGTATAGGGGATCTATCGTAGTCCTTTCGATAAGTAAGAGTGTCGAACCCAACGAGGAGCAGAAGGAAATGATAAGAAGTTTTCAGTAAAGTATTCTCTACAAGAACTGAAATTATCGGTAACAGATAATTTTGTGATAAGGTAATTGGTAATGAGTAGCAAGTAATAAAGGTAAATAAGGAGCAGCAAGATGGCCAAATCCTTTTTTTAGCAAAGGACAAGCCTGGACAAACTCTTATATGAAGGATAGCACTCCCGAGGACACATGGGACTTATCATCAAGCTCGTTTTCATCACGTTCATATGATTCGCGTTCAATACCTTGATAATTTGATATGTGGGTGGACCGGTTCTTGGGTGCTGTCCTTACTTGGACAAACATCCCACTTATGATTAACCCCCATTGGAAGCATCCGCAACTACAACAGAAGTATTAAGGTAAACCTAACCATAGCATGAAACATATGGATCCAAATCAGCCCCTTACGAAGCAACGCATAAACTAGGGTTTAAGCTTCTATCACTCTAGCAACCCATCATCTACTTATTACTTCCCAATTCCTCCCTCTAGGCCCAAACAATGGTGAAGTGTCATCTAGTCGACGTTCACATAACACCACTAGAGGGATGACAACATACATCTAATCAAAATATCAAACGAATACCAAATTCACATGACTACTAATAGCAAGACTTCTCCCATGTCCTCAGGAACAAACGTAACTACTCACAAAGCATATTCATGTTCATAAACAGAGGGGTATTAATATGCATAATGGATCTGAACATATGATCTTCCACCAAGTAAACCAACTAGCATCAACTACAAGGAGTAATCAACACTACTAGCAACCCACAGGTACCAATCTGAGGTTTGGATACAAAGATTGGATACAAGAGATGAACTAGGGTTTGAGATGAGATGGTGCTGGTGAAGATGTTGATGGAGATTAACCCCCTCCTGATTGGAGGATCGTTGGTGATGATGATGGTGATGATTTCTCCCTCCCGGAGGGAAGTGTCCCCGGCAGAACAGCTCTGCCAGAGCCCTAGATTGGTTCCGCCAAGGTTCCGCCTCGTGGCGGCGGAGTCTCATCCCGAAAGCTTACCTATGATTTTTTTTTCTCGACGAAAGACTCCATATAGCCAAAGATGGGCTTTGGAGGGCCACCAGGGGGCCCATAAGGCAAGGGGCGTGCCTAGGGGGTAGGGCGCGCCCCCACCCTCGTGGCTGGTGGGTGACCCCCCTCTGGTACTTCTTGCGCTCAGTATTTTTTATATATTCTGGAAATAACTTCCGTGAAGTTTCAAGACTTTTGGAGCTGTGCAGAATAGGTCTCTAATATTTGCTCCTTTTCCAGCCCAGAATTCCAGCTGCCGGCATTCTCCCTCTTTATGTAAACCTTGTAAAATAAGAGAGAATAGGCATAAGTATTGTGACATAATGTGTAATAACAGCCCATAATGCAATAAATATCGATATAAAAGCATGATGCAAAATGGACGTATCACCTACCTCCTACCTCCTCTCTCCCTCACTTTGCTTCTTCCTCACTACTTCTCCCCCCATTACTCTCCTTCTTCTACCTACCTTTCTCTCTCTTTATTACTCCCAGCTAACTTCACCACCTCCATTAATGCATCTCCTTTCTCTTTTTCCTTCCCCTCCACTAGTTGAAGTTGTCTCCTCCCAAATTAGCTAGCTAGGTAGACGTAGCATTTAGTGAAGTGACCTATGTACCCCCTAACTAGATCTAGCCTTGTCAAGAAGAGCTTTGTCCACTTTTGATCTCCCTAATATATCATCACCTCCACCGCGTGTGCTCGATCTCGAGAGATTGGTGATTTAGAATTCATGCTTTTGCAAGAATGGAAATATGTGTATGTGTGTGCGATATGACATAATCAGGCGGTATGATGGAAAATGTGTGTGTGGCATGAGTTGACGTCGAATTGTGCTTGTGAGTTGCCTATGTTTTGCCGAAATGTCGATTTATTTCCGTTTCAGCGTATTCCGGGCAAACTCTAGATCTATATGTCCCATGATAAGCAGATATCTAAGTTCCGCTTACGATTGCAAGATAAGCAAGTATCTAGACACGAACAAGAAAAGGTTCAGTGGGATGAAGTCCCATGACTGTCATGTGATGATGACGCAGATACTACATGTTAACCTCTGTAAACTTTTCGACCTCATCTCTCAAAAGTCGATCAGTGTGAAGTAGCTCCAAAGGCTATAGGAATAGATCATTGTGATACTGAATGAGCTTGAGATGTACTTCCCGCCCGTGTTCTTTGACATCATGGTGCATCTATGTGTCCATATTGTGGACGACATAATAGACCTAGGGCTGTCACTCCTGCAAAACATGATGCCATTTGAGAGGATGAATGAGATCATCAAAGGATTCGTTCATAACATGTCCCGTCCGGATGGAAGCATCGTCCAGGGCTATCTGACACAAAGTGCATCTCTTTCTGCGAAAATTTTCTATATGGCGCAGACCAGCCCCCTGGTGTTGGTGTTGGTTTGCCCGTTAACAAGCACGATGGGAGGCTCGAAGGAGAAGGTCACTCCAACGGTCGCAGGGAAATACACATGGCATACTCAGATCGACGCAACGACTTTGACAGAGCAAACTTGGTAGTGCTACAACACCTAGACAAGGTAGATCCTTTTGTGGCACTGCACAAAGAAATTATCGCAAAGAAGTATTGTGACCGGGGGTATGCAGGATGGACGCCGAAGTTACTAGAGAGCACAACTCCACTTTCATGCACTGGTTCAAAGAGCATATTATTGTTAATCCCCCGGAAGAGGGCTCTAAGCAAGGATTGCTCATATACGACTTAGCACATGGCCCCTCTCCCAACCTCATCACCTATCAGGCATACGATATCAATGGATACACGATCTACATGGAGGCCAAAGATATGGACAGTGGTGATAAGAACTCAGGGGTGATGATGGAATGCATGACCAACAGCGACAACGGCGCAACTGAGAGATTTTATGGAAGGGTCGAGGAGATCTAGGAGCTTGACTACTCTGGACTGCACAACATGACGATGTTCCGTGTTAGATGGGCTAAGAATGTCGAAAGAGAAAACCGCTATTTCACTACCATGACTAAACCCAACGCCAAGAGCGCATCGCGAATGCTATCGCAAAAAATGAGCCATGAGTACACGCTAAGCACGTGACACAATGCTTCTTCATAACCGACCCGTGCAATCCCATCCAAGTTGTCATGAGGAGATGCAAAAGGAACATCATTGGAATGGATGAAGTCGCCACCGAGGAAGACTACGGCCAGTACGTCAACCCAATGAGGGAAGATGACGATGACGATGAAGTATACGTCAAAAGAAGAATCAATACTACATTACCTAAGAAAGGGAGAGAAAATAAAGAAAAATAAAATAGAAGAAACAAGCAGGAAAACTGCTATAGGTACTGGTTATAGCAGTAGCGCTTTTCTGAAAAAGAGCTATAGCTAGTCAAGGTAGCAATAGCGCTTTCCATATAACAACGCTATAGCTACCTGTAATAGCAGTAGTGCGTTTGTCCGAAACGCGCTACTGCTACTTCAACATAACCCCCCAAATCCTCACTCTCTCCGATTCTTCCCTCCTCTGCTCCCCCCAAATCCCCACTCTCTCTTCCCCCGTGTCATCACCGCCGGAGCCCTGCCCTCACCATGCCCTTGAGTTGGCCCCTGACCCCGACACTGCCCCCCGACCCCGGCACTCGCCCCGACCCCGGCCCAGACCCCGACGCGCCACGCATCCCTCCTCTGCTTCCTCCCCTCCCAACCTCGGCCGTCGTCGGGCCTGCCTCCTCGCCCCTGCACCCTCTGAAAGCCCCCATCGCTCCTTCTCTCTCTGCTAGCTAGGGTTCTTCGGTTAGTTTACTTAGGTTTTAGTTAGGGCAGTAGGTTAATTAGGTTATCTATTTCATTATGAATTTAGCTAGGTTTTTATGAACCCTAGGTTTCAAATTAGGACAAAAATTTAGGGTTAAGCAATTATAGTTAAAAGAAAAGGCAGAATTGATTATATAGGTTTCTTGCATTTTTTTAGTTTAAGTAATTGTTGCTATTTAATTTTTATAGTGCTAGTTAGTTAATTAGAATTAGTATTAAAAACAGAATTAGTATTTAAAAAACCGAATTAGTTTAAGCAATTGTCCAAATTAACATCCCTTGTTAAAGCAAATTTTTTTGTTTGAAATTTAGGTAGGCTGAATTTACTTTCAAATATTGTGAAGAAAAATGACTTCTTGCATTTTTATTCAAGTTCTATATTTTTCTTCCTTTTATATGCAAATTTGAAGTGGGCATGTGATATGTGGACATGTGATTTGGACATGTCATATTTAGAATTTGGACATGTGATGTCTTGGACATGTCATATTTGGAAAATGATGATTATGTGTAGGGTAAATGATCCGAGTGGCCTATGTTATGCCGGAATGTTGATTCATTTCCGTTCCGGCGAATTTCAGGCGCTCGATATGTCCACTTTTTAGTAAAGGTCATGCCAAAATTTCCCGTGAAGGCATATCGAGTGCGGGGAGTTGCTGGGAAACGACATTCTGGCAATAATAGATCTTTTTATGTCATTTCTCATTTTTTTCATAGTTTTAGTTAAACGAGGAGACTTAATCATAGGAAACATGTCTAACAACGAAGAAACCGGGCCTTCTGACCAAGATGCAGACGAGATGGATTATGATGGTGAACAATAGTACCTCGGCTTTTGTCTGCAAAGCACAGTCAAGGTTTGCAGGTCGGCCTCGATGATGGTACTGATGCCGACATGGACAGCGACGGTGCCGGCACCAATGGCGGCGCCGAGACCGGCGGGGAAGATATCGGCAGGGAAGGTACCGGTGCCGATGCTGCTACCGAAAAGAAGAAGCAGGAGAAGCAGAGGATACGAAAACCTAACAAACTCATCACTGGACGACTGGTGATCACAAAGATGGCACTTGGCAAGTTTGAGCCATTAGAGCCGGAAGAACCTCGCAAGTGCTATGGGAACCAAGTAGGATGCATCCTACGGGAATGCGCAAGCATCAACGACGATGACTTAAAGAGTAAAGAACATTTGAGGCAGTTGCTCCTGACAAAGTTGCACAAGAGATTCAAGTTCCCCGACCGGGATGATAGCATAGAACAACCATGGGATGATCAAAAGATGAAAAAGATTAATAATCACGCCATGGGCACGTTCAGCAATGATTTGGCCTCCTAGAAAGGGAGGGTGAAACGAGCTATTGAGGCTGAGGAACCCCTGTCCAAGATTTTGGAGGAAAATCCGACACTTATGGAAGAGGAGTTCGAAAAGTTCAAGGACACTTGCGCTACCGAGGCAGTCAAGGCTAAGGCTGCGAAATTCAAGAACCTTGTGCAAAGGAACACGGGGAAGCATCGCCTCGGAAGCCGTGGCTACCTCGGTAAAAGGCCCATATGGGATAAGGAGGATGCAGAACGTGAAGCCGCAGGTCTCCCAGACCCCTTCGCGAAGTTCACCAACCCCTTGGAGCATGACTTCATGAGGGCCCGCTACAAGTGGGACAAGGAAAAGAAGGTCTTTTACACAGACCAGATCACGAGGAGATTGATTAGAATACTGGTAATTATTCTTTTACCAACTTACATTTAGCTCCATATCAAGTCGAGTACACATTCGTAAACGGTTCATGTTCCTTCTGCAGGAGAAGCAGCACCATCTTGCAGCCGAAAGCCCTACTTCTCCGATGAGGCCCAAGTGGGACAGCCCTCTCAACCAGGCCTTGAACGAACTTAAGGGACTCCCTTTGGGCCAGCGGCCGCAGTATGGACGTGTGCACAGCGCCGGAGATGGCGCCACGTGGAAGGTGTTTTACAACGAGGGCCCGGAGGCCAAGAAGCAGAAAAAGAAGTTTAGTCAGGTGGACATCGACGAGAAGGTGAAGCTTGCATTCGAGAAAAAAGCAGCTGAGGACATGAAAAAGTAGCCAAGAAAAATGAGTTGCTACAGCAGGCAGTCAATGCAGCTGTCAATGCCTGTAGAAATGATTTCGCTACTAACTTGGTCCCGGCTATCATCAACTGGACGAAGTAAAATCCAGACAAGACGGCACATGATTTCCCCATGCCCAGTTTCGTCGTGAGCAACTCCGTGAACAACATCACCGCACCATCACCTGCTCATGCAATCGGGCCTGCTCTCGCACCCGTGCCCGCACCCGCTCCCGCTCATAGCAGCCCGTCCTCGGTCTCTGGCGCACTAGGTAGGCCTTCGTCTTTGCCTTAGCTCGACGCCCTCACGGTAATTACATGTCGCACCAACATATATATCTAGAATATTTCATTTTCGTTGCCTTTCAGGTGTTTTACATTGCAAACATGTGTTTGGAGGATGACGAAACCACGTGCACCATACTCTACTTGATCAAAGGCCAGAAGGTGGACTTGGGAAAGGGGGTGATAACGAAGCCCTTGGAACTCATGTTCCATAGCTAGCCGATCCCCACTAGTCACTTCAGGGTTACCTTGTCGAGTGTGAAATTGGGACACGAGGATTTGCCTCCTCCAGTACGGCTAGGGGGATAGGACGACGAGACCCCGCTGCGGATTGGAAGCTACAAGGGTTGGGTGCTGCTATGGCCGAAGAATCTTCTTCATCTGGAGCCAGCCGAGAACACACCAATAACCACACATCAACAAGCATGTATGGAGACCACCACCGTGCCTACGCAATTACCTGCTCCTATAGTGCCAGGTGAGAGCGGCGGACGACATGATTAAGGGGGTCCAATAGTGGCTGGTGTAATTGGCCCCGTAGAACAAAGAATGGATGATGAGATGGAGGATATGGAGGACCCAATGGGTTTCCTCAATACAGGCCCTATGACGATGACTTAGATATGATGATGAGTCAGCCATATGACGAATCGGGCTATCAGCATGTTGATGATGATATCAATGATTTGCCCGGGCGGGAACGTCCTAGCAGGGATTGCAAGAAGTCTCTCTTCGTGAAATCCTCACAAGACACGCCTGAAGATGCCACCTCAACACATGCTCAACTAGCCGGGGATCATACAGTGCTTAGCCCGGCAACACTGGGGCAGGGGTTATGGAAGGGTCTGGAAGGTGTGCCCAAGAAAAAGGAGAGGAAGAGAAACATGAAGATAGGCTCAGCTGCCTACAAACAAGCCAAAGCACATAGCAGCCAGACGGTGGATTTTGAAGAGCGTGTACCCGTCAAAGGTGCGGCCATGTTCCATGTCACGGGCGAGCCGATGCTATCACCGAAACTGAAGGAGGCACTATCAGGGGATCTCAGGAGACTGCACGACCATGTGCTATCGACTGAGAAAAGCCTACTAGCCTCGAAGGATCCAGGATATCCGACAAACGTGGCTCGTGTGCCTGAGGGGAAGTGCTACGTCGACACACGTTCCACAGAGGTGTTCTTCCCGCGGTTTGATCATATCCTTGATGTAGCGACAAGACCTCAAACGGTCCAATCTCTGTGCTCAGGTGTCATCCCTGGATCAGTAATGCTGACACCACATAGTACTTGAAGGATTTATAACAGAGTAGCAATCACACACTTATTACATTGAATGTCTCAAAAGAGAACTTATTACAATAGATATGGCTTAAGGCCATCTAATAACGATAACAACGGAAGGCTTGGAAGATAAGTGAGTCCATCAAATCCAACGGCATCACTGAGTATAGAACCACGACCTAAAAATTCCTTAATCGTCGTATGAAAAGTCTGCAACATTAACGTTGCAGCCCGAAATGGGTCAGCACATGGAATATGCTGGCAAAGTAACACATAGAGAGTAATGGAATGAAACAGCTATTCTACATGCATATTTGGCTGGTGGAAAGCTCTATGGTTACAGTTTTGCGTAAAGCCAATTTTTCCCTACTGCAAAGGAATAAATTTTATTTAACTATCATGGTAGTTGTTAAACATGGAGAATGGTTGACAACATTCTCAATCCCAATTAAGCATCATCATTAAACAAAACCCAACAAAATTAATTTAGAGTAACATGTTGAGATTCACATGATAATCCAGGTACTAGATACTCAAGATGTCCATAACCGGGGACACAGCTAATCATGATTAGTTTATACAATATGCAGAGGTTTGCGCACTTTTCCCCACAAGACTCGATCGCCTCCGTTTGTTTTCTCGCACTACATGGTGTTTGAGAAACGAATGACCAAGACATAGTCTTTCAGGAGCGCTAGCACCTTACGATCGGGTAGACCGTTAGACCTAATTTCCCCTACATCTGCTAGTCTACCACTGTAAGATTTCGCACAGCTTAGTCAACTATGCTAGAGCACATAATAGCTTGTGGCTGCACACGGAAGTTTCTAGCATGAATAATCTCATGATCCCTTTGAGCCTGGGTGGTGGTCCAAAAGAAAGCAAGCAATCCTAGAATACCCAGGTACCTCAATCCACCCAGATGTGTGTTTAAGTTGCCACCTTAGATAAACCATTAATTAACAATCTCACATCTGTCATGGATACACTCACCCAATCCACGTCTAATAGCATAGCATGGCGTAATAAGCAAACATAGAAGTAACTCCCAAAGGTTTGATAATAAACAGGTAGTAGGTACTACCTCAACTACTTCCCGAACCCACAATTTAATTAGATCCTAATCATTCAATGTGTGAGGATTGATCTAATGCAATAAAACTGGGTAGAGGGAAAACATGATCAAAGTGTTACTTGCCTTGCTGATGATCCGGGAAACCTAGCGATTCGAAGTAGCAAGCGGCGCACTCCGGGTACTCTATCGCAAACAAACAAGCATACAATAAGTACTCATCTAATGCACAGGTAAAACTCAAATAAGAGAATCTAACCAGAAAGTTCAACTTAAGAACTTCGGTTGGCAAAAAGAATCAAATCGAATGAAGCAACGAAAGACAAACGGCAAAAGAAACAAGCTTAATTTACTATTCTAGATCTAAGGCAATTTTTACAGTGGCAAAAACTTGTTTGAGTTGGTTAAACGGAAAGAGGGTTTCGAGACGAAACTCCAGGCACTTGAATCGCCTGATTCCGATAAACGAGCGAAATGTTAGACTAAAATGAAAATCGGATCAGAGGTCACGATCAGAAAAATCGCGGATTTAATCCGAGAAAAAGAAAAACGAGGAATGTTCGTTAAAACGAATGAACGGACGAACGCTCACCATTTAAATAAACCGGAAAAACCAATCTATTTAAAAAAACCGAAACTAAAAAAACAAACAAAACCGTCGAAAAACCAAACGGTTTTTCGAGAAAAACCGGAGGCGAAAAATACCTCGGGCAACTCCAGCGACGGCGGCGGCGGCGGTCCGGTGGCGGGGCGGCGAGGCGGCGGCGCGGTGAGGCGGCGGCGGGGCGCGGCGGCAGCGCTAGGGTTAGGGCAGGGCGCGGCGACTTGGGCTTTGGCCGGGGCGAAGCGGCGGCTTATAATAGGCCCGGCCAGGAGAGACCTGGTCGGTTACTGCCCAAGGTCGGTTCGGACGTTTTTTTTAAATAATTACGCTCGAGAAAAAAAGAAATACTAAACGGACTCCAAAAATCCCGAAATAAATTTTCCCCGGCTTTTAAAATCAAACCGCACAGGATGAACATTTATTTGGGGCCTAAATGCAATTTTGAAAAACGCGCATTTTTTCCTAAATTCAAATAAAATAGCAAATAAATCCAAATAAAATCTTATTTGATTTTTTTATTAAATCCTCAGTATTTCTTTATTTTGGGAAAGTCATTTTATTCCCTCTCTCATAATTTTTGTAATAGAAATAATTGATGATAAAATAAATAAAATCAAATGATCATGTTTACAAAATTTGAGACAACTCAAATATGAAATTAATGAAATTCCCAACTCTCTCGAGGGTCCTTGAGTTGCGTGAAATTTCTAGGATCAACCAAAATGCAATAAAATATGATATGCAATGATGATCTAGTGTATAACATTCCAAATTGAAAATTTGGGATGTTACACTCGAGATGTTTCTTACAAGGCGGCTCGATTTTACAATCGTCCGCCTTTTTGCACTAAATATGTGCTCGGTCATGAAGAGAGAAGAAGTCTCGCAAATCTATGTGGCGGATCCGTACTACATGCACGAGTCCTTCTTGAGTGTTGGCGACTTTGAGCATGAAATTGCTAGGGAGTACCTCCAAAACTTCATGGTATAGAATAAGGACCAGGAAATTGTCCTCATGCCTTATCATCCAAAGTAAGTCAGTTCCGGACAACCCTTTCGTACATTTCAATCATTCCTTCTTGCTCATATGGCAAATAATGAGGTGTCTTTTTGCCCGCAGCAACGGGCGCGCCGTCCTTATAATTCTTTACCCGTGAGTCTCCCACGCCATGTATTTCAACCCTACCAGAAACTATGAGAAGAAGGACTACACGAGCATATTGAATATTCTAGATGATGCTCTCGAAGGCTTCATCATTAGGCGTGGCGACCTGCATATCAGGAAACAAAGGAACAAGAAGTTGGGTTTCTCGCATAAAACTAACTTCTATTGCATCCATGTCCCAAAACCAAGCATGAAAGATGTATTCTACCTCCTCCATCTCATGATTGAGTTCAGCACGGATCACCAAAAGCTTCGCATGACAAGCAGAAACGATGATCATATCCGCAAGTGGGTAGAATCTCATGGAGAAGTGATACGTCTCCAACGTATCTATAATTTTTGATTGCTCCATGCTATTATATTATCTATTTTGGATGTTAATGGGCTTATTTTTACACTTTTATATTATTTTTGGGACTAATCTATTAACTGGAGACCCAGCCCAAATTGTTGTTTTTTGCCTATTTTAGTGTTTCACCGAAAAGGAATATCAAACGGAGTCCAAACGGAATGAAACCTTCGGGAGCGTTATTTTTGGAACAAACGTGATCTAGGAGACTTGGAGTGGACGTCAAGAAACAATCAAGGAGGCCACAAGGCAGGGGGGTGCGCCCTCCATGCTCGTGGGCCCCTCATTGCTCCACCGACCTACTTCTTCCTCCTATATGTATCTATATACCCCACAAACATCCAGGAGCACCATGAAATCCTATTTCCACCGCCGCAACCTTCTGTACCCAAGAGATCCCATCATGGGGCCTTTTCCAGAGCTCCACCGAAGGGGGCATTGATCACGGAGGACCTCTACATCAACTCCATGGCCCCTCCGATGATGTGTGAGTAGTTTACTTCAGACCTTCGGGTCCATAGCTAGTAGCTAGATGGCTTCTTCTCTCTCTTTGGATCTCAATACAAAGTTCTCCATGATTCTCTTGGAGATCTATTCGATGTAATCTTCTTTTGCAGTGTATTTGTCGAGATCCGATGAATTGTGGGTTTATGATCAAGTTTATCTATGAACAATATTTGAATCTCCTCTGAATTCTTTTACGTATGATTGGTTTATCTTTGCAAGTCTCTTTGAATTATCAGTTTGGTTTGGCCTACTAGATTGATGTTTCTTGCAATGGGAGAAGTGCTTAGCTTTGGGTTCAATCTTGCGGTGCTCGATCCCAGTGACAGAAGGTAAACGACACTTATTGTATTGTTGCCATCAAGGATAAAAAGATGGGGTATACATCATAATGCATGAGTTTATCCCTCTACATCATCTCATCTTGCTTAAGGCGTTACTCCGTTCTTATGAACTTAATACTCTAGATGCATGCTGGATAGCGGTCCATGTGTGGAGTAATAGTAGTAGATGCAGAATCATTTCGGTCTACTTGTCTCAGACGTGATGCCTATATACATGATCATACCTAGATATTCTCATAATTATTTGCTTTTCTATCAATTGCTCGACAGTAATTTGTTCACCCATCATAATACTTATGCTATCTTGAGAGAAGCCACTAGTGAAACCTATGGCCCCTGGGTCTATTCTCCATCATATAAGTTTCCAATCTATTTTATTTTGCAATCTTTACTTTCAATCTATATCATAAAAATACCAAAAATATTTATCTTATTATATTATTATTATCTCTATCAGATCTTACTCTTGCAAGTGGTCGTGAAGGGATTGACAACCCCTTTATCGCGTTGGTTGCGAGGTTCTTATTTGTTTGCGTAGGTACAAGGGAAAAGAAGAAATGGACAGCTTAGTCTACGCGTCCACCCTCGACCCTCTTGATCTCGCTCACCTTGTCCACAATGGGTGCGACAAGGGCCTTGAGTGCATCCAGATCGGCGTCAGGCGGCAAGGACCTGAGGACGTTGGTGAAGCTGAGGCCTGGATTGCAGAAGGCCACCTTCATCAGCACCTTCTGGAGAACCCCGGCGCAGATTTTGCGCGACTCGTCGGCTAGCTGCTTCGGGATCCTCTCCCGGAGCCGCTGGAGTGCCGTCGCCACGCCCTTGAAGAACAGGCTAAGCTTGGCGCTGGGTTGAAGACTCTCGTCGGAAGGATACCCAAAGTCCTCCATCCCCAGCTGCGCCAGCTCCTCGTTGATGACTGCGGCAATGTTCACCAGACCCTCGGTCTAGTGCTCCACAGTGTCTCTGAACGAGTTCTGGGTAACCGCAATGCTCTCCAGCAGCGTCGCGTCAGCCTTGACCTTCTCCGACAAGGTCTTCTCCCACTCCTTGGCGGCCTCCAGCGTCTGCGTCAGCGTGGCCAGCTTCAGATCTAGGTCTGCTTTGGAATCCTTGGCGGCGCTGACCTCCTTGCCCCTCTTAGCGAGAAGACCTTGCAGCTCACCGTGGGCGGCAGCATCCTTCTCACGGTCACGCTTGAACGCGGCAAGCTCCTCGCCGCTCTTCCCAATGTCAGCCTCCAGCTGCGCCACCTTCTCCTCCAGCTCTTTCTTGGCGGCCTCTGCAATTGCCGCAGCGTCCTTTGCCTACTTGAGTGCCCCGCCAAGTGCTTGCTCGCGCTCGGCGAGCTCTTGCTCGTAGCTGTCGAGGTTGGCCTTCCACTGCACTAGTTCACCTTCCCGCGCGGACTGCTTCTCGGCGGCCAGCCTTTGCTCCTCCTCAGCTTCGGCCTTCTCGAGAAGGAAGGCCGTGCGCTCCTCGTCAAGTCGCTCCCGCTCCTGCGCCAGGGACCGGAGAGCTTCTCGATTGTGGCCCCGGAGCTCCTCCGCACGCTTCTCCATGTCAACTCCCGCCTTCGCGACAAGCGCTTCCCGGAAAGCCAGCTTGGCTTGCCGGGCGCGGTAGAGTGACAGCAGCTTCCGCAGCAGCTGCTCCTCCTCAGGCTCGCCGCTGCTGATGCTGGGCCGTCAACCAACGACAGTCCAGCAGAGGCGAGCACCTCTTCATCAAAAGTCTCCCCCTCAACCGGCGCCCTGGAGCTCGACGCCCAGGGTAGCTTGATGAAGATATCGTCGCCAGCCTTCAAGTAGGCGCCGGGCTGGGGCTCCTCGGAGCCCGGCTCCGCAGAAGAGGTAGAGGGATCGGCGGTCGGCGCAGCGCCTGGCGCTCCTGCGGCCTCAGGGTCGTCAGTGCGATCGCCCGACCCCTCGCCGGCTTCTGCAGCGGCAGCCCTGGCGGCCTCCTCGCCGGCGGTCTCATCAGCACCGGCCCCTTCCATACCGGCGCCCTCTGTCTCCATTGGCTTAGTAGCAGAGGGGTCTGAAGAACGAAGAAGGGAGAAAAATCAATCAAAAATCCAAGAGAAGAAAATCAGAAGAAGAAGAGCCCAAGGGAAAGTTTCTGGGCAAGTGGATTACCTGTGCCAAGATCTGCAGTTGCGGCCTCGGTCACCGCAGGATCAACGGTGCTGTCCCTTGCCGGAGAGTTCCCCCTTGCCGGAGAGCGCTCCCTTGCCGGGGACTCCTCCCTTGGCGGCGCAGTCGAAGCAGGTGGCACTTCGGGACCAGCTTCCGGGCGCTCCTGATGTGACTGCTCTGCTCCTGCACAAATCAACAAGCAAGATATCAAACAAAGGAAAAGCACTCATGCGCGCCCGACAGCAAAAAAAACTATGAACTTACGCTGGGCTGCGCTGGGGGCTGCTTTGAGGAGTGATTGCCGGGTCCGTCAAGGTGGTCTCGGACCCACCCCCTACTGACACAATGGGGTCATCTTCGATGACGATCACCGCAGCCTTGGCGCTCTTCGCCGCTCTCTGGGCCAGCGTCCTAAAAAGAAAGGAGTCCAGATTGGAGCAAGTCAGATACAAGATATAAACATCAAGATTGAAGAATTACAAGAGCACCAAAGAAACTTACTCTTCTTCCTCCTCGTCGGAGCTGAGCGCGGAAAGATCGAAGTCCAGCCCTCCTCCGGTGCGGCGAGGCGGAGGAGTAGGATCCCTTGCCCGCTTGGCGGGGGCGGTGGCGGTGGCCCGGGAAGATCCCGCTCCAGTTGCCGCTGTTGCGTGAGGTGCTCCCGCGGCAACATTGCTTGCCGCGGTAGAGCGCGTCGCACGGCTCGGCGGCTGTTGACCCGGCTGCCGCCCCGCTGCGTCCCCGGCCCTGCGAAGGCGCCTTCTTGGCGGGGCCGGGGGCTCCTCCTGCGGCAAGTTTTCTGAAAGCTCGGGCTCCTCCTCGCCGGCCTCGCTCGGCTCGGCTTCAGAACCGGCAGGCTCCTCCTCGCCAATGAACTCCGCGCGCTCGGCAAGGTTTGCCGCCTCTGCAGCCTCTGCCTCCTCCACAGTGAACCCAAACACGCCCGCGGCAGCTGCGGCCGCAACCTCTTCCGCCCTAGTGGCGATGCGCTGCAGCTCCTCGTCGGTGGTGTCACGGGTGAGGCTCTTCTGTTCGTCAGCATGGACCGGCACTTCTTCCAAGTTGTTGAAGAACGCTTGCACCACGTCATCCGCAGGTTCTTGCAAAGTTGGAACGATTCCGTGTGAATCACACAACGGCATCATGGCACGGATCCGGCCAAGCAAAGAATTGTTGCATTATGGGACAACGCCCCTCGGCAGCGTGAATGGGTGCTGGGGGTCGCGTTTGAACAACTCCAGGAGCATTGCATCCAACTCCAAGACGGTGAAGTTGTAGTTAAGGCCCGGCCGCAGCCTCATGATGTTCGCCGAGTTCTTGAACTCCCAGGTGGGCCTCCCCCTCTCCTGCAGGGGGGCAATGCGGCGGCGGAGGAAATCTGCCCCGACGGCACATACAGTGAGCCCGGCAAGCCTGAGGCAAAGAATCCTAGTGATGGCGATCTTCAGCCTCTCGTCTTCCGGGGCCACGTTGCTCCAGTCATTGCCGCGCACTATTGGAGTTTGGCGCACGGCGGTGAAGGGCTGCGGATTCTCCTCGACAATCCAGCACCACTCCGCTCTCCACTCATCCCACTTGCTGCGGAGCTCACCCTCCAAGTACGCCTCCTTCTTGCTGACACTCGAGATCCAAGCAATCCCTCCGGCAAGCAGCTCTCCTCTCTCTACCCGAGGTATGAAGTAGTGGCGGAAAAGGGAAACACTAGGGTGGACTCCGACAAATTTTTCGCACAAATGTGCGAAAACTGCCATGGTTAGGACAACGTTGGGGGTGAAGTCGAGGAGGCGGAAGCCATATGTGTTCATGATATCACAGAAGAACTCCGAGAAGGGCGGGCAGAGCCTGCAATAGAAGAATAGCGCGAAGAACAGGTACCCGTTTGGAGCCAGCTCCGAAGCAGCGGCCGGGAGTACCCTCGTACGCGGATGCGCCCGCGTCTCCGTCGCCCAGAAGAGGTAGAAGTACTCCCTTAGCTCCTGCACGCCGAGCTGAGGGGAGAAGACCGCCCGCTCCTTCCGCAGCGCCGCGAGCCGCTGCGCCTCGGCCGACTTCACGCCCTTTCCTTTGTCGGCTTTCGGGGCCATGGCGGAGGTGGTGAGGGAGGTCGACGGCGTGGTTTTGCTGGTGGCAATGGGGGGCGGAACGCTGCTCTCTCGGCTTCGAGAAGAAGGGGGGAGCGGCGGAGGTTCGTGAAGATGGAGTAGCAGCAACCAGCGAGGGGGAACGAACTGCCCCTGTTTCCTCTGCTTATAAAGAGGGACGGGGCGGACGTTTCGCCCTTCCGAATAAACAACGACCCACGATATCTCCCACGATGCCGCATTCAACGCGTGCCGTTATGGGAGAGTGCGGTGGATACGGAGCGAGATTCGATGTGGCCCAGTCTGCGTGTGCCCGTGCCCTGTTTTGGGCCTGGCCCAATAGCGCTCGGCACCGTGTCTGGCCCAGGCCCGGGGGCTCCTGTCGGTGTACTAGAATAGGGGTACCCTAGTACCCCGAACTTGTGCACGGGCAGTTGCAGCACCCCGCGGCAAGGCTTGCCGGGCGAACGCCAAGATCCTCCAAGGTTCCCTTGGAGCCATTCAAGAACAAAGTATTTAAGCTCAGGAGATAAGGCCCCGGCAAGAGGAGCTTGCCGGGAAGACCAACCGAGGCACTCCAAAGAACTTGCCGCGACGCGCCACGCGCTCCGGCAAGGCAACAAGGCCCCGGCAAGAGGAGCTTGTCGGGAAGACCAAGCAAGGTACCTCGAGGCCCGGTGAGCGACAAGCTTCCGGACCCGACAAGATAACAACAGCGGCAAGGCGCTTGCCGCGGCAGGCAGCCACTCTGTGCCCGCGCTCCAGCGCATCCACCAACGTTTCGCTCTGGGGGCCTTTCCAGGCGCGCGTGGCGGGAGGCTGTGCAGCCAGCGGTGCGCAGTGGCATGCGAAGCTGACAAGATCGCCGTGGTGGTGAACGGTGGCGTCCCTAACGGTCCTTTTCTGCATTGTTTGGGCGACTCAGACGGGCCTTTAATGACCTTGTCCCCTGCCGTCAGGGTTAGGTAGGGTGCACTGTACAAGTAACTGTACCAACCACCTCACTTTTTACATTTGTACCCTTCTCTGCGTTGCCACCTGTCGGTGACCCCTTTAGCGTATAAAAGGAGGCCCATGCGCAACGTAGAGGGGGTTCGGTTGGGTTCGACTCATTCGTAACCCAGAAAGACACTACGCTCTTGCGTTAGAGCAAGAACAGAATAGAACCAGACAAGCAGCAGTAGGAGTGTTATCTCTCCGGAGAGCTCCGAAGCTGGGTAAACTGCTCGTGTGCTTCGCCTCGATCTGCTCTTCGTGCGATCTCTGCCCCCCGCCGAACCGAAAGGGGCCCAGTTCGCCGGCCCCATAGGTGTTCGAGGATCAGTTTCCCCCGACATATGACTACCATTTGTTGCAATGATCATGATTGGGGTGATTGGTCTTTTGATCTTCAAATTTTTTAAGCCCCATGATGAATATGAGATTGATAATAGTGTTTGCAATATTATTGAAAGTGGATTTGGAAGAGTGTCAACTTTAGGTCCCACATATTTGGAGCATGTTCAATCTTATGAATTTTTTGATTAAAGTGGGTTTGGAGAGGTCATGACTTTAGTTAATGTTAATCCCACTATTTTGGAAGAGTGTCAACTTTGCATGCATGTGGACCGTGTTTAAAATATTTTATGTGATAGCTATTTTGTTGAATTTGCTTATGATCCCACATGTAATTATTATGAGAGAGGAAAATATGATTGTAGAAATTTCCATGTTACTAAATTACCTCTCGCTATGTTGAGATTGCTATTGTTTCTTCCCGCATCCTTGCATATGCTAGTTTTTGCTTGCCTTGATAATTTGTTTGCCTATAATATGCCTATGCATAGGAAGTATGTTAGGCTTAGATGTGTTTGTCACGTGTTTTATGACGCTATCTTTGTGCTTCAATTCTCATCTATCATGTGAGCATCATTGAAAGTATTAATGCCTAGCTAGGGGCGTTAAACGATAGCGCTTGTTGAGAGGCAACCCAATTTTATTTTTATTCCTTGCTTTTTGCTCCTGTTTATTAATAAATAATTTATCTAGCCTTTTTTTGGTTGTGTTTTGGTTGTGTTTAATTAGTGTTTGTGCCAAGTAGAACCGTTGGGAAGACTTGGGGAAGGTCTTTTAAATCTTGCTATAAAAAACAGTAACTTTAGCGCTCACGAGAATTGCTGCCTTTTTTATTGCAGAGTACTATTTAGTTAGTTATTTTTGAAGATGATTAATAGACAAATTCCTCACGTCCAGAAATTTGTTTTAGAATTTTTGGGGTTCCAGCAATTTGCGTTAGTTACATATTACTACAGACTGTTTTGTTTTTGACAGATTCTGTTTTCCGTGTGTTGTTTGCTTATTTTGATGAATCTATGGCTAGTAAAAGAGTTTATAAACCATAGAGAAGTTGGAATACAGTAGGTTTAACACCAATATAAATAAATAATGTGTTCATTACAGTACCTTGAAGTGGTGTTTTGTTTTCTATCGCTAACGGAGCTCACGAGATTTTTCTGTTAAGTTTTGTGTTGTGAAGTTTTCAAGTTTTGGGTAAAGATTCGATGGATTATGGAACAAGGAGTGGCAAGAGACTAAGCTTGGGGGTGCCCAAGGAACCCCAAGGTAAATACAAGGACACCAAAAATCCTAAGCTTGGGGATGCCCCGGAAGGCATCCCCTCTTTTGTCTTCGTTCATCGGTAACTTTACTTGGAGCTATATTTTTATTCACCACATGATATGTGTTCTGCTTGGAGCGTCTTGTATGATTTGAGTCTTTGATTTTTACTTTACCACAATCATCCTTGCTGCACACACCTTTTGAGGGATACACACATGAATTGGAATTTATTAGAATACTCTATGTGCTTCACTTATATCTTTTGAGCTATATAGTTTTTGCTCTGGTGCTTCACTTATATCTTTTAGAGCACGGTGATGGTTCTATTTTATAGAAATAATTGATCTCTCATGCTTCACTTATATTATTTTGAGATTCCTTTAGAACAACATGGAAATTTGCTTTTAGGCATTATAAAAACTTTCATATAAGTGCATTGAATACTAAGAGAAGATTGATACTTGATGATTGTTTTGAGATATGGAGATGGTGATATTAGAGTCATGCTAGTTGAGTAGTTGTGAATTTGAGAAATACTTGTGTTGAAATTTGTGATTCCCGTAGCATGCACGTATGGTGAACCGTTATGTGATGAAGTCAGAGCATGATTTATTTATTGATTGCCTTCCTTATGAGTGGCGGTCGGGGACAAGCGATGGTATTTTCCTACCAAGCTATCCCCCTAGGAGCATGCACGTAGTACTTTGTTTCGATAACTAATAGATTTTTGAAATAAGTATGTGAGTTCTTTATGACTAATGTTGAGTCCATGGATTATACGCACCCTCACCCTTGCACATTTCCTAGCCTCTTTAGTACCATGCAACTTTCGCCGGTACCATAAACCCACCATATACCTTCCTCAAAACAGCCACCATACCTACCAATTATGGCATCTCCATAGCCATTCTGAGATATATTGCCATGCAACTTTCCACTGTTCCATTATTAGGACACGTTTCATCATTCTCATATTGCTTTGTATGATCATGTAGTTGACATCGTATTTGTGGCAAAGCCACCGTTCAGAATTCTTTCATACATGTCACTCTTGACTCATTGCATATCCCGGTACACCGCCGGAGGCATTCACATAGAATCATATTTTGTTCTAAGTATTGAGTTGTAATTCTTGAGTTGTAAGTAAAAAGAAGTGTGATGATCGTCATTATTAGAGCATTGTCCCGGTGAGGAAAGGATGATGGAGACTATGAT
Organism: Triticum dicoccoides; assembly: GCF_002162155.2. Classification (NCBI taxonomy): domain Eukaryota; kingdom Viridiplantae; phylum Streptophyta; class Magnoliopsida; order Poales; family Poaceae; genus Triticum; species Triticum dicoccoides. Next base: position 567,733,747 of record NC_041386.1, read on the forward strand.
TCCCCCACAAGTTGGGATGAGACTCCGGACGAAACATAAAAAAATAAAAAAAAAAGAGAAAAGAGGCCAAAGAAAAAAAAGAAAGAAGGCCGAAATAAAAAAATGAGAGAAAAAGATAGAAGGGACAATGTTACTATCCTTTTTCCACACATGTGCTTCAAAGTAGCACCATGATCTTCATGATAGAGAGTCTCCGATGTTGTCACTTTCATAAACTAGTGGGATTTTACATTATAGAACTTGGCTTGTATATTCCAATGATGGGCTTCCTCAAATTTCCCTAGGTCTTCGTGAGCAAGCAAGTTGGATGCACACCCACTTAGTTTCTTTTGTTGAGCTTTCATACACTTATAGCTCTAGTGCATCCATTGCATGGCAATCCTACTCACTCACATTGATATCTATTGATGGGCATCTCCATAGCCCGTTCATACGCCTAGTTGATGTGAGACTATCTTCTCCTTTTTGTCTTCTCCACAACCACCATTCTATTCCACCATAGTGCTATATCCATGGCTCACACTCATATATTGCGTGAAGATTGAAAAAGTTTTAGAACATCAAAAGTATGAAACAATTGCTTGGCTTGTCATCGGGGTTGTGCATGATTTAATATTTTGTGTGATGAAGATAGAGCATAGCCAGACTATATGATTTTGTAGGGATAACTTTCTTTGGCCATGTTATTTTGAGAAGACATGATTGCTTAGTTAGTATGCTTGAAGTATTACTATTCCTATGTCAATATTAAGCTTTTATCTTGAATCTTTCGGATCTGAACATTCATGCCACAATAAAGAAAAATTACATTGAGAAATATTTTAGGAAGCATTCCAAATCAAAAATTCTGTTTTTAGCATTTACCTACTCGAGGACGAGCAGGAATTAAGCTTGGGGATGCTTGATACGTCTCCAACGTATCTATAATTTTTGATTGCTCCATGCTATTATATTATCTATTTTGGATGTTAATGGGCTTATTTTTACACTTTTATATTATTTTTGGGACTAACCTATTAACCGGAGGCCCAACCCAAATTGCTGTTTTTTTTGCCTATTTTAGTGTTTTGTCGAAAAGGAATATCAAACGGAGTCCAAACAGAATGAAACCTTCAGGAGCGTTATTTTTGGAACAAACATGATCCAGGAGACTTGGAGTGGACGTCAAGAAACAATCGAGGAGGCCACGAGGCAGGGGGCGCGCCCACCCCCCTGGGCGCACCCTCCACCCTCGTGGGCCCCTCGTTGCTCCACCGACCTACTTCTTCCTCCTATATATATATCCATATACCCCGCAAACATCCAGGAGCACCACAAAACCCCATTTCCACTGCCGCTACCTTCTCTACCCAAGAGATCCCATCTTGGGGTCTTTTTCGGAGCTCCGCCAGAGGGGGCATTGATCACGGAGGGCCTCTACATCAACTCCATGGCCCCTCCGATGATGTGTGAGTAGTTTATTTCAGACCTTCGGGTCCATAGCTAGTAGCTAGATGGCTTCTTCTCTCTCTTTGGATCTCAATAAAAAATTCTCCTCGATTCTCTTGGAGATCTATTCGATGTAATCTTCTCTTGCGGTGTGTTTGTCAAGATCTGATGAATTGTTGGTTTATGATCAAGTTTATCTATGAAAAATATTTAAATCTCCTCTGAATTCTTTTATGTATGATTGGTTTAGCCTTGCAAGTCTCTTCGAATTATCAGTTTGGTTTGGCCTACTAGATTGATCTTTCTTGCAATGGGAGAAGTGCTTAGCTTTGGGTTCAATCTTGCGGTGCTCGATCCCAGTGACAGAAAGGGAAACGACATGTATTGTATAGTTGCCATCGAGGATAAAAAGATGGGGTTTACATCATATTGCATGAGTTTATCCATCTACATCATGTCATCTTGCTTAAGGCGTTACTCCGTTCTTATGAACTTAATACTCTAGATGCATGCTGGATAGCGGTCGATGTGTGGAGTAATTGCAGTAGATGCAGAATCGTTTCGGTCTACTTGTCTCGGACGTGATGCCTATATACATGATCATACCTAGATATTCTCATAATAATTCGCTTTTCTATCAATTGCTTGACAGTAATTTGTTCACCCACCGTAATACTTATGCTATCTTGAGAGAAGCCACTAGTGAAACCTATGGCCCCGGGTCTATTCTCCATCATATAAGTTTCCAACCTATTATATTTTGCAATCTTTACTTTCAATATATATCATAAAAATACCAAAAATATTTATCTTATTATTATATTATTATTATCTCTATCAGATCTTACTCTTGCAAGTGGCCATGAAGGGATTGACAACCCCTTTATCGCGTTGGTTGCGAGGTTCTTATTTGTTTGTGTAGGTACAAGGTGACTCGCATGTGGTCTCCTACTGGATTGATACCTTGGTTCTCAAAAATTGAGGGAAATACTTACGTTGCTTTACTGCATCACCCTTTCCTCTTGAAGGGAAAACCAACGGAGTGCTCAAGAGGTAGAAAAAAGCGGATTATAAACTTAGAGATGACTTCTTTCGCATCCAAAGGGACATTTCGATGATCATCATGAAAGGAGACGTCGAAGAGAAGGGGATGTTCCACCACGGCCCTATATCGCGAGCTGACGTCTGAACTTGCATAGGCATGCAACGTCATGACCTCACGTTGACCAAGAAGCTAGGGTCCATCCTTGATGATATGGAAGGATGGAACTTCTAGTGATTTACGATGGCGATGATGATGATGATATGTGTTGGTTGAACTTGTATACTTTCCGTAGCGATGATACTTTGTGATGTCCATGGTCCCTACCGAACTTGCGTAACGCTACTTTGTTAGTTTGGGTACGATGACCTACGTACCTCTAGTTAATTAGTTTGCGTACTATATGTTGCATCTAGTTGCTAACGCTTTCTTTTTTGTGTTTCTCTAGTATATTTTGTTGCATATAATCGTACATTCTCTTGATGAAGATGCATCTCTAAGAGTTTCCTAGATTCTTGATGGCGAAGAAGCAGTGCTATGTCATGTACAAAGGGAAGGTTTCGGGAGTGTACAACGAGTGGCCTGAGTGTCAGGCGCAAGTGGATGGGTTCTTGGGCCCCAGCCATAAAGGCTTCAAAAGCAGACAAGAAGCAGAAGCTAGTTACTTGAGGTTCATGCTAGCAAGAGAGAGGACTCGTAACCGCCGCCTCATGTATTGCATAGTTCCGCTCTCACTCATAGTGATAGCTCTACTCGCGTATATCATTGTTTAGATGGATGACGATGTAGTTGCAAGTATTCGAGACTTGTATCGCTATTTTTGAGATGATGATGAGAGACCACTTTGTGTTGGATGATGATTATGATGATGACATGATTTGATGAGACTATTTGTATGCTAGAGATTATTGTATAAAGCCCTAAACAAAATTGTATGATATGCTAGAGATTATTGTATAAAGCCCTAAACAAAATTCAGCAGCACAAAATATGGTGCAGAAAAAAATTCAAAAACTAATAACAATAGTGCGGGGTATGGCTTTAGCAGCAGCGTGTTCTTAGCAGTAGCGCTCTTTGTTCAAGGGTACTGCAGCTATTAGTAGCAGCACATATTGCAGACCGACGCTGCTGCTATCCCTAGATAGCAGTAGCGCATGTCAAACCGCGCTACTCATAAGCATTAGGTGTAGCGCCGTATCAGTAGCGGGGCCACCCGTGCTATTGATTAGCATTTAACCCGCGCTACTGGTAGGCTTTTCCCTAGTAGTGCTAGTTGGTTACATGCTTACTTGATAGTATTATGGTTATGTTCTTGGATGGTAGTTATTTCTGATGCTAGTGGGCATGTTATGCTATGAGTAGTGTTATACTTATGATATTCATGGTCATCAGTTTGCCATGCTCATTCGGATATATGATTTGTTGTTGTTGATATGATTGATGATTATGTTGCACCCCCATGTTTATGTTGATATCATGCATTATAGTTGCATCATGTTATTTTAATATGGCTCAGCTTATTGCATTCAAGTTTAACTAGACAGTAATGAACTTGAACAATTGTTGGCTGAGTCATGGTGCCACCAAATCAAGCTGACCAGTGAAACCACATTTGCCTTTTATGGGAAGACCCTAATGCGGTCTATTTTCATGCCTCTCACCGGTGCCTCGAACGAGGGAAGGTTATGGGCGCACGCTACCTTGGCCAGGTAGGCGGACATAAGCCTTGTGAGCCTGAGTTTGCTTATGTGCACATGTCCCCGTTTGGCACCGTTTTTGTTTTGCCACGATGGTGGCTGGCCATGTAGGTGGCGGATGTCACGATTAGACATCGGGGCCACCCATGACATAGCCCAAAGGGGAGTTGGTCGAAGTGGTCGGGAGAGTGTCATGGCAGTTGACTGGTTTTCTCGGAATGTCGGTTGTCCATCCAAATGGGAGTGCGAGGCCATGGGTTCCGTGGTGTGGGTATAGTGTACTAACCTCTACAGAGTGTGTGTTAAATCTATCGATAGCCGTGCCCGCGGATATGGACCCAATTAGTACTCAGTCACACTATGGGTCAACAGTAATAATAATAATGTGTTTAATAACAACCCTGGTTTGATGATGAGAGAAGTTGGTTGATCTTGATGTGATCGTGAGAGGATCACCGTGGTATCATGGATATTGAGTTGATGGATATTTGTGATGTTGTGTGAGAATCACGGGTAAAGGTGAAGCTCCCTATGGTCATGTAATGATTACTACGTTATTGTTAATACCAATCTTGATTAGATTCTGAGATGATCGCGTGATGTCCGTGATGGTGAGCTTGTGCATGTCATGGTTACGAGGTAACCTGACGAGAGTAAGTTCATGCATGAAAGTGTCATTGATAACCCATAATTATAGGGGATCGTTTGAAGCCTTCTTCGATAAATAAGACTGTCGAACCCAACGAGGAGCTCAAGGTAGAACAAATATTCCCTCAAGTTCTATCGACAACCCATACAACTCAACGCACACTTGCCGTTTGCTTTACCGAAACAAGTATGAAACTATTTGGCAAGGATAAAAGTACGAGTACTTTGCGAGAGTAAAACTATGAATAAATTGCAAGGTAATAAAAGTGGATAGCTTGTGTCAACAAGAAAGTCATTTGTCCCTAGGCAATCAATAGCAAGTACTGGTAATCATTCTTGCAATTTTACATGAGGGAGAGGCATGAGCTAACATAGTTTCTCTACTTGGATCATATGCACGTATGATTGGAACTCTAGCAAGCATCCGGAACTACTAAAGATCATTAAGGTCGTGAAACCCAACCATAGCATTAAATATCATGTGCTCTTTATCCCATATGCAACAATCCACCTACTCGGGTTTAAGCTTCTGTCACTATCGCAACCCACCATAAGCGAATCATGAACGTATTGCAACACCCTACAGCAGGGACCCCTCACGTTTGTGCGAGACAGAGGGCACCCTAGGACAGCACCATAAATAAAATATACAATCATACCAACCAAGATCACGATTAACCCATAGGACAAAAGGTGTCGGGGGAAACTGATCCACCAACACCTATGGGGCCGGCGGACCGGGCCCCTTTCGGTTCGGCGGGGGGCGGAGATCGCACGAAGAGCAGATCGAGGCGAAGCACACGAGCAGTTTACCCAGCTTCGGAGCTCTCCGGAGAGATAACACTCCTACTGCTGCTTGTCTGATTGTATTATCTTGTGTTCTTGCTCCAGAGAGAGAGAGAGTAGTGTCTTTCTGGGCTACGAATGAATCGAACCGAACCCCCTCTACGTTGCGCATGGGCCTCCTTCTATACGCTAAAGGGGTCACCGACAGGTGGCAACGCGGAGAAGGGTACAAATGTAAAAAGTGAGGTGGTTGGTACAGTTACTTGTACAGTGCACCCTACCTAACCCTGACGGCAGGGGACAAGGGCATTAAATGCCCGTCTAAGTCGCCCAAACAGTGCAGAAAAGGACCGTTAGGGGCGCCACCGTTCGCCACGATGGCGATCTTTTCAGCTTCGCATGCCACTGCGCACCGCTGGCTGCACAGCCTCCCGCCACGTGTGCCTGGAGAGGCCCCCAGAGCGACACGTTGGCGGATGTGCTGGAGCGTGGGCACAGAGTGGCCGCCTGCCGCGGCACGCGCCTTGCCGCTGCTGCTATCTTGTCGGGTCCGGAAGCTTGTCGCTCATTGGGCCTCGAGGTACCTTGGTTGGCCTTCCTGGCAAGCTCCTCTTGTCGGGGCCTTGTTGCCTTGCCGGAGCGCGTGGCGCGTCACGGTAAGTTCCTTGAAGTGCCTCGGTTGGCCTTCCCGGCAAGCTCCTCTTGCCGGGGCCTTGTCTCCTGAGCTTAAATACTTTGTTCTTGAATGGCCCCAAGGGAACCTTGGAGGATCTTGGCGTTCGCCCGGCAAGCCTTGCCGCGGGGTGCTGCAACTGCCCGTGCACAAGTTCGGGGTACTAGGGTACCCCTATTTTAGTACACCGACAGGAGCCCCCGGGCCTGGGCCAGACACGGTGCCGAGCGCTGTTGGGCCAGGCCCAAGACAGGGCACGGGCACACGCGGACTGGGCCACGCCGAATCTCGCTCCGTATCCACCGCGCTCTCCCCTAACAGCACGCGTTGAATGCGGCATCGTGGGAGAGATCGTGGGTGGTTCTTTATTCGGAAGGGCGAAACGTCCACCCCGACCCTCTTTATAAGAAGAGGAAATAAGGGCAGTTCGTTCCCCCTCGCTGGTTGCTACTACTCCATCTTCACGAACCTCCGCCGCTCCCCCCTTCTTCTCGAAGCCGAGAGAGCAGCGCTCCGCCCCCATTGCCACCAGCATCACCAACGCCGTCGACCTCCCCCACCACCTCCGCCATGGCTCCGAAAGCCGACAAGGGAAAGGGCGTGAAGTCGGCCGAGGCGCAGCGGCTCGCGGCGCTGCGGAAGGAGCGGGCGATCTTCTCCCCCCAGCTCGGCGTGCAGGAGCTGAGGGAGTACTTCTACCTCTTTTGGGCGACGGAGACGCGGGCGCATCCGCGCACGAGGGTACTCCCGGCCGCTGCTTCGGAGCTAGCTCCAACCGGGTACCCATTCTTCGCGCTATTCTTCTATTGCGGGCTCTGCCCGCCCTTCTCGGAGTTCTTCTGTGATATCATGAATACCTATGGCTTCCGCCTCCTTGACTTCACCCCCAACGCCGTTCTGACCATGGCAGTTTTCGCACATTTGTGCGAAAACTTTGTCGGAGTCCACCCCAATGTTGCCCTTTTCCGCCACTTCTTCATACCTCGGGTAGAGAGAGGAGAGCCGCTTGCCGGAGGGATCGCCTGGATCTCGAGAGTCGGCAAGAAGGAGGCGTACTTGGAGGGTGAGCTCCGCAGCAAGTGGGATGAGTGGAGAGCGGAGTGGTGCTGGATCGTCGAGGAGAATCCGCAGCCCTTCACCGCCGTGCGCCAAGCTCCAATAGTGCGTGGCAATGACTGGAGCAACGTGGCCCCGGAAGACGAGAGGCTGAAGATCGCCATTACTAGGATCCTTCGCCTCAGGCTTGCCGGGCTCACTGTAGGCGTTGTAGGCGTAGATTTCCTCCGCCGCCGCATCGCCCCCCTGCAGGAGAGGGGGAGGCCCGCCTGGGAATTCAAGAACTCGGCGAACATCATGAGGCTGCGGCCGGGCCTCAACTACAACTTCACCGTCTTGGAGCTGGATGCAATGCTCCTGGAGTTGTTCAAACGCGACCCCCAGCACCCATTCACGCTGCCGAGGGGTGTCGTCCCATTGTGCAATAATTCTTCGCTTGACCGGATTCGCGCCATGATGCCGTTGTGCGATTCGCACGGAATTGTTCCAACTTGGCAAGAGCCTGCGGATGACGTCGTGCAAGCGTTCTTCGACAACTTGGAAGAAGTGCCGGTCCACGCTGACGAGCAGAAGAGCCTCACCCATGACACCACCGACGAGGAGCTGCAGCGCATCGCTACTAGGGCGGAAGAGGTTGTGGCCGCAGCTGCCGCGGGCGTGTTCGGGTTCACCGTGGAGGAGGCAGAGGCGGCAGAATCGGCAAACCTTGCCAAGCGCGCGGAGCTCATTGGCGAGGAAGAGCCTGTCGGTTCTGAAGCTGAGCCGAGCGAGGCCGGCGAGGAAGAGCCCGAGCCTTCAGAAAACTTGCCGCAGGCGGAGCCCCCGGCCCGCCAAGAAGGCGCCTTCGCAGGGCCGGGGACGCAGCAGGGCGGCAGCCGGGTCAACAGCCGCCGAGCCGCGCGACGCGCTCAACCGCGGCAAGCAATGTTGCCGCGGGAGCGCCTCACGCAGCAGCGGCAACTGGAGCGGGATCTTCCCGGGCCACCGCCTCGCCGCACCGGAGGAGGGCCGGACTTCGATCTTTCCGCGCTCAGCTCCGACGAGGAGGAAGAGGAGTAAGTTTCTTTGGTGCTCTTGTAGTTCTTCAATCTTGTTGTTTATATCTTGTATCTGACTTGCTTCAATCTGGACTCCTTTCTTTTCAGGACGCTGGCCCAGAGGGCGGCGAAGAGGGCCAAGGCCGCGGTGATTGTCATCGAAGATGACCCCACCGTGTCTGCAGGGGGTGGGTCCGAGACCACCTTGACGGACCCGGCAATCACTCCTCAAAGCAGCCCCCAGCACAGCCCCCAGCGTAAGTTCGTAGTTAGCTTTCTGCTGTCGGGCGCGCATGAGTGCTTTTTCCTTTGTTGATATCTTACTTGTTGACTTGTGTAGGAGCAGAGCAGCCACATCAGGAGCGCCCGGAAGCTGGTCCCGAAGTGCCATCTGCTTCGACTACGCCGCCAAGGGAGGGGTTCCCGGTAAGGGAGCGTTCTCCGGCAAGGGAGAACTCTCCGGCAAGGGGCAGCACCGTCGATCCTACAACGGCCGAGACCGCAACTGCAGATCTTGGCATAGGTAATTCCCTTGTCCAAAAACTTTCCCTTGGGTTCTTCTTCTTCTGATTTTCTTCTCTTGGATTCTTGATTGACTTTTCTCCCTTCTACGTTCTTCAGACCCATCTGCGGCTGAGCCAATGGAGACAGAGGGCGCCGGCGAGGAGGGGACCGGTGCTGATGAGGCCGCCGGCGAGGAGGCCGCCAAGGCTGCCGCCGCAGAAGCCGACGAGGGGTCGGGCGATCGCACTGACGACCCTGAGGCCGCAGGAGCGCCAGGCGCTGCACCGACCGCCGATCCCTCTGCCGCTTCTGCGGAGCCGGGCTCCGAGGAGCCCCAGCCCGGCGCCTACTTGAAGGCCGGCGACGATATCTTCATCAAGCTACCCTGGGCGTCAAGCTCCAGGGCGCCGGTCGAGGGGGAAACTTTCGATGGGGAGGTGCTCGCCTCTGCTGGACTGTCGTTGGTCGACGCGCCCGGCAGCAGCAGTGGTGAGCCTGAGGAGGAGCAGCTGCTGCGGAAGCTGCTGTCACTCTACCGCGCCCGGCAAGCCAAGCTGGCTTCCCGGGAAGCGCTTGTCGTGAGGGCGGGAGTCGACATGGAGAAGCACGCGGAGGAGCTCCGGGGCCAAAATCAAGAAGCTCTCCGGTCCCTTGCACAGGAGCGGGAGCGACTCGACGAGGAGCACACGACCTTCCTTCTCAAGAAGGCCGAAGCTGAGGAGGAGCAAAGGCTGGCCGCCGAGAAGCAGTCCGCGCGAGAAGGAGAATTGGTGCAGCGGAAGGCCAACCTCGACAGCTACGAGGAGGAGCTCGCCGAGCGCGAGCAAGCACTTGGCGGGGCGCTCAAGGAGGCAAAGGACGCTGCCGCAACCGCAGAGGCTGCCAAGAAAGAGCTGGAGGAGAAGGTGGCGCAGCTGGAGGCCAACATTGGGAAGAGCGGCGAGGAGCTTGCCGTGCTCAAGTGTGAGCGCGAGAAGGATGCTGCCGCCCACAGTGAGCTGCAAGGTCTTCTCGCTGAGAGGGGCAAGGAGCTCAGCACCGCCAAGGATTCCAACGCAGACCTGGAGCTGAAGCTGGCCACGCTGACACAGACGCTGGAGGCCGCCAAGGAGCGGGAGAGAACCTTGTCGGAGAAGGCCAAAGCTGACAAGGCGCTGCTCGAGAGCATCGCAGTTACCCAGAACTCGTTCAGAGACACTGTGGAGCACTGGACCGAGGGTCTGGTGAATATTGCCGCAGTCATCAACGAGGAGCTGGTGCAGCTGGGGATGGAGGACTTTGGGTATCCCTCCAACGAGAACCTCCAACCCAACGCCAAGCTCAACCTGTTCTTCAAGGGCGTGGCGACGGCACTCCAGCAGCTTCGGGAAAGGATCCCGAAGCAGCTGGCCGACGAGTCGCGCAAAATATGCGCCGGGGTTCTCCAGAAGGTGCTGATGAAGGTGGCCTTCCGCAATCCAGGCCTCAGCTTCACCAACGTCCTCAAGTCCTTGCCGCCAGACGCCGATCGGGACGCACTCAAGGCCCTTGTCGCACCCATTGTGGACAAGGTGAGCGAGATCAAGAGGGTCGAGGGCGGACGCGTAGACTAGGCCGCCCATTTCTTCTTTTCCCTTGTCGCTGCTAATCATGTTATGAAAACAGTCTGTTAGAGCTGCGACAAGTTATCTTGTAATATAACTTTATTTCTGTTATCAATTGCTATGTTATTTCCTCTACTAGATTCCTTCCTTTGTATGTTTTTACCCTACGCTTCTAGGAAACTTGTCGGCGCAGGCACCCGAGCCGCGAGCGCTGAGTGCGGAACTTCAGCAGCCTGCTGGCGGCGCTGCTTCCGACAAGAAACCTTGTCGCGACTAGATGCAGCACACTTAAGTTGTTGAGCGGACTCGAAACAAAGTAAGGGCGCAACTAGCCACGAGTTGGTTCCTCCGCGCACAGGTTTTCCATACAAAGCAGGGTCGTTCGAGGAAAATAACTCAAAAATTTAAAAATTGATTGCTCAAACTTTGGCAACTTAGCTTTTCTGTCGTTTGCTTCCCGGGAAGGCAAAACTTTGCTTGAACGACGCCTGGTCCATACTACAATCTTCTCCTTCCCCCCGGCAAACTTGTGTGCGAGGGAACCTTCTTTTCCTTTGTTGAAAAAAGAAGAAAGAAGAGAAAATAATGATATGGAGCCCTTTGGCTCGTTACTGCTTACCGGATGTAGGTGCTGCACAAAGTGTCAGATAACACATGCAAGAAAGAAACTAATGCATGAAATGGACAAGTTGTGCGGAGCACATGGGGTTCTACTTATGCATGGGATCTGCGCCCGGCTTTGTACAAAGGATTACATGCAACAGCGGCAAGACTTGTACAAAAGGTGGTTGCCGGAACGGGTTCCGGCAACCGCGCCCTACGGGAAAAACTTACGAAGATGTTCTATGTTCTAGGAGTTGCTCACCGGAATGCCATCTTCGGTCTCAAGGCGGACAGTGCCGAGCCTTGTGACTCGTTTCACCCGATAAGGGCCTTCCCACTTTGGCGTCAACTTGTTGGAATTCTTGGCGGACTGAACGCGCCGAAGAACAAGGTCACCTTCCTCGAAGCTTCTGGCCTTAACTTTGCGGCTATGGTAGCGGCGCAAAGCTTGCTGGTATCGAGCAGCTCGTACAGCAGCCTGAAGACGATCTTCCTCAAGGAGCAGCGCGTCGTCTTGTCACAGCTGTTCTTGCTCAAGCTCGTCATAAGTGAGCACTCGAGGCGATCCGTATACGAGTTCCATGGGGAGAACTGCCTCTGCTCCATAGACTAGAGCGAAAGGTGTCTGGCCAGTGGCTCGATTTGGCGTCGTTCTGATCGACCAAAGAACCACCGACAGCTCCTCGATCCAGTTTCTTCCGCACTTGCGCAGCCTGTCGAAAGTTCTGGTCTTGAGCCCGCGCAGCACTTCATCATTTGCCCTCTCTGCTTGACCGTTGCTTCTTGGATGAGCAACAGAAGCGAAGCACACCTTGGCGCCAAGGTCTTGGACGTACTGCATGAAGGTGCGGCTCATAAATTGCGTGCCGTTGTCGGTGATGATCCTGTTAGGGATCCAGAAATGGCAAACAATTGACCTGAAGAACTTGACTGCTGACTGTGCTGTCACCTTCCTCACTGGCTGCACTTCCGGCCACTTTGTGAACTTGTCGATTGCGACATACAAGTACTCAAAGCCCCCGACATCTCGGGGGAAAGGGCCGAGGATATCGAGCCCCCAGACCGAAAATGGCCGGGATAAAGGGATCGTCTGGAGAGCTTGAGCTGGCTGGTGTATCTGTTTAGAGTAGAACTGGCACGCTTCACACTTGGTTACTTGTGCAGTTGCATCCTGGAGGGCTGTCGGCCAAAAGAAACCTTGCCGGAAAGCTTTGCCGGCAAGTGCTCTTGCGCCAATGTGGTGGCCACATATGCCTCCATGTATCTCTGCCAACAGCTCTTGTCCATCTTCCCGGCAAATACACTTCAATTTCACACCGTTGAGTCTTCTTCTGTACAGTATGCTATCGACAAACTGGTACATACTTGACTGCCAGGCTACTCTTTCCGCTTCTTCTTGCTCTTCGGGAAGTTCTCCTGTCTGAAGGAAATGGACAATCTGCTGTGCCCATGCTGGAGCTTGTGGCTCGACAACAAGGACTAAAGGCACATCTGCTACTGCGGGAACATCCGCTTCTACGGCAAGGACTTGCGGCCCTGCCGGAGCTTGATGTTCCCCGGCAAGCTTGCCGGAGCAAAACTTGTCGGGAGCGTCTGCTTCAACGGAACAAACCATAAGGCTTGCCGGAGCAGACTGCCCCTCAGCAACCTTGGTGTTGATCTTGGGGAATTTCTTGGCGGCGGCTTCGGGGAGCTCTGCCGGAAAGTAGTCACCAGAAACCAACTTCCTCTTCTTGCTTTGTCCAGTTGATGGTGTTACGGATGGTTGAGTCAACTTGAGCACAAAGATCCCTGGTTCCACAGGTAACTTTAGTGCGGCGCACTTTGACAGGCCATCAGCAATGTCATTCTGAGCTCTTGGGATATGCTCCATCTGTAGGCCGTCAAAGTGCTCTTCTAGTTTCCTCACTTCATCAACATATGCTTCCATCAATGGACTCTGGTAGTTCTTGTTCACTTGGCGGACGACAAGCTGTGAGTCACCCCTGACAATGAGCTTCTTGATCCCAAGGTCTTCTGCGATTCTGAGACCGGCAAGCAATCCTTCATACTCTGCAGTATTGTTGGTTGCTTGATCCTTGGGAAAGTGCATCTGGACGACGTACTTGAGGTGCTCTTCGGTGGGCGCGACAAGCAGCACGCCCGCACCGGCGCCTTGCAGCGAGAAGGCACCATCGAAGTACATCAGCTACTCTTTGCTTGCCTCTTTGACGGGGATGCTCGTCTCTGGAATTTCTTCATCTGGGGTTGGCGTCCACTCTGCTATGAACTCTGCCAATGCTCTGCTTTGGATAGTTGAAGTGCTCTCAAACTTGAGGCCAAAGCTTGACAGTTCCAGCGCCCACTCGACAATCCTGCTTGTTGCTTCTGGATTTTGCAGTACCCTCTTCAGCGGAAAGCGAGTGACGACTGTGATCTCATGTGCTTGGAAGTAATGGCGGAGCTTTCTCGAGGCCATGAGGAGGCCGAAAAGCAACTTCTGCACACCAGAGTACCTTGATCTAGCCCCCTGGAGAAGGGAACTGACAAAGTAAACTGGACGCTGCACCATTCTCTTCTGCATCTTATCATGCTCCTGCGCAGATCCATCTTTGTCGGGACCAGAGCTTGTCGGCGAAGCCCCCTGCTTGTCGCTGGATGCATCTGCCGTGGTTGCTGGCTCATCATCTGCCTCCCTCTCCGGCACTAACGCAGCACTAACCACTTGATTGGTTGCCGCTATATACAGCAGCAACTTCTCTTGCGGCTTAGGTGCGACAAGTATCGGAGTGGAGGACAGGTATCTTTTCAAGTCCTGCAGCGCAGCCTCCGCCTCCGGAGTCCATTTCATTGGACCTGCCTTTTTCAAAATTTTGAAAAATGGCAGGGCGCGCTCAGCAGATCTAGAGATAAACCTGCTGAGAGCAGCCACGCAACCGGCAAGCCTTCGTACATCCTTGATGCGCTTTGGTGCTTCGATCTGCTCAATGGCCTTGATCTTGTCGAGATTGGCTTCAATTCCCCGCTGAGACACGAAGAACCCGAGAAGCTTGCCGGAAGGAACTCCAAACACGCACTTCCCGGGGTTAAGCTTGAGGTTGATCTTGCGCAGATTTGCAAATGTCTCGTCTAAATCTTGAATCAGGGTCGCCCTGTTCTTGCTTTTGACCACTATGTCATCCATGTAGGCTTCCACATTTCTGTGCATCTGCGGTTCAAAAGCGTGGTGGACTACCCTTGCGAATGTTGAACCAGCATTCTTCAAACCGAAAGGCATCCGTACGAAGCAGTACGTGCCACACGGGGTGATAAATGCGGTTTTCTCTTCATCCTCTTCTGCCATGAAGATCTGATGGTATCCTGAGTATGCATCAAGAAATGAAAGCAAATCACATCCGGCTGTGGAGTCAACAATCTGGTCAATGCGCGGCAAGGGAAATGGGTCTTTGGGACAAGCTTTATTAACATCAGTAAAGTCAATACAAAGCCTCCATTTCCCGTTAGCCTTGCGCACGACAACAGGATTGGCCAACCACGTGGGATGGAGCACTCCTCTGACAAGGCCTGATGCTTCCAACTTCTTGATTTCTTCTGCAATGAATTCTTGGTGCTCCACTGCCTGTTTCCTGACTTTCTGCTTGACGGGCCGCGCATGAGGACAGACGGCAAGGTGGTGCTCAATTACTTTCCTGGGAACACCAGGGATATCAGACGGTTGCCACGCAAACACGTCGACATTCGCCCGCAGGAAAGCAACGAGCGCGCTTTCCTATTTGGGGTCAAGAGTGGCGCTGATGGTGAAGGTACCACCAGTGCCATCCTCCTTGGTGGACACCTTCTTGGTCTCAGGTGGAGCTGCCATTGCCTTCTCACACTTGCCGGTGGAGCTCGATGGTGCGTCCTCGACGGTAGCACAGCACTCCAAAGAGGTGCGCTTGCCGGAGTGGGCATCAGAACTCTTGCCGGACTTGGTCTTCTTCTTCCCCCCGGGAGCTTCAGCGGCAAGTGTCTTGCGTTCTGCTGCGGCTGCTGCTTCTTGGTAATCTTGTCGGCACAGATAAGAGCATCCTTCTTGTCGCCAGGGACAGAGATGACACTTATCGGGCCTGGCATTTTCAGTACGTTGTACGCATAGTGAGAGGCTGCCATGAACTTGGCGAGTGCCGGACGGCCAAGGATTCCATTGTAAGGTAATGGAAAGTCACCAACATCAAATGTGACCCTCTCAGTCTTGAAGTTCAGCTCGCTACCAAATGTTACCGGCAACGTGATCTTTCCCTTCGGCTTGCTCCTTCCCGGGTTGATTCCTTGAAATGTACCGGTCTCCTCAAGCTCGCTGTCAGGGATCTGGAGTTTCTGGAGCACCACGGAGGAGATCAGATTCAAGCCGGCCCCGCCGTCAACTAGCATCTTTGTGACCTTGAGGTTGCGGATTGTTGGTGAAACCAACATTGGCAAGCACCCGACCGCAGTTATGCGATCAGGGTGGTCCTCAATATCAAAGATGATAGGTGTGCTGGACCATTTTAGAGGCTTGCGTGACTCGACGGGCGGTTCTGCTGCATTAACTTCCCGCACCCACTGCTTGAGCTGACGGTGCGAGGTATGCAGAGAAGCACCACCGTCAACGCACAGGACCTCTGTGGCTTTCTGGAACTCCTGCTCATCAGCCTCCTCATCATCCATGTCTTCATCATCGTCATCATCTTCATCCTTGTCGCGGCCGCGAGGAGGTCTGTCTCCTTGCCGCTGCTTGGCCTTGCCGCGGCGTCCTTCTCAGCCGGGACGTTTCTTGTCGGATCCCCCAGCACCTTCCTGGGCCTTCTCCTTGTTCTGTTGTTCCGCCGCCGGTTTTTCCTTGCCGGGGCAGCATCTTCACTGTCAGATCCTCCCGCTCCTACATTCTCTCCGGGGAGTCTCCTCCCTTCCTCAGCACGTGCACACTTGTCGGCCAGTGCATATAACTCACTAACGTCCCTGATCTTGCACATCGCCATTTCCTCCCGCATCCTGCAGTTTCGCACATTCTGATGGAACGCACTAATCACCGCGGCAGGGTGGACGTCTGGGATGTTGTGCTGTACACTGCTGAATCTCTGAATGTACTTGCGCAGGGGCTCTCCTTCCTTCTGGGCTAGCAGATAAAGATCACTCTCCTGGCCATGAGGCTTGTGTCCGCCTGTGAAGGCGCCGACAAACTGATGGCACAGATCAGCCCAAGAGGATATTGAGTTGTCCGGCAAGTGCATGAGCCAGGATCTGACATTGGGCTTGAGCACCAGCGGGAAGTAGTTGGCAAGGATCTTGTCGTCCCGTCCCCCGGCAGCCTGCACCGCGATGGTGTAGATGCTGAGGAACTCCGACGGATGCGTCTTGCCGTCGTACTTCTCCGGTACGTCTGGCTTGAAGTTCTTCGTGCTGGGCCACTGGACTTGCCGCAGCTCACGAGTGAACGCAGGGCAACCTACCGCGTACGGCAGATCGCCTGGTTCCCCTGGCGCATGCATGTCAACAGAGGGCCCAGCGCGCTTGTCGGATTGACGTCGCGCTTCTCTTCGGCGCTCGATGCGAGTTCGAGCGTCTTCTTGTTGTCGATCATGAAGAACTTGGCGCTGATCGCGACGAGCTCGTGGATCCGGTGATACAGTGGAGTCGCTGTCGAGGTGGATCCGGCGAGTTGGCGATCTCGGCCTTCGGGGTGGTGATTGCATGTAGTTGCACCTCCACACGTTTCTTCGCCACCGGCTCGTGCCCGGCAACCCTGCCGCGGCGGCGACGCGCTCGGCCGCCGTGGAGTGTCGCCGTTGGCATAGCCGATGAGACTCTGAATGGTGGCCCTCCATTCGTCGATCTTGTCCGACGTCGGAGGGTAATCTAGGAGAAGTTGAGCTCGCGCCAAAGCTTCTGCTGGAGTGGTGGGTGGCAGTGGCGGACGGCGCGAGGAGCGGGACGTGCTCGGACTTCTAAGTATGTTGGAAGGAGCAGTATCCCGTCCAGGCGACCGTGCCCCGCTCGTGCCAGCGCGCTGGCGTGCATGCTGGTTTTGAGCGCCCCGAGATCCACCAGCTTGGTCTTGGCCTATCATGCGTATGGCACTGCAAGTGCCATGACACTGTTGGTCTTGCGCCTCCTGGGAGTGGCGTGGAACATGTACAGTCGTCGAGGTTTGTGCAGCCTTGTTCTTGGACCTGGCAGCATCATGAGCTTCCTCGTCGACGTCCATTCTTCCGCCGGCGTCCATTCCACCATCTGTTTGCTCCAACGGTGGCGGAAGTGACGCGGACGGAGCGGCTGCCGCTGAAGTCTTCTTCTTCGGTGGCATGTTGATGAAGGGAATGAAGATCTAACTTGTGTGAACGCTGGATCAGGTTCACACAATCTCGACGCCCCCTACCTGGCGCGCCATAGATGTCAGGGGAAACTGATCCACCAACACCTATGGGGCCGGCGGACCGGGCCCCTTTCGGTTCGGCGGGGGGCGGAGATCGCACGAAGAGCAGATCGAGGCGAAGCACACGAGCAGTTTACCCAGCTTCGGAGCTCTCCGGAGAGATAACACTCCTACTGCTGCTTGTCTGATTGTATTATCTTGTGTTCTTGCTCCAGAGAGAGAGAGCGTAGTGTCTTTCTAGGCTACGAATGAATCGAACCAAACCCCCTCTACGTTGCGCATGGGCCTCCTTTTATACGCTAAAGGGGTCACCAACAGGTGGCAACGCGGAGAAGGGTACAAATGTAAAAAGTGAGGTGGTTGGTACAGTTACTTGTACAGTGCACCCTACCTAACCCTGACGGCTGGGGACAAGGGCATTAAATGCCCGTCTGAGTCACCCAAACAGTGCAGAAAAGGACCATTAGGGGCGCCACCGTTCGCCACGATGGCGATCTTGTCAGCTTCGCATGCCACTGCGCACCGCTGGCTGCACAGCCTCCCGCCACGTGCACCTGGAGAGGCCCCCAGAGCGACACGTTGGCGGATGTCCTGGAGCGTGGGCACAGAGTGGCCGCCTGCCGTGGCAAGCGCCTTGCCGCTGCTGCTATCTTGTCGGGTCCGGAAGCTTGTCGCTCACCGGGCCTCGAGGTACCTTGGTTGGCCTTCCCGGCAAGCTCCTCTTGCCGGGGCCTTGTTGCCTTGCCGGAGCGCGTGGCGCGTCACGGTAAGTTCCTTGAAGTGCCTCGGTTGGCCTTCCCGGCAAGCTCCTCTTGCCGGGGCCTTGTCTCCTGAGCTTAAATACTTTGTTCTTGAATGGCCCCAAGGGAACCTTGGAGGATCTTGGCGTTCGCCCGGCAAGCCTTGCCGCGGGGTGCTGCAACTGCCCGTGCACAAGTTCGGGGTACTAGGGTACCCCTATTTTAGTACACCGACAAAAGGGATCTACTCAAACATCATAGGATAGCCATAGATCATTGGGAAATAATATATAGAGTTGAGCACCATGTTTAAGTAGAGATTACAGCGGGGAGAAGCGGTGTTACACTGCTGCATAGAGAGGGAGAGAGTTGGTGTTAATGGTAGCAAGATTGTTGATGTAGATCGCCATCCAGATCCTTGCCCCGGCGGCATTTCGGCGCCACCGGGAGAGAGGGGGAGAGAGCCCCCCTCCTTCTTCTTCTTCCTTGGCCTCCCCCCTAGATGGGAGGAGAGTCCCCTGATGGCAGCTAGAACTACGTCGGTATTTCCCCGGAGAGGGAGGGATGTTGTAGCACAGTGACAGTAGAGTATTTCCCTCAGTTATGAAACCAAGGTATCGAACCAGTAGGAGAACCAAGCAACACAATATAAACAGCCCCTGCACACAAATAACAACACCTCGCAACCCGACGAGTTAAAGGGGTTGTCAATCCCTTTTGGGTAACGGCGCCAGAAATTGGCGTGTGATGGGAGAAAGTTGTAAATATTGATAGATTGAATGCAAAATAAAATAAATTGCTGCAAGATATTTTTGGATTTTTGGTTTAATAGATCTGAAAATAAAAGCAAGGAAAAAGTAGATTGCAAAGGCAAATATATGAGAAATAAGACCCGGGGGCCGTAGGTTTCACTAGTGGCTTCTCTCGAGAAAAATAGCAAATGATGGGTGAACAAATTACTGTTGGGCAATTGATAGAACATCAAATAATTATGATGATATCCAGGAAATGATCATTACATAGGCATCACGTCCAAGATTAGTAGACCGACTCCTGCCTGCATCTACTACTATTACTCCACACATCGACCGCTATCCAGCATGCATCTAGTGTATTAAGTTCATGGAAAAATGGAGTAATGCAATAAGAACGATGACATGATGTAGACAAGATCCGTTTATCTATATAGCGGTAGATATAGATCTCGTCTTTTTATCCTTAGTAGCAACGGTACATACGTGTCGGTTCCCTTTCTGTCACTGGGATCAAGCACCGTAAGATCGAACCCACTACCGGGCACCTCTTCCCATTGCAAGATAAATAGATCGAGTTGGCCAGACAAAACCCAAATATTGGAGAAGAAATATGAGGCTATAAGAGATCATGCACAAAAGATATCAAAGAAACTCAAATACTTTCATGGATAAAAAAACATAGATCTGATCATAAACTCGAAGTTCATCGATCCCAACAAACACACCGCAAAAGAGTTACATCATATGGATCTCCAAGAGACCATTGTATTGAGGATCAAGAGAGAGAGAGAGAGAGATGAAGCCATCTAGCTACTAACTACGGACCCAAAGGTCTACAAAGAACTACTCACGCATCATCGGAGAGGCACCAATGGAAGTGGTGAACCCCTCCGTGATGGTGTTTAGATTGGATCTGCTGTTTCTGGACTCTGTAGTGGATGGATGAATATTTCGTTGACTCCCCTAGGGTTTTGGGCATATTTGTCTATTTATAGGTCAAAGAGGTAGTCCAGGGGGCACCCGAGGTGGGCACAACCCACCTGGGCACGCCAGGGCCTCTTGGCGCGCCCTGGTGGATTGTGCCCCCCTCGAGGTATCCCCCAAGTGCAACCAGGGCCTATTGCCTTTCTTCTGGCCCATAAAAAATCATCATAGAGTTTCGTGCCATTTGGACTCCGTTTGATATTGATTTCATGCGATGTAAAAACATGGAAAAACAGGAACTGGCACTTGGCACTATGTAAATAGGTTAGTACCAAAAAAGATATAAAATGACTATAAAATGATTATAAAACATCCTAGATTGATAATAAAACAACATGGAACAATCAAAAATTATTGATACGTTGGAGACGTATCAACATCCCCAAGCTTAACTCCTTCTCGTCCTCAAGTAGGTAAGTGATAAGAACAGAATTTTTGATGTGGAGTGTTGTTCATCAAGTCATATCATATTCTTTTCTTTATAGCATGGACATTTGGACATTTATGTGATTCAAAGCAATAGTCTAGTTTTGACATAATAATTTAGATACTCAAGCATATCAACAAGCAAACATGTCTTTCAAAATATCAATGCTAAAATAAGTTATCCCTAGACCATCATGCTCAAACATTGATCCATTCAAGAAACACACTTGAATATTAACTACACCCAATACTTGAGCATGATCATATTGCCTCCTAGTTGGTGCTTTTTATAAGAGAAGATGGAGACTCAAATTTCAAAAATAAAAATTGCATGAAGTAAAAGATAGGCCCTTCGCAGAGGGAAGTAGGGATTTGTAGAGGTGTCAGAGCTCAAAGTGAAAAACTTACAGATAAAAACATTTTGGGAGGTGCATCCATCCCACCAACGAAAAATGACTTAGAGTTCCAAACACTTTCCATGCTAGATATGCCATAGGTGGTTCCCAAACAGAAAATAAAGTTTATTCCTTTTTCCACCATAACTTTCACTTTCCATGGCTAGCCGTATCCTTGGGTGCCCTCCATACCAACACTTTCCAAGGAATTTATTATTTGACAAGATAAAGTAAATTCATTTTTGTTTTTGCATTTCGGGACTGGGCATCCCTAATACCTTTTCCTTACTCTCATGCAATGACAAGTGAATAAACACTCATCTTGAGAATAACACATCTAGCATGGAAAATATTAGCCACCCGTTACCGTTCCACGAGCGAAACAAACACACAAAAGAGAAGTTTATTTTGAAAATTAGAGATGGCACATGCAAATTTGCTTAGAACGGTAAATGAATACCGCATATAGGTAGATATAGTGGACTCATGTGGCAAAACTGGTTTAAAGGATTTTGGATGCACAAGTAGTGATCATACTTAGTGCAAAATGAAGGCTAGCAAAATATTGGGAAGCGACCAACCAAGAAATGAATAATCTCATAAGCAGGCATTAAGCATAATTAACACCAAATAATGCACCACAAGTAGGATTTAATTTTCATTGCATGACTATTGACTTTCGTGCATGCATACGGAATCGCAATCCTTAACACCAATATTCCTACTAAAGCATAATTACTCATCAACATAACTCACATATCACATCATCATATCTCAAAACTATTACTAAGAATCAAGTTTATTTTGTCCAATGATCTTCATGACATTTTCTTTACTTTATCCTTCTTGGATATCTATCACTTTGGGACTAATTTTCATGTGTTGCTTTTCATAAGCTCAACCAAATATAAGTGAAGGTCATGAGCGTAACAATTTTTCTTTCTCTCAAAATAATTTAAGTGAAGCAAGAGAGAATTTCTTCAAAATTTTACTAACTCTCAAACAAATCTAAGTGAAGCAAGAGAATTTCTTCAAAAATAACAAAGCACACCGTGCTCAAAAAGATATAAGTGAAGCACTAGAAGAAGTCCTAGCTCATAAAAGATTTAAGTGAAGCATAGAGAGCAATTATAACAAGTCATGACATAATTTTAGCTCTCTCAAATAGGTGTGTCCAGCAAGGATTGATAACTTGAAACACAAAATAAAACAAGAAAAGACACATATCATACAAGACGCTCCAAGCGAAACACATATCATGTGACTAATAAAAATATAGTCTCGAGTAAAATACCGATAGTTGTTGGACGAAAGCGGGGATGCCACTCGGGGGCATCCCCAAGCTTAGTTGGTTGCTCATTCTTGGATAATAGCTTGGGATGCCAGGGCATCCCCAAGCTTAGGCTCTTTACATCCTTCCTTCATCCATCGTAAGAACTCAAAACTTGAAAACTTCAATCACACAAAACTCAACAAAGCCTTCGTGAGATCCGTTAGTATAAAAATAATAAACCACTACTATAAGTGTTGTATCAAACCAATTCATATTTTTTGTATTATATATACTATATTATAACTTTTCTATGGCAAAAACTCATCAAAGAAAACCATAGATCCATCAAAATAAGCACACAACACAAAGAAAACAGAATCTGTCAAAACATAACAGACTGTAGCAATCTGACTATTTGGAATACTTTTGTAAATCCAAAAACTCTGAAAAGTTAGGAAGACTTGAGAAATTTGTATATTTATCTACAGCAAGTGGAATGGGTATTTTATCACTCTGTGGTAAAAAATGAAAATTAATTTCGTGAGCGCAAACTTTCTGTTTTTTCAGCAAGATCAAACAACTATTGCCCAAGAAGATCCTAAAGGCTTTACTTGGCACAAATACTAATTAAAACATGAAAAACACAATTATAATAGTAGCATAATTGTGTTAACACTCAAGAACAGGAAGCAAAAAAGAAAAAATAAATTTTATTCATTGGGTTGCCTCCCAACAAGCGCTATAGTTTTACGCCTTAGCTAGGCATATAGCAAGGATCTAAGTTTTGTCATCTTTGGTTCGAGATCCATAAGAAGCTCTCATGATTGATTCATAAGGTGGCTTAATTCTAGTTCTAGGAAGGTGTTCGATACCTTTCCTCAAAGGAAATTGGAACTTAATATTGCCTTCTTTCATATAAATCACGGCTCCGATAGTGCGTAAAAACGGTCTACCAAGAATAATTGGACAAGACGTATTGCAATCAATATCAAGGACAATAAAATCTATGGGCACATAATTCCTATTGCAATAATAAGAACATCGTTAATTCTTCCCATACGCTTTTTAATAGTGGAATCCGCCAAGTGCAAATTCAAGGAACATTCTTCAAGATTGGTAAGACCAAGCACATCACATAAAGATTTCAGAATTGTGGAAACACTAGCACCCAAGTCACACAAAGAAAAACCCTAATAATTTTTAATCCTGACTTTGATAGTAGGTTCCCATTCATCATACAATTTTCTAGGAATTGAGACTTCTAATTCCAATTTTCTTCAAGAGCTTTCATCATAGCATCAACAATATGTTTACTAAAACCTTTATTTTGTTCATAAGCATGGGGTGAATTTATCTTGGATTGCAAAAAACAAATACAATCAATCAAAGAGCAACTATCATAATTAAAGTCATTGTAATACAAAATAGTGGGTGCATCACTAGCTAAAGTTTTGACCTCTCCAAACCCACTTTCATCAATTTTTTCAACAAGATTTTCACCCTCCGAAATATTGGGACGCCTTCTACCTAAAGTTGACTCTTCTCCAGTCCCTTTTTCATCATTCTTAACTTTAATAAACAAGGAATCAATAGAAGAAACACCAATCATTTTAAGAACTTCATCACTTTTGCAAGAATAATCACTAGAAAAAGCTTTTTCCAAAAATTCTCTTTTAGCTCTAAGCAAAGCAGTTCTTTTCTTACTTTCATCCATAGAAACATAAAGAGCTTTAATTGATTCATCTACTTTAGGCACAAAAATTTTCATCTTGAGATTTTCCACATCATGAGCAATTCTATCAACACTTCTAGACAAATCATCAATTTTGTTCAACTTTTCTTCTATGGAAGTGTTGAAAACTTTTTGTGTGTTGATAAATTATTTAATATTATTCTCAAGATCAGAGGTTTTCCTATTATTATTATAAGATCGATTTCCATAGGAATTACCATAATTATTAGAGGAATTACTAGGAAATGGCCTAGGATTAAAATTTCCTCTATAAGCATTGTTGTTGAAATTATTACGAGAGATAAAATTCACATCAATGGCATTACTATTTTGCTCAATCAAAGTAGACAAAGGCATATCATTAAGATCACTTCTACTAGCAACCAATTTCATAAGAGCATCAACTTTTTCACTCAAAGAAGAAATTTCTTCAACCGAATTAATTTTTTTACTAGTAGGAGCCCTTTCGGTATGCCATTGCGAATAATTTGCCATGATATTATAAAGCAATTTGGTGCTTCTCCCAAAGTAATTTCCATAAAACTACCGCATAAAAAATTTGTATGATCATCCAAAGATTTAACCCATGAGTTGGGCAATTCCTCAGCATCATTTTCATCCTTTCCCAAGATTGCGCAACATGCTCATGTTCAAGTTGCTTGAAATTCATGATCTGGGTTCTAAGGGAAATAATTTTTGCGGGAGGAAAATACTTAGTGATAAAAGCATCTTTGCACTTATTCCAAGAACCGATACTATTACGAGGCAAAGAAGAGAACCAAAATTTTGCAGAATCATGCAAGGAAAACAGAAATAATTTCATCTTGACCACATCATTGTCAACATCTTTTTTCTTGTGCATATTGCATAACTCCATGAAGGTATTAAGATGGGACGTGACATCCTCATTAGGAGTACCGAAAAATTGGTCTTTCATAACAAGATTCAGCAAAGCAGTATTAATATCACAAGTATCCGCGCTAGTGGCGGGAGGAGCAAGCGGAGTGCCTATAAAATCATTGTTGTTGGTATTTGATAAATCACATAGCTTGGTGTTCAATTGAGTCATGATGAATACACAACAAGATTGTACTCAAAAACAGATCCCGCAAGAAAACGGCGAACAGAAAAAGAGAGGCGAATAAAACAACAAATTTTTGTGAAGTGGGGAGAGGAAAAACGAGAGGCAAATGGAAAATAATGTAAATTGTGAGGAGATGAGATTTGTGATCAGGAACCTGGTTATGGTGAAGATCCTCCCCAGCAACGGCGCCAGAAATTCTCCTTGATGGCAGCTAGAACTACGTCGGTATTTCCCCGGAGAGGCAGCGGTAGAGTATTTCCCTCAGTTATGAAACCAAGGTATCGAACCAATAGGAGAATCAAGCAACACAACGTAAACATCCCTTGCACACAAATAACAGCACCTCGTAACTCGACGAGTTAAAGGGGTTGTCAATCCCTTTCGGTTAACGGCGCCAGAAATTGGCGTGTGACGGAACAAAGTGGTAAATATTGATAGATCGAACGCCAAATAAAATAAATTGCAGCAAGATATTTTTGGATTTTTGGTTTAATAGATCTGAAAATAAAAGCAAGGAAAAACTAGATCGCAAAGGCAAATATATGAGAAATAAGACCCAGGGGCCGTAGGTTTCACTAGTGGCTTCTCTCGAGAAAAATAGCAAATGGCGGGTGAAGAAATTACTGTTGGGAAATTGATAGAACATAAAATAATTATGACGATATCCAGGCAATGATCACTACATAGGCATCACGTCCAAGATTAGTAGAGTGACTCCTGCCTGCATATACTACTATTACTCCACACATCGACCGCTATCCAGCATGCATCTAGTGTATTAAGTTCATGGAAAAACGAAGTAATGCAATAAGAACAGTGACATGATGTAGACAAGATCCGTTTATCTATATGGTGATAGATATAGGTCTCATCATTTTATCCTTAGTAGCAACGATACATACGTGTCGGTTCCCTTTCTGTCACTAGGATCAAGCACCGTAAGATCGAACCCACTACCGAGAACCTCTTCCCATTGCAAGATAAATAGATTGAGTTGGCTAGACAAAACCAAAATATCGGAGAAGAAATACGAGGCTATAAGAGATCATGCATAAAAGAGATCAAAGAAACTCAAATACTTTCATGGATATAAAAACATAGATCTGATCATAAACTCGAAGTTCATCGATCCCAACAAACACACCGCAAAAGAGTTACATCATATGGATCTCCAAGAGACCATTGTATTGAGGATGAAGAGAGAGAGATGAAGCCATCTAGCTACTAACTACAGACCCGAAGGTCTACAAATAACTACTCACGCATCATCATAGAGGCACCAAAGGAAGTGGTGAACCCCTCCATGATGGTATTTAGATTGGATCTGGTGTTTCTGGACTCTGAGGCGGCTGGATGAATATTTTGTAGACTCCCCTATGGTTTTGGGAATATTTGGGTATTTATAGAGCAAAGAGGCGGTCTAGGGGGCACCCGAGGTGGGCACAACCCACTTGGGCGCGCCAGGGCCTCCTAGCGTGCCCTGGTGGGTTGTGCCCCCTCGGGGCACCCCCAGGTGTAACCAGGGCCCATTGTCTTTCTTTTGGCCCACAAAAATTCATCGTAATGTTTCGGGCCATTTGGAATCCGTTTGATATTGATTTCCTGCGATGTAAAAAACATGGAAAATTAGGAAGTGGCACTGGGCACTATGTCAATAGGTTAGTACCAAAAAATGATATAAAATGACTATAAAATGGTTATGAAACATCCAAGATTGATAATAAAATAGCATGGAATAATCAAAAATTATAGATACGTTGGAGACGTATCATCCCCCCTCTGGTTCATGGCCTCCATGGCAGCGGAGGCGCAGGAGCCCCTCCGAGATTGGATCCCCTCTCTATTCTCTTCTGTTACTGATACCTCTCTGTCGTATCTGTAATTTTTGATTGTTCCATGCCAATATTCTAAAACTTTTACATACTTTTCGCAACCTTTTATACTATTTTGGGGCTAACATATTGATCCAGTGCCCAGTGCCAGTTCCTGTTTGTTGCATGTTTTTTGTTTCGCAGAAAATTTGTATCAAACAGATTCCAAATGGGATAAAAACTTACGGAGATTTTTTTGGAATATATTAGAATTTTGGGAAGAGGAATCAACGCGAGACGATGCTTGAGGGGCCCATGAGAGTGAGGGGCACGCCCTGGGCCCTCGTGGCCACTCTGTAAGGCATTTGCTGCCTTATTTCGCCACAAGAAAGCCAATATCCAGATAAAAATCGTGTCAAAATTTCAGCCCAATCGGAGTTACTGTCTCCGGGAATTTAAGAAACGGTGAAAGGGCAGAATCGGGGAGCACAGAAACAGAAGGAAATAGAGAGAGAGAGAGAGAGAGAGAGAGAGAGAGAGAGAGAGAGATCCAATCTCGGAGGGGCTCTCGCCCCTCCACCGCCATGGAGGCCATGGACCAGAGGGGAAACCCTTCTCCCATCTAGGGGGAAGGTCAAGGAAGAACAAGAAGAAGGGGGCTCTCTGCCCCTCTCTCCCAGTGGCGCCGGAACGCCGCCGAGGCCATCATCGCGACAACGTTCTACACCAAAAACTTCTCCGCTGTCATCACCAACTCTTCCCCCCTCTATGCAGTGGTGTAACCCCTCTTTTACCCACTATAATCTCTACTTAAAAATGGTGCTAAATGCTATATATTATTTCCCAATGATGTATGGCTATCCTGTGATGTTTGATAAGATTCGTTTTGTCCTATGGGTTAATTTATGATCATGATTGGTTTGAGTTGCATGTTTTATTATTGGTGCTGTCCTATGGTGCTCTCTGTGTCACGCAAGCGTGAGGGATCCCTGCTGTAGGGTTTGCAATATGTTCATGATTTGCTTATGATGGGTGGCGTGAGTGACAGAAGCACAGACCCGAGTAAGTAGGTTGTTTGCGTATGTGAGTAAAGAGGACTTGATGCCTTATAATGATATGGTTGGGTTTTACCATAATGATCTTTAGTAGTTGCGGATGCTTGCTAGAGTTCCAATCATAAGTGCATATGATCCAAGAAGAGAAAGTATGTTAGCTTATGCCTCTCCCTCAAATAAAATTGCAATAATGATTACCGGTCTAGTTATCGATTCTCTAGGGACAAATAACTTTCTCGTGACAAAAAGCTCTCTACTGAAACTAACTTAGTTGTGTCTTTATCTAAACATCCCCTAGCTTTTATTTATGTGCTCTTTTTTATCTTGCAAACCTATCCAACAACACCTACAAAGTACTTCTAGTTTCACACTTGTTCTAGATAAAGCGAACGTTAAGCGTGCGTAGAGTTGTATCGGTGGTCGATAGAACTTGAGGGAATATTTGTTCTACCTTTAGCTCCTCATTGGTTTCGACACTCCTACTTATCAAAATAGGCTACAATTGATCCCCTATACTTGTGGGTTATCAAGACCTTTTTCCGGCGGCGTTGCCGTGGAGCAATAGCGTGGGGTGAATATTCTCATGTGTGCTTGTTTGATTTATCACTAAGTGGATTTTATTTGCTATTCTAAGTTGTTCTCTATCTTTAGTTATGGATATGGAACACGAAATACCAAAAAAATTAGGTTTACTTGCTACTCATGGAGATGGGGAACCTCCTAAAACCCTCGATGCTCATTATGTGAAAGATATTATGCACTACTTTAATAATCCTAAGAAAACCCCATTCAATTATACAATGGGAGACAAGTTGGATCAACGTGAATACTTTTGGGATTATCGCTTGACTCAAAAAGGGAAACTATTATGGGATCAAATTTATATGTTGCATTGGTATGCTCGGCAACTATGCTTGAGATATGATTATACTTGTTTCTCTAGGATGAAGGCTCCACACCTCCCCTTTTCATGCAAATTTAATGATAATGAAACCTTAGATTCTTGTGCTAATGGTATATATGATTACTATGGTGTGGAACGAATAGAAGAATTTGTTGCTTTTAAGGGTGCTTGTGAAATTGAATCTTTGTTTAAAGAGTTTGAAGATTTTGATGATTCAGTTTATAGACCTGAAAATTTAGCTATCCTTAAATATTGCGATGAGAATTATACATACAATTATGATATTGATGAATTTATTGAGAAAGTCTCCGCTGTCCGAGAAGAGAATAATATTTTGCAGGAATCTATGGAAGAAGAAATTGATGAAACTGTGAGCTCATTGGATGAAAAAGATGATGAGCGGATCAAAGAACAAAAGGAGGAAGATCATATTGGCTACCCGTGCCTGCCTTCTAATGAGAGTAACTCTCCAACACATACATTATTTAATGTCCCTTCGTTCTTACCGAAGGATGAATGCCATGATAATTGTCATGATCTCGTTGATTCATCTGAAATATCACTTTTTGATGAACGTGTTGCTTGCTATTCTTGTGGCCAAGATGCCAATTTGAATTATGATTATGGAGATGAAATTGTTGCTATTGCACCCATACATGATAGTCCTATTATCTTTTTGAATTCTCCAAACTACACTATATCGGAGAAGTTTGCACTTATTAAGGATTATATTGATGGGTGGCCTTTTACCAATGCACATGATAATTTTGATGAATATAATATGCATGTGCTTGCTGCTCCTACTTGCGATTATTATGAGAGAGGAACGACATCTCCGCCTCTCTATGTTTCCAACACGATAAAATTGCAAGAAACTTCTTATGCTATGCTTTAACCTTTACTTGATGTGCATGAATTTTTCTTGTATGACATGCCGATGCATAGGAAGAGAGTTAGACTTCATCATTGCTTGATATATGTTGCTTTGTTCTTGCTACTAAATGCCAAATCATTGCTAATTCAAATTGGCTTTGATATACCTTGGGATCCGGGTGGATTCATTACTTGAGCACCTTATGCCTAGCTTAATGGCTTTAAAGAAAGCACTGCCAGGGAGACAACCCAGAAGTTTTAGAGAGTCATTTATTTGTGTTGAGTGCTTCTATAGACTTTAAAAACAAAAAAGTAAAGAGGGGAACCCAAAACTTTTCAAAAAGGAAAGTGAAAGTGAGAGAGACAAGCATTGTTGAAGTGAGGGAGCTCCCTGAACTTTGTTCATGCTCACGGAAACTTTATGAATCTTGATTACAGAAACTTTTCAACAAAAATAATTATCCCGTTGTACAATTACATCGTATTATAAAAATAATGTGCCAAGATTTGCCTTTAGGATGTTTGCATTGCTTGTTGGTTTGTGCGGTGCAAAACAGAAACTTTGGTTGTAGTGCGCGATTTTACACATTTTTTTACTGGAACGTCAAACGGTTCTGAAACTTTTTGCACTGTCTTTCCATACAATTTTTTTATTTTTCATAATTGTTTCAGAATTTTTGGAGCACCAGAAGTATGGTGAATGTTCAGATTACTACAAACTGTCCTGTTTAAGACAGATTTTGTTTTTGATGCATTGTTTGCTTGTTTTGATGAAACTATCGATTTCTATCAGTGGATTAAGCCATGGAAAAGTTATATTAAAGTAGCTACAATGCAAAAACAAAATATGAATTGGTTTGCAACATTACTTAGAGTAGTGATTTCTTTACTATACTAACAGATCTTACCAAACTTTTTGTTGAGTTTTGTGTGGATGAAGTGATCAAGGATCGAGGAGGTCTCGATATGAGGAGAAGGAGGAGAGGAAAGAGCTCAAGCTTGGGGATACCCAAGGCACACCAAGTAAATATTCAAGGAGACTCAAGCGTCTAAGCTTGGGGATGCCCCGGAAGGCATCCCATCTTTCTTCAACAAATATCGGTATGTTTTCGGTTTTGTTTCGTTCATGTGATATGTGCAAATCTTGGAGCGTCTTTTGCATTCAATTTTCACTTTTCTTTTATGCACCATGCTGGTATGAGATAGTCCATGGTTGATTTATAGAATGCTCATTGCACTTCACTTATATCTTTTGAGTATGGCTTTATAGAATGCTTCATGTGCATCACATATATCATTTGAAGTTTGGATTGCCTCTTTTCCCTACACATAGAAAACCGCCATTTGTAGAATGCTCTTTTGCTTCACTTATATATGTTAGAGCGTGGGCATATCTTTTGTAGAAAGAATTAAACTCTCTTGCTTCACTTATATCTGTTTAGAGAGATGACAGGAATAGGTCATTCACATGGTTAGTCATTAAATCCTACATAAAACTTGTCGATCACTAAATATGATGTGTTTGATTCCTTGCAATAGTTTTGCGATATAAAGATGGTGATATTAGAGTCATGCTAGTGGGTAGTTGTGGATTGTAGAAATACTTGTGTTGAAGTTTGTGATTCCCGTAGCATGCACGTATGGTGAACCGTTATGTAATGAAGTTGGAGCATGAGGTATTTATTGATTGTCTTCCTTATGAGTGGCGGCTGGGGACGAGCGATGGTCCTTTCCTACCAATCTATCCCCCTAGGAGCATATGCGTAGTACTTTGTTTCGATGACTAATAGATTTTTTGCAATAAGTATGTGAGTTCTTTATGAATAATGTTGAGTCCATGGATTATACACACTCTCACCCTTCCATCATTACTAGCCTCTTCGGTACTGTGCATTGCCCTTTCTCACCTTGAGAGTCGGTGCAAACTTCGCCGGTCCATCCAAACCCCGTGATATGATATGCTCTATCACACATAAGCCTCCTTATATCTTCCTCAAAACAGCCACCATAACTACCTATCATGGCATTTCCATAGCCATTCCGAGATATATTGCCATGCAACTTCCATCATCATATATATATGACTTGATCATTTATTGTCATATTGCTTTGCATGATCGTAAGATAGCTAGGATGATGTTTTCATGGCTTGTCCATATTTTGATTTCATTGCCATGCTAGATCATTGCACATCTGGGAACACCGCCGGAGGCATTCATATAGAGTCATATCTTTGTTCTAGTATCGAGTTATAATATTGAGTTGTAAGTAAATATAAGTGTGATGATCATCATTATTAGAACATTGTCCCATGTGAGGTTATCAAAATAAAAGTGGCCACAGAACCCCCCCCCCCAAAGAGAGAGGCTAAAGAAGCCTACAAAAAAAGAGAAAAAAATGAGAGAAAAGAGAGAAGAGACAATGTTACTATCCTTTTACCTTACTTGTGCTTCAGAGTAGCACCATGTTCTTTATATAGAGAGTCTCTTGAGTTATCACTTTCATATACTAGTGGGAATTTTCATTATAGAACTTGGCTTGTATATTCCAACGATGGGCTTCCTCAAGTTCCCTAGGTCTTCATGGGCAAGCAAGGTTGATGCACACCCACTTAGTTTCAGTTTGAGCTTTCATACACTTATAGCTCTAGTGCATCTGTTGCATGGCAATCCATACTCCTCGCATTGACATCAATTGATGGGCATCTCCATAGCCCGTTGATTAGCTGCGTCGATATGAGACTTTCTCCCTTTTTTGTCTTCTCCACCCAACCTCCATCATCATATTCTATTCCACCTATAGTGCTATATCCATGGCTCGCGCTCATGTATTGCGTGAAAGTTGAAAACGACTGAGAGCACCAAAAGTATGAAACAATTGCTTGGCTTGTCATCGGGGTTGTGCATGATTTGAATATTTTGTGTGATGAAGATGGATCATAGCCAGACCATATGATTTTGTAGGGATAACTTTCTTTGGCCATGTTATTTTGAAAAGACATGACTGATTTATTAGTTTGCTTGAAGTATTATTGTCTTAATGTCAAATGATAGATTATTACTTTGAATCACTCGTGTCTTAATATTCATGCCATGATTAGATTACATGATCAAGATTATGCTAGGTAGCATTCCACATCAAAAATTATCTTTTTTATCATTTACCTACTTGAGGACGAGCAGGAATTAAGCTTGGGGATGCTGATACGTCTCCGTCGTATCTATAATTTTTTATTGTTCCATGGCAATATTCTACAACTTTTACATACTTTTGGCAACTTTTTATAATATTTTTGGGACTAACATATTGATCCAGTGCCGAGTGCCAGTTCCTGTTTGTTGCATGTTTTTTGTTTCGCAGAAAATCCTTATCAAACGAAGTCCAAACGGGATAAAAACTTGCGGAGATTTTTTTAGAATATATGGGAATTTTGGGAAGTGGAATCAACGCAAGACGATGCCCGAGGGGCACACGAGGGTGAGGGGTGCACCCCAGGGGGAAGGGCGCGCCCTGGGCCCTTGTGGCCACTCCGTAAGGCAGTTGGTGCCCTTCTTTTGCCGTAAGAAAGCCAATATCCGAATAAAAATCGTGTAAAAATTTCAGCCCAATCGGAGTTACGTTTCTCCGGAAATTTAAGAAATCGTGAAAGGGCAGAATTGGGAGCACAGAAACAGAAGGAAACAAAGAGAGAGTTCCAATCTCGGAGGGGATCTCGCCCCTCCGCCGCCATGGAGGCCATGGACCAGAGGGGAAACCCTTCTCCCATCTAGGGGGAAGGTCAATTAAGAAGAAGAAGAATAAGAAGAAGAAGAAGAAGAAGAAGAAGAAGAAGAAGAAGAAGAAGAAGAAGAAGAAGAAGAAGAAGAAGAAGAAGAAGAAGAAGAACAAAAGGGGGGCTCTCCCCCTCTCTCCCGGTGGCACCGGAACGCCGTCGGGGCCATCATCGCGACAATGTTCTACACCAAAAACTTCATTGCCGTCATCACCAACTCTTCCCCCCTCTATGCAGAGGTGTAACCCCTCTTTTACTCGTTGTAATCTCTACTTAAACATGGTGGTCAACGCTATATATTATTTCCCAATGATGTGTGGCTATACTATGATGTTTGAGTAGATACGTTTTGTCCTATGGGTTAATTGATGATCGTGGTTGGTTTGAGTTGCATGTTTTATTATTGGTGTTGTCCTATGGTGCTCTCCGTGTCACGCAAGCGTGAGGTATCCCCGCTGTAGGGTTTGCAATATGTTCATGATTTGCTTATGGTGGGTGGCGTGAGTGACAGAAGCACAAACCCGAGTAAGTAGGTTGTTTGCGTATGGGAGTAAAGAGGACTTGATGCCTTATAATGCTATGGTCGGGTTTTACCTTAACAATCTTTAGTAGTTGCGGATGCTTGCTAGAGTTCCAATCATAAGTGCATATGATCCAAGAAGAGAAAGTATGTTAGATTATGCCTCTCCCTCAAATAAAATTGTAATAATGATTATCGGCCTAGTTATCGATTCTCTAGGGACAAATAAATTTCTCGTGACAAAAAGCTCTCTACTGAAACTAACTTAGTTGTGTCTTTATCTAAACACCCCCTAGCTTTTATTTACGTGCTCTTTATTATCTTGCAAACCTATCCAACAACACCTAGAAAGTACTTCTAGTTTCATACTTGTTCTAGGTAAAGCGAACGTTAAGCGTGCGTAGAGTTGTATTGGTGGTCGATAGAACTTGAGGGAATATTTGTTCTACCTTTAGATCCTCGTTGGGTTTGACACTCATACTTATCGAAAGAGGCTACAATTGATCCCCCATACTTGTGGGTTATCAGTTTCGCGCTCCCCAGATCTGGCCGAAAACAGTTTCTTATATTTCGGGAGACCCGTAACTCCGATTGTGCTGAGATTTTAACACGATTTTTTTCAGATATAAGCTTCCTTGCGCCCGAAGTAGAGATCCAACCGATGTTCGAGGAGGGCATAACCCACCACCATGCGCCAGGGGCCTGGGGTGCGCCCTAGTGTCTTGTGGGTTGTGTGGGCCTCCGTTTGCGGTGATTCCAACTCCGAAAAATCACATATATTCCAAAATAATTCTTCGTAAAATTTTATTGCATTTGGATTTCGTTTGATATGGATTTTTTGCGAGACAAAAAACATGCAAAAAACAAGAACTGACAGTGGGCACTGTATCAGTAGGTTAGTCCAATAAATCATATAAAAAGTTGCCAAAAATATGTGAAAGTTGTATAATATTGGCGTGAAACAATCAAAAATTATAGATACGACGGAAACGTATCAGCATCCCCAAGCTTAATTCCTGCTCGTCCTCGAGCAGGTAAATGATGAAGAAGATAAATTTTGAAGTGGAATGCTACCTAGCATAAACTTCATCATATATCTAATTATGGCATGAATATTAAGATATAAGTGATTCAAAGCAAAGTCTATAATTTGACATAAAGACATCAGTACTCAGGCATCCCAACAAATAATCATGTCTTTCAAAATATCAACGCTAAAGAAAGCTATCCCTACAAAATCATATAGTCTTGTCATGCTCTGTCTTCTTATCGCAAAGTCAGGCCCGTACCACAAGCAGGTGTGGGGTGTGCAACTGCACAAGGCCCTGTAAAATTTTGGGGCCCCCAAATTTATCTTAAATAGCAACTAACAACGTTAATCAAGAGGATAGTGAAGGAAGGTATAACGTCCAGTGGAACCTTCCAGCTTCCAACGCCAACCGGTATCCACCCCTCTCTCTCTCTAATAGTAGCAGTTAGTGATATTAATCAACGACAAGTTTAATTAGAAAATTTCGCATGCATCATAATCCAAAGGGACGTCTTCTCTGTTTAGTTTTGCAAATTCTTTAGAGATATTTGAGGTAAGAAATGGATTCATACGCTCTGCTGTCATCTATTTAGTTTTTCTTCCCATCATCCATCGCTCTTGTGTTATTATTCAGAAGATTATGTTTATTTTATGCTAATAAATGAGTGAGCCTTTTTACCTCTCAGGCTCCACATTTATTTATTTTTTCAAACATCGACATTTTTAAGTTAAAAAACAGAACATAAACACACAAGTACTTGTAGATTTGTGTAAAAATTTCATTGTGAAATACATTTTGGTATGAGTTGTACAAAAAACAAATCTTATATGTACTCCTACTTTATAGGAGATAGTATGTGAAATAAATACATAATTTGGTTATTTTTGTGTACCTGCATAAAACATATTTTGGCATTAAACTTTGCAAAAAGTAGTATACATCGATAGGTATGTGTGTATTCTTTGAAACATAAAATTTGAAGGAAAAATGTTCGAATTTCGGGTTCCGTGGACTTTGAACCCTATTAGTAATTTCCGATTAATAAATACTATCATATTGACTTCATAATTAGTATTTCCATATAAAGGCCTAATTTCAAATTTTGCACCGGGCCCCCAGATTCTTAGGTACGACCCTGCACAAAGTATTTATTATGCACAACCCCTATGACAAGCCGAGCAATTGGTTCATAATTTTTAACGCGCTTCAGCTTTTTCTACCCTCAAGAAATACATGAGCGCAAGCCATGGATATAGCACTACGGGTGGAATAGAGTATAATGATAGGGGTAAATATAGAGAAGACAAAATGTAAGAAAGTCTCACACCGACGCGGCTAACTAATGGGCTATGGAGATGCTAATCAATTGATATCAATGGGAGGAGTAGGGATTGCGATGCAACGAATGCACTAAGAGCTATAAGTGTATGAAAGCTCACTATGAAAACTAAGTGGTTGTGCATCTAATCCTATAATGAAAATTTCCACTAGTACATGAAAGTGACAACATAGGAGACTCTCCATATGAAAAACATGGTGCTACTTTGAAGCACAAGTGTGGGATACTAACAATGCCCCTTCTCTCTTTATTTATTATTTTTTCTTTTTTTTCTTTTTTTCTTTTTTTCCTTGTCTCATTGTTCGGAGTCTCATCCCGACTTGTGGGGGAATCATAGTCTCCATCATCCTTTCCTCACTGGGGCACTCCTCTAAAAATGAATACTGATGATCATCACACTTCTATTTACTTATAACTTCAAAGAAACGGAAATTACAACTCGATACCTATAACAAAGTATGACTCTATATGAATGCCTCTGGCATGTACCAGGATGTGCAATGATCTAGCGTAACATGTATGAAAAATGATGAATGGGGGCTGAGCCACAACTACTATGTCAGCTATATGATCATGCAAAGCAATATGACAATGAATGCTCATGTCATCAAACAGAAGTGGTGGAAGTTGCATGGCAATATATCTCGGAATGGCCATAGCCATAATAGGTAGGTATGGTGGTTGTTTTGAGGAAGATATAATAAGGCTTATGTGTGATAGAGCGTATCAAATCACGAGGTTTGGATGCACCTGAGAAGTTTGCACCACGTCTCGACGTGAGAAAGGGCAATGCACGATACCGTAGAGGGTAGCTTATTGAGGAAAGGTAAGAGTGCGTATAATCCAAGGACTCGCATTAGTCATAAAGAGCTCATATGCTTATTGCAAACGTTTATTAGCCCTCTAAGCAAACTACGACTACGCATGCCCCTAGCGGGATAGATTGGTAGGAAAAGACCGTCGCTCGTCCCCGACCGCCACTCATAAGGAAGACAATCAATAATAAATCATGCTCCAAAATTATAGCATAACGAGAGACTATGCATGCATGCTTCGGGAATCACAAACCTTAACACCAATATTCTTACTAATCACAACCTTTTACTAGTACCTCCCACATATTCCATCTGTATATCGCAAAACTATTGCAAGGAATCAAACATATCATATCCAGTGATCCATAAGTTTTATGTAGGATTTTATAACTAACCTTGCAAATGACCAATTCATGTTGACTCTCTACATAGATATAAGTTAAGCATGAAAGTTTAATTATTCTACAAAATATCATGCTCTAATAAATATAAGTGAAGCAAAAGAGCATTCTTCAAACAACGGTTTTCTATGCGAAGAGAAAAAGGCAATCCAAACTTCAAATGATATAAGTGAAGCACATGAAGCATTCTATGAAGCCATACTCAGAAGATATAAGTGAAGTGCCATGAGCATTCTATAAATCAACCATGGACTATCTCATACCAGCATGGTGCATAACAGAAAAATGAAAACCAAACACAAAAGACTCTCCAAGATTTGCACATATCACATGAACGAAACGAGAACGAAAACATACCGATACTTGTTGAAGAAACATGGGATGCCTTCCAAGGCATGCCCAACCTTAGATGCTTGAGTCTCCTTGAATATTTACTTGGGGTGCCTTGGGCATCCCCAAGCTTGAGCTCTTGCCTCTCCTCCTTCTCCTCATATCGAGACCTCCTCGATCTTTGATCACTTCATCCACACAAAACTCAACAGAAAGCTCGGTATGATCCGTTAGCATAATAAAGAAAATCACTACTCTAAGTACTGTTTAAAACCAATTAATACTTTATTTTTGCATTGTATCTACTTTAATATAACTTTCCATAGCTTATACCACCGATAAAATCAATAGTTTCCTCAAAACAATGCATCAAAACAGAATATGTCTTAAACAGGACACTCTGTAGTAATCTGAACATTCGCCATACTTTTGGTACTCCACAAATTCTGAACCAATTAGGAAAAATAAAAATTTTGTATATAAATACCGTGCAAAAAGTTTCAGAAGCTTTCGACGTTCCAGTAAAAAATGTAAAATCGTGCACTACAACTAAAGTTTCTGTTTTTGCACCGCACATAGCAACAAGCAATCTAAACATCCTAAAGGCAAATCTTGGCACATTATTTTTATAATACAATGGACTTGTACAAGGGATAATTATTTTTGTTGAAAAGTTTCTGCAATTCAAGATTCACAAAGTTTCCATGGGTGTGAACAAAGTTCAAGGCATGCTCCAGCTTCCATGGTGCTCGTCTATCTCACTTTCACTTTTTTATGTGAAGTTTTAAGTTCCCCTCTATATTTTTTGTTTTCAAACTTTATAAAAGCACTCAAGTAAAGGCCAATACATAGCGTAATAAGTTTCTTGCAATTCTTTCGTGTTGGAAACATAAAGAGGCGGAGATATAGTTCCTCTCTCATAACAATTGCAAGTAGGAGCAGCAAGCAGATGCATATTGTACTCATCAAAATCATCATGTGCAACGGTAAAAGGCAACCCATCAATATAATCCTTAATAAGTGCAAACTTCTCCGATATAGTTTACTTTGGAGAATTCAAAAAGATAATAGGACTGTCATGTGTGGGTGCAATAGCAAAAACTTCATTCTTAACATCAAGAACTATAGAAAGTTCATCTCCATAAACATAATTCATATTGGCATCTTGGCCACAAGCATAGCAAGCATCAAGTTCATAAAAAAGGGATATTTAAAAGAATCAACGGGATCATAGCAATTATCATAACATTCACCCTTCGGTAACCATGAAGGGAAATTAAACAATTTATGAGTTGAAGAGTTACTCTCATTAGAAGGTGGGCACGGGTAGCTAGTCCGCTCTTCCACCTTTTTTTCTTCGCTCTCCTCATTATCTTTTTCATCCAATGAGCTCATAGTTTCATCAATTTCTTCTTCTATAGACTCGTGCAAAATATTAGTCTCTTCTCGGACAGTGGAGATTTTCTCAACAAATTCATCAATATCAGAATTGTAATTATAATTATCATGGCAATATTTAAGGATAGCAAAAAATTTAGGTCTATAAACTGGAATCATCAAAATCTTCAAACTTTTCAAACAAAGATTCAATTTCATAAGCACCCTTAAAAGAAACAAATTCTTCTATTTGTTCCACATCATAGTAATCATATATACCATTGGCATAAGAATCTAAGGTTTCATTACCATTAAATTTGCATGAAAAGGGAAGGTGTTGAGCATTCATCCTAGAGCAACAAGTAAAATCATATCTCAAGCATAAATCCCAAGCATACCAATGCAACATAAAAAATCGATTCCATAAAAGTTTCTCTTTTTGTGTCAACCAATAATCCCTAAAGTACTCAAGTCGATCCAACGTTACTCCCATTATCATCACTACAGGAATCAGGAACTTTGTCGTCAGCCGTGGCGGACGGCAAAGGCATGCCTGGTGGACGGCAAAGGTCTTTGCTGTCCGCCAACAGATGGCAATAGGTCTGGCTAAATGAGCTACGGCAAAGGTGTTGGAAATATGCCCTAGAGGCAATAATAAAAGTGTTATTATTATATTTCTTTGTTCATGATAATAGTCTTTTATTCATGCTATAACTGTATTATCAGGAAATCGTAATACATGTGTGAATACATAGACCACAATATGTCCCTAGTGAGCCTCTAGTTGACTAGCTCGTTGTGATCAACAGATAGTCATGGTTTCCTGGCTATGGACATTGGATGTCGTTGATAACGGGATCACATCATTAGGAGAATGATGTGATGGACAAGACCCAATCCTAAGCCTAGCACAAGATCATGTAGTTCGTATGCTAAAGCTTTTCTAATGTCAAGTATCATTTCCTTAGACCATGAGATTGTGCAACTCCCGGATACCGTAGGAGTGCTTTGGGTGTGCCAAACGTCACAACGTAACTGGGTGGTATAAAGGTACACTACGGGTATCTCTGAAAGTGTCTGTTGGGTTGGCACGAATCAAGATTGGGATTTTGTCACTCTGTGTAAACGGAGAGGTATCTCTGGGCCCACTCGGTAGGACATCATCATAATGTGCACAATGTGACCAAGGGGTTGATCACGGGATGATGTGTTACGGAACGAGTAAAGAGACTTGCCGGTAACGAGATTGAACAAGGTATCGGTATACCGACGATCGAATCTCGGGCAAGTACCATACCGCTAGACAAAGGGAATTGTATACGGGATTGATTGAGTCCTTGACATCGTGGTTCATCCGATGAGATCATCGTGGAACATGTGGGAGCCAACATGGGTATCCAGATCCCGTTGTTGGTTATTGACCGGAGAACATCTCGGTCATGTCTGCATGTCTCCCGAACCCGTAGGGTCTACACACTTAAGGTTCGATGACGCTAGGGTTATAAAGGAAGCTTGTATGTGGTTACCGAATGTTGTTCGGAGTCCCGGATGAGATCCCGGATGTCACGAGGAGTTCCGGAATGGTCCGGAGGTAAAGATTTATATATAGGAAGTCCTGTTTCGGCCATCGGGACAAGTTTCGGGGTCATCGGTATTGTACCGGGACCACCGGAAGGGTCCTGGGGGCCCACCGGGTGGGGCCACCTGCCCCGGGGGGCCACATGGGCT
Organism: Triticum dicoccoides; assembly: GCF_002162155.2. Lineage (NCBI taxonomy): Eukaryota > Viridiplantae > Streptophyta > Magnoliopsida > Poales > Poaceae > Triticum > Triticum dicoccoides. Next base: position 567,774,519 of record NC_041386.1, read on the forward strand.
GTAGGGGGTGCGCCTTGGCCTACATGGGCCAAGGGCACCAGCCCCAAGAGGCCCATGCGCCTAGGGAACCCTAGAGGGAAGAGTCCTCAAGGGGGAAGGCACCTCCGAGGTGCCTTGGGGAGGATGGACTCCTCCCCCCCCTCTTGGCCGCACCCCTTTCTTGGAGTAAGGGGCAAGGCTGCGCCTCCCCCCTCTCCCTTGCCCCTATATATAGTGGAGGGGAGGGAGGGCATCCATACCTGAGCCCTTGGCGCCTCCCTCCCTCCCGTGACACCTCCTCCTCTCCCGTAGGTGCTTGGCGAAGCCCTGCAGGATTGCCACGCTCCTCCATCACCACCACGCCGTTGTGCTGCTGCTGGATGGAGTCTTCCTCAACCTCTCCCTCTCTCCTTTCTGGATCAAGGCGTGGGAGACATCGTCGAGCTGTACGTGTGTTGAACGCGGAGGTGCCGTCCGTTCGGCACTAGGATCATCGGTGATCTGAATCACGACGAGTACGACTCCATCAACCCCGTTCACTTGAACGCTTCCGCTTAGCGATCTACAAGGGTATGTAGATGCACTCTCCTTCCCCTCGTTGCTAGTCTCTCCATAGATAGATCTTGGTGACACGTAGGAAAATTTTGAATTTCTGCTACGTTCCCCAACAGTGGTATCAGAGCCAGGTTTATTGCGTAGATTCTTTGCACGAGTAGAACACAAAGTAGTTGTGGGCGTCGATATTGTTCAATATGCTTGCCGTTACTAGTCTTATCTTGATTCGGCGGCATCGTGGGATGAAGCGGCCCGGACCAACCTTACACGTACGCTTATGTGAGACCGGTTCCACCGACAAACATGCACTAGTTGCATAAGGTGGCTGGCGGGTGTCTGTCTCTCCCACTTTAGTTGGATCGGATTCGATGAAAAGGGTCCTTATGAAGGGTAAATAGCAATTGGCATATCACGTTGTGGTTCATACGTAGGTAAGAAACGTTCTTTCTAGAAACCCATAGCAGCCACGTAAAACATGCAAACAACAATTAGAGGACGTCTAACTTGTTTTTGCAGGGTATGCTATGTGATGTGATATGGCCAAAGGATGTGATGAATGATATATGTGATGTATGAGATTGATCATGTTCTTGTAATAGGAATCACGACTTGCATGTCGATGAGTATGACAACCGGCAGGAGCCATAGGAGTTGTCTTAATTTATTTGTGACCTGCGTGTCAACTTAAACGTCATGTAATTACTTTACTTTATTGCTAACCGTTAGCCATAGTAGTAGAAGTAATAGTTGGCGAGGCAACTTCATGAAGACATGATGATGGATATCATGATGATGGAGATCATGGTGTCATGCCGGTGACGATGATGATCATGGAGCCCCGAAGATGGAGATCAAAAGGAGCAAAGTGATGATGGCCATATCATGTCACTATTTGATTGCATGTGATGTTTATCATGTTTATACATCTTATTTGCTTAGAACGACGGTAGTAAATAAGATGATCCCTTACAACAATTTCAAGAAGTATTCTCCCCTAACTGTGCACCGTTGCGACAGTTCGTGTTTCGAAGCACCACGTGATGATCGGGTGTTAGATTCTAACGTTCACATACAACGGGTGTAAGACAGATTTACACACGCGAAACACTTAGGGTTAACTTGACGAGCCTAGCATGTACAGACATGGCCTCGGAACACGGAGACCGAAAGGTCGAACATGAGTCGTATAGAAGATACGATCAACATGAAGATGTTCACCGATGATGACTAGTCCGTCTCACGTGATGATCGGACACGGCCTAGTTTGACTCGGATCATGTAATCACTTAGATGACTAGAGGGATGTCTATCTGAGTGGGAGTTCATAAGATGAACTTAATTATCCTGAACATAGTCAAAAGGATTTTGCAAATTATGTCGTAGCTCACGCTATAGTTCTACTGTTTAGATATGTTCCTAGAGAAAAATATAGTTGAAAGTTGACAGTAGCGATTATGCGGACACTAGAAAGCTCATGTCCTTAATGCACCGCTCAGTGTGCTGAACCCCAAACGTCATTTGTGGATGTTGCGAACATCGGACATACACGTCTTGATAACTACGTGATAGTTCAGTTAAATGGTTTAGAATTGAGGCACGAAAGACGTTTTCGAAATATCGCGGAACATATGAGATGTTTCGAGGGCTGAAATTAGGATTTCAGGCTCGTGCCCATGTCAAGAGGTATAAGACCTCCGACGATTTTCTTGGCCTGCAAACTAAGGGAGAAAAGCTCAATCGTTGAGCTTGTGCTCAGATTGTCTGAGTGCAACAATCACTTGAATCGAGTGGGAGTTGATCTTCCAGATGAGATAGTGATGTTTCCCCAAAGTCATTGCCACCAAGCTGCTAGAGCTTCGTGATGAACTATAACATATCAAGGATAGAGATGATGATCCTTGAGGTATTCGCGTTGTTTGACATCGCGAAAGTAGAAATCAAGAAGGAGCATCAATTGTTGATGGTTGATGAAACCACTAGTTTCAAGAAGGGCAAGGGAAAGAAGGGATACTTCATGAAACGGCAAATCAGCTGCTGCACCAATCAAGAAACCCGAGGTTGAACCCAAACCCGAGACTAAGTGCTTCTGTAATAAGGGGAACAACCACTGGAGCAGGATTACCCTAGATACTTGGTAGATGAGAAGGCTGGCAAGGTCGATAGAAGTATATTGGATATACATTATGTTAATGTGTACTTTACTAGTACTCCTAGTAGCACCAGGGTATTAGATACTGGTTCGGTTGCTAAGTGTTAGTAACTCGAAATAAAAGCTACGAATGAAACGGAGACTAGCTAAAGGTGAGCTGACGATATGTGTTGGAAGTTTTTCCAAGCTTGATATGATCAAGCATCGCACGCTCCCTCTACCAAAGAGATTGGTGTTAAACCTAAATAATTGTTATTTGGTGTTTGCGTTGAGCATAGACATGATTGGATTACGTCTATCGCAATACAGTTATTCATTTAAGGAGAATAATGGTTACTCTGTTTATTTGAATAATACCTTCAATGGTCTTACACCTAAAATGAATGGTTTATTAAATCTCGATCGTAGTGATACACATGTTCATGCCAAAAGATAGTAATGATAGTACCACCTACTTGTGGCACTGCCACGTAAGTCATATCGGTATAAAACGCATGAAGAAGCTCCATATTGATGGATCTTTGGGCTCACTCGTTTTTGAAAAGTTTGAGACATGCGAACCATGTCTATTGGTGTATATGCATGAAGAAACTCCATGCAAATGGACCGTTTTGACTCACTTGATTTTGAATCACTTGGGACATGCAAATCATACCACATGGGCAAGATGACTGAAAAGCCTCGTTTTCAGTAAGATGGAACAAGATAGCAACTTGTTGGAAGTAACACATTTTGATGTGTGCAGTCCAATGAGTGCAGAGGCATGCAGTGAATATCGTTATGTTCTTACTTCACAGATGATTCGAGTAGATGTTGAGTATATTTACTTGATGAATCACGAGTCTGAATTATTGAAAGGTTCAAGTAATTTCAGTGTGAAGTTGAAAGATCGTCGTGACAAGAGGATAAAAGATCTATGATATGATCATAGAGATGAATATCTGAATCACGAGTTTGGCACAGAATTAAGACATTGTGGAAATTGTTTCACAACTAATACAGCCTGGAACACCATAGTGTGATGGTGTGTCCAAACGTCATAGTTGCACCCTATTGGATATGGTGCATACCATGATGTCTCTTATCGAGTTACCACTATCGTTCATGGGTTAGGCATTAGAGACAACCACATTCACTTTAAATAGGGCACCACGTAATTCCGTTGAGACGACACCGTTTGGAGAAACCTAAGTTGTCGTTTCTTAAAGGTTTGGGGCTGTGACGAACCCAAAGCGGATAAAATACATCTTCATAGGACACCCAAAACAGTTGGGTATACCTCCTAATTCAGATCCGAAAGCAATATGAATTGTTTCTAGAATCGGGTCCTTTCTCGAGGAAAGGTTTCTCTCGAAAGAGTTGAGTGGGAGGATGGTGGAGACTTGATGAGGTTATTGAACCGTCACTTCAACAAATGTGTAGCAGGGCACAGGAAGTTGTTCCTGTGGCACGTACACCAATTGAAGTGGAAGCTTATGATATTGATCATGAAACTTCGGATCAAGTCACTCCCAAACCTCATAGGGTGACAAGGATACGTACTACTTCAGAGTGGTACAGTAATCCTGTCTTGGAAGTCATGTTGCTGGACAACAATGAACCTATGAGCTATGGAGAAGCGATGGTGGGCCCAAATTCCGACAAATGGTTAGAAGCCATAAAATCCGAGATAGGATCCATGTATGAAAACAAAGTGTAGACTTTGGCAGAACAACTCGATGGTCGTAAGGCTGTTGAGTGCAGATGGATTTTGAAAGGAAGACAGACAATGATGGTAAGTGTCACCATTGAGAAAGCTCGACTTGTCGTTAAGATGTTTTTCGACAAGTTCAAGGAGTTGACTACGATGAGACTTTCTCACTCGTAGCGATGCTAAGAGTCTGTTGGAATTATATTAGCAATTACTGCATTATTTATGAAATCTTGCAGATAGGATGTCAAAACATTGTTTCCTCGACGATTCTTGAGGAAAGGTTGTATGTGATACAACCGGAAGGTTTTGTCTATCCTGAAATATGCTAATAAGTATGCAAAGCTCCAGCAATCCTTCTGAGGACTGGAGTGAGCATCTCGGAGTTGGAATGTATGCTTTGATGATGATCAAAGATTTTGGGTGTATACAAAGTTTATGAGAAACTTGTATTTCCAAAGAAGTGAGTGGGAGCACTATAGAATTTCTGATGAGTATATGTTGTTGACATATTAATAATCAGAAATGACGTAGAATTTCTGGAAAGCATATAGGGTTATTTTGAAAGTGTTTTTCAATGGAAAGCCTGGATTAAGCTGCTTGAGCATTGAGCATCAAGATCTATAAGGATAGATCAAAACGTTTAATGGTACTTTCAAATGAGCACATACCTTGACATGATCTTGAAGGTGTTCAAGATGGACCAGTCAAAGAAGGAGTTCTTGCCTGAGCTGTAAGGTATGAAGTTAAGACTTAAAGCTCGACCACGGCAGAATAGAGAGAAAGGACGAAGGTCGTCCCCTATGCTTAAGACATAGGCTCTACAGTATGCTATGCTGTGTACCGCACCTGAAGTGTGCCTTGCCATGAGTCAGTCAAGGGGTACAAGAGTGATCCATGAATGGATCACAGGACAGCGGTCAAAGTTATCCTTAGTAACTAGTGGACTAAGGAATTTTCTCGATTATGGAGGTGGTAAAAGAGTTCGTCGTAAAGGGTTACGTCGATGCAAGCTTAACACCTATCCGGATAGCTCTGAGTAGAGATACCGGATACATATAACAGTTATTTAGAATAGTTCCAAATAGAACGTGGGAGCTACATCTAGGAGATGACATAGAGATTTGTAAAGCACACACGGATCTGAAAAGTTCAGACCCGTTGACTAAAACCTCTCTCACAAGCAGAACATGACCAAACCCCAGATCTCATTGAGTCTTGATCACATGATGATGTGAACTAGTTTAGTGACACTAGTAAACTCTTTGGATGTTGGTCACATGGTGATGTGACCTGTCAGTGTTAATCACATGGTGATGTGAACTAGATTATTGACTCTAGTGCAAGTGGGAGACTGTTGGAAATATGCCCTAGAGGCAATAATAAAGTGTTATTATTATATTTCTTTATTCATGATAATAGTCTTTTATTCATGCTATAACTGTATTATCAGGAAATCGTAATACATGTGTGAATACATAGACCACAATATGTCCCTAGTGAGCCTCTAGTTGACTAGCTCGTTGTGATCAACAGATAGTCATGGTTTCCTGGCTATGGACATTGGATGTCGTTGATAACGGGATCACATCATTAGGAGAATGATGTGATGGACAAGACCCAATCCTAAGCCTAGCACAAGATCATGTAGTTCGTATGCTAAAGTTTTCTAATGTCAAGTATCATTTCCTTAGACCATGAGATTGTGCAACTCCCGGATACCGTAGGAGTGCTTTGGGTGTGCCAAACGTCACAACGTAACTGGGTGGCTATAAAGGTACACTACGGGTATCTCTGAAAGTGTCTGTTGGGTTGGCACGAATCGAGATTGGGATTTTGTCACTCCGTGTAAACGGAGAGGTATCTCTGGGCCCACTCGGTAGGACATCATCATAATGTGCACAATGTGACCAAGGGGTTGATCACGGGATGATGTGTTACGGAACGAGTAAAGAGACTTGCCGGTAACGAGATTGAACAAGGTATCGGTATACCGACGATCGAATCTCGGGCAAGTACCATACCGCTAGACAAAGGGAATTGTATACGGGATTGATTGAGTCCTTGACATTGTGGTTCATCCGATGAGATCATCGTGGAACATGTGGGAGCCAACATGGGTATCCAGATCCCGCTGTTGGTTATTGACCGGAGAACATCTCGGTCATGTCTGCATGTCTCCCGAACCCGTAGGGTCTACACACTTAAGGTTCGATGACGCTAGGGTTATAAAGGAAGCTTGTATGTGGTTACCGAATGTTGTTCGGAGTCCCGGATGAGATCCCGGACGTCACGAGGAGTTCCGGAATGGTCCGGAGGTAAAGATTTATATATAGGAAGTCCTGTTTCGGCCATCGGGACAAGTTTCGGGGTCATCGGTATTGTACCGGGACCACCGGAAGGGTCCCGGGGGCCCACCGGGTGGGGCCACCTGCCCCGGGGGGCCACATGGGCTGTAGGGGGTGCGCCTTGGCCTACATGGGCCAAGGGCACCAGCCCCAAGAGGCCCATGCGCCTAGGGAACCCTAGAGGGAAGAGTCCTCAAGGGGGAAGGCACCTCCGAGGTGCCTTGGGGAGGATGGACTCCTCCCCCCCCTCTTAGCCGCACCCCTTCCTTGGAGGAAGGGCCAAGGCTGCGCCTCCCCCCTCTCCCCTGCCCCTATATATAGTGGAGGGGAGGGAGGGCATCCATACCTGAGCCCTTGGCGCCTCCCTCCCTCCCGTGACACCTCCTCCTCTCCCGTAGGTGCTTGGCGAAGCCCTGCAGGATTGCCACGCTCCTCCATCACCACCACGCCATTGTGCTGCTGCTGGATGGAGTCTTCCTCAACCTCTCCCTCTCTCCTTGCTGGATCAAGGCGTGGGAGACATCGTCGAGCTGTACATGTGTTGAACGCGGAGGTGCCATCCGTTCGGCACTAGGATCATCGGTGATCTGAATCACGACGAGTACGACTCCATCAACCCCGTTCACTTGAACGCTTCCGCTTAGCGATCTACAAGGGTATGCAGATGCACTCTCCTTCCCCTCGTTGCTAGTCTCTCCATAGATAGATCTTGGTGACACGTAGGAAAATTTTGAATTTCTGCTACGTTCCCCAACAAAAGGCATCTTTGTCATCGGCTGGCGGACGACAAAGATGAAATGGTCTTTGCCATCCGCCAACAGGCGGCAAAGGACCTAGACGACAGACATGTCAGCTACAGGCCGTTAGTGGGTTAATGGTGTGCTTTGCTGTCGGCTGGCATACGGCAAAGACCTTTGCATATTTGCCGTCTGCTAGCCGACGACAAAGACCTTTCCGTATTGGTCGTCTGCCAGCGGATGGCATAGCGGTCCACGTGGCAGTACCTGGGGGGCTGGCCTATTTGATTTCTTTGCCGTCAGCTGGCTGACGACAAAGATGCAATGGTCTTTGCCGTCTGCCAGCAGATGACAAAGCAACCAAATAGCCAGCCTATTGCCCCATGTTGCATAGGTAGCTGACACGTGGCATATTTGCCGTCTGCTGGCTGATGGCAAAGCTCTTTGCCATCTGCCAGCGGACGACAAAGAGCCTGTATAGCCCCAGTTTTCCTGTTTTTCTTAAATTCGTTCAATTTCATAAATATATATATATATATATATATATACGCATATGAAAATACTTTCGACAAGACATAGCAAATCAAAAGTCCATATGCAACATATATAGCTAGCCAACATATCCAACAACAATCATATAATGGTTTCATCCATACATACATATATAGGTAGCAAGTTTCACATTGTTCATCCTACAAAATCAAAGCAAGAAGGAAGCATAAAGAGAAGAGTAGTCTCCATCAACGCAAGCTTCCTCATCTAAAGCAAATCTGCAAATTGGGTAAGAAGAAAGTTACAAGAAGAAGAAGAAGACGACTAGTTAGAAGAAGAAGAAGAAGAAGAAGGAGAAGAAGAAAAAGAAAAAGAAAAAGAAGATTTTTTTCTTCTCTTTCTTTTTCTCCTCTCCTCTTCTTTATTTCTAAGGTAGGTAAAAATGCTAAGTGTACATCATTTTAGAGCCAAGCAAGGTAAATAGGTCATTTTGGAGCTTAGTAAGGTTATTATGTCATTTTCGAGGAAAATAAGCTAAGTCTATATCATTTTGGAGGTAACAAATATTATCATGTCATTTTTGACCTAAGTATGCTAAGTATGTCATAAATGAACTGAAGAAGCTATGTATAGCTCACTTTTTATCTAACTTAGGTAATTATGCCATTTAGGAGGAAAATTAGCTAAGTATCCATTTGTAAAGCAAAACACTAGAGAAAACTTGCCTTCATCACAACAAATGTGATGAAGATCGCAACTAATGTAACAATTGACCAACGACATAATGATACCAAGCCTCATTATCAATGGCATATTTTCTAATCTTCTTAAGCTTCAGGCGCATTGCATCCATCTTCAAGCGCATTTCATTCATCTTCATCTTGTGATCATCTACGACATTAGCAACATACAACTCCAATGTCATCTTCTCTTCAATTTTTTCATTTATTTCTTTCAAATACTAATTTTCTTTTTCAACTAAATTTAACTTCTCGACAAGAGGATCGGTTTCAAATTTCGGTTCACATCCCTCCTAGATTAAAATAACTCTATGTCAACTTGATGGCCATAATTGTCATAAATGCGAAATGCAACAAATAGTTATGAAAGAGAATTTACCACATCGGAATCATAAAGTGAGCGAGGGCCGACGGGGACGAACATCAAGACCATGGCACTATGTATAAGAAACAATCATACAAAGTAAGAAATTTATACATACCAACTATATAAATCATACAATCACACAAGTAACTATATAAATCAAGTATAACATAAAAAATTGAATACCTAATAATAATCTGGATCGTCGGGTTCAATAAATGCTCAGGGATCAATAAATGCATCATCATCATCACTATCTATAATGACGTGCTCATCATCATAATTAATAAATGCATCATCATGTGGAAGGCCACCTTTACGTAATCGGTCAAGAATTGACATGTCATCTGCAGCAGTAACCTCTTCTAGTTCAGGCTCTTCTTCTTCCGGCTCAAGGGTGAAGTCGGGTTCACTGTCGCTGTCTACTTCAATGTTCTGGGGTGAAGTAGAGCGGTTCATGAAACGTTTTTTGGAAAGGCATGTTTCTTGGAAGAATTCTCCTTCATATGTGTCTGGGTTAATGTGAGGTTCATAATCCTCTTCATTGGATGGAGGTAGTCTAACACGTGGTGGCACTTCATAAATGACATCCCAACCATTGAGATTTGGATCACTTTGACAGGCCCACGGTAGATAGAAAACTTGGGTTGCCTGTTGAGCCATAATATAGACAACGGGAACATCCAAATGGGTGCTTTGTTTGATTTCCACTAGCCCTAAGTGTTCATGAGTCATTCTAGTCTCCTTCGGCTGGAATCAATAACACATGAAGACTACGATGTTTGGTGGGTTTGCACCATAGAATTGAAGTTCATAAATTGCTTCAACTCTTCCATAATACTCGGTATCTCCTTCGCCGATAGCAGAGACACAACAATTTGTAGACTTTCGGTCGGCCATATATAGCTCTTTGCCATAGGTACAAAAGCGATACACATTGATGTCGTATTTGTCAAATGAATGGACCTTAAAGTCAAAACCATTAGCGACGTGTCTCAATTCGGCGCCATAACTCTGAATTAGCCTACAAGTTTAATACCAAAGAGATTGTTGCAGTAGCCACAAATTAGATGAAGAAATGAAATGGTCTAATGGAAATTATCGTTTGTTTGAACCAAGAGATGAAACCCATATAGCCGCCTCCATGCTTTGCTAGAAGCTCATACTCTTCGAAGGAATCCTTTTGGATCACCGCTCCATACGAGAATTTGGTGACGTATCGACTATATCAAATTTATATGGGAATAAGAGCAGTTCAAAGGATTTAGAAGTTGTGAAACAATGTACCAAGAACTTACTTGATGTACGACCGCACTTCTTTTAGGTTGGTGAAGATATACAATGAAATGATCTGCCATTCTTCGAAATCCAGCATTGAGGAATTAGAAGCGTCGGATGGTGCGTGGAACTCCCATGATGCGGCTATATCTCCCATGTGTCGGAGCACGACTTAGAGGCATAACCGCATTGTGGGCAATGTCGCAAGAGGGGTAATCTTTACACATCCCATGTACTGAACAAGAAAGAGGTACAGAGTTGGCTTACAATCGCCACTTCACACAATACATGAATATAGCATTACATCATCCAGATACAAACAAGGTCCAACTACGGAAACAAAATAAAAGAAAGACAACCCCTAATGTAAAAGATCCCCGATCGCCCCGACTGGGCTCCACTACTGATCAACTGGAAACGAAACAACACAACGAACACGATCTTCATCAAGCTCCTCCTTGAGCTCGGTTGCGTCACCTACACGGTATCATCGGCACCTGCAACTGTTTGTAAGTATCTGTTAGCCACGAGGACTCCGCAATCTCGCACCCTCGCGATCAAGACTATTTAAGCTTATGGGTAGGAAAAGGTAGTGAGGTGGAGCTGCAGCAAGCACTAGCATATATGGTGGCTAACTTACGCAAATGAGAGCGAGAAGAGAAGCAAAGCACGGTGGCGAACTAGAAGTGATCAAGAAGTGATCCTGAAACTACTTACATTCAAGCATAACTCCAACGCCGTGTTCACTTCCCGGACTTCGCCGGAAAGAGACCATCATGGCTACACACGCGGTTGATGCATTTTAATTAAGTTAAGTGTCAATTTTTCTACAACCGGACATTAACAAATTCCCATCTGCCCATAACCACTGGCATGGCTTTCGAAAGTTGAAAACCCTGCAGGGGTGTCCCAACTTAGCCCATCACAAGCTCTCACGGTCAACGAAGGATATTCCTTCTCCCGGGAAGATCCAATCAGTCTCGGAATCCCGGTTACAAGACATTTCGACAATGGTAAAACAAGACCAGCAAAGCTGCCTGATGCGCCGACATCCCGATAGGAGCTGCACACATCTCGTTCTCAGGGCAACACCGGATAGGTCAAGCTACGAGTAAAACCAGCCCTCGAGTTTCCCCGAGGTGGCCCCGCAGGCTGCCCGGTTCGAACCAACACTTATACAAGCACTGGCCCAGGGGGTTAAAATAAAGATGACCCTCAGGAGAGCGACTCCCAAGGGAAAAAGTAGGTGGTGGTGAGGCAAATGGTAAATCCAAGGTTGGGCCTTGCTGGAGGAGTTTTATTCAAAGCGAACTGTCAAGGGGTTCCCATTATAACCCAACCACGTAAGGAACGCAAAATCAAGGAACATAACACCGGTATGATGGAAACTAGGGCGGCAAGAGTGGAACAAAACACCAGGCATAAGGCCGAGCCTTCCACCCTTTACCAAGTATATAGAAGCATTAATTAAATAAGAGATATTGTGATATCCCAACATATAATCATGTTCCAACAAGAAACAAACTCCAATCTTCACATGCAACTAGCAACGCTATAAGAGGGGCTAAGCAAAGCGGTAACATAGCCAAACAACGGTTTGCTAGGGCAATGTGGGTTAGAGGCTTGACATGGCAATATGGGAGGCATGATATAGCAAGTGGTAGGTATCGCAGCATAGGCATAGCAATAGAGCGAGCAACTAGCAAGCAAAGATAGAAGTGATTTCGAGGGTATGGTCATCTTGCCTGAAATCCCGCAAGGAAGAAGAACAAGTCCATGAAGAAGACCAACGGACGGAGTCGAACGAATCCTCACAAACGTGACGTTATCAGAGCTAACCCGAAGATGCAACGCCGGAAAGAAGGAAACAACATAGTAAACAACCACCGCATAAACATGGCATGATGCACAACCAAGTATGATGCATGTCCGATTTAAAGAGGGCATGGCATGGCAAAGTGCACAAGCAATTCTACAAATTAAGTGGAGCTTAATATGCAACTCCGTTGCATATTGACGAAACACCACGTGACTTATTAAGTTCTATCTTGTTTAGGTACCCAACAAAATTAAATGTTGTTAACCATGGCAAGGGGTGAAGCAAAATATAACTACCTATCTAGGCAAGTTTAAATGAGGCCGGAACAACAAACAACAAGTCCGGAAACTCCTCATGTGCATTTTATTAGGTTTTATACTATTCTTCCTTAAACAAAATTTTAGAGTTGTTAAACATGCAAAGTAAAGCCACCATGATAATCTAGGCATTTTTCCACCCCATTTACATATAAAGTTTATTAAAATCCGAGTTACGGTTATTTAGTTATGAATTAAAGCATTTTAGCGTGGCAATAGGCAAAAATTTAAACAACCAACATTTTACGCATTTTAAACATGGATGAAAATGACATATAATGAAACTAGATGAAAAACTAAGCATTTTTCATATATATATTGTTTTAATCAGATGCACGGTTAAAGAGTTATTATATGCATGAAGTTTAGGGGTTAATCTGCAAAACTGCAATTGCCTGGAAAATAGACAAATTCACAGATCTGAAAAGAAGCTACACTAGGCCGAATCTGCTGGCTGGCCCAACAGTGCACAGGGAAGGCTGGGCGCGTCCTCACCTCACTGGGTCGGATCTGGCCATCGGCTGGGCCTCAGCGCGCGGTGCAGCAGAGGGGCTGGGCCTTGGGCCTTGGAGAGGCTGGGCCGGCTCGACAGCGGAGCTGGGCACGACCCACGCGCTGGCGCTGGTCAACGTGCCTGCGAGTGCTCGTTCTTCTCTGGCGAGAGGAAGCAAGCGGCTGCGGGAAGAGCTCGAGGTCGGGGCATCGCGAGGTGATGGCGCGGATCTGAGAGGTCTTGACGGCGGGGAGCCGGTTCCCGGTATGACCCAGGGCGCGGGGCAAGGCATAGGCGGAGGGCAGCAGATCGATCAGAGGCGGAGCTTTGCTCAGGCCAGAGGAAAAGGGATGGTGCGATGTCTTTTTCTAGCGAGACAGGGACTTGGCGCGGGCTCGTCGGGGTCCGATGCAGTGGCATCTCCTTGGCGTCACAGGCTGGGCGCGGAGTAGGCCAAGCGGCGGCAAGGTTCATCGAGTCGAGGACAGGCGGATCCGAGCATGGGAGCTCGAATGACGGCGGCGGGGAAGAGCTCGAGATCGTCCATGGCTTTAGGTGATCACCTGTTCGAGGCAACAGAGAGATAGGGAGATAGCGTGAGGGAGAGAAGAGAATAAAAAAGGAGGAAGACAGGAGAATAGGAAGCCGGCCCTGCTGGCTTTGATCGGCGCAGACGAGGAGAAGGCAGGGCCTTGGGCGCGGGTCTCTAGTGCTTGCTCGGGCCATGAAACTGCTCGAGGATGCAAACAAAGGTGGCAGCACGCATTTGTTCGGCGTGAGGAACAAGAGGCGGCTTGCAAGGACAGGGGAATCGGGCGAGTAGCGCTGGTTGGGTGGAGAAGGATCGGGAGGGATCCCGAGGAAGCTGCGTAGATCGAGGGAGGAGGCTGCGGGAGCGGGTTTGAGGAAGGTAGCTAGGCTGATTGGGGATGGATCCCGATGGATTTGAGTGGGTGGCGGCGCATGATGGGATGGATGGGACATCTCCTAGAAATTAGGGTTTGGCAATATATATATATATATATATATATATATATATATATATATATATATATATATATATATATATATATATATATATCAAGAAGATTAGGTTAGGGGCTATCTCGTCCCTCCGATCAAAATCGTATGGTCGGAAAAAAATAGGCTAGGGAGTTCAAATAAGAAAACGATGATGTTTTGTAGATGTTTGGGGATGATCCGGATCCAACGGTGACGACTGCTCGGGTCGGGTCCGGGACAATTTTCGGACGCGTGCGAGGGGTGTGAGCACTGTGCAAGGAGGGGTTTCAGGGCCTGGCGGTTGGAAGAGAGTGGGTTGGGCTGAGAAGAGAGAAGAGAAGGAGAGGCCCGGCACAGTCTTTGGAGACCGAAAACGTCCGACGTTCGACCGACTATACTGCCGCTATAGTTATGCGTTGGGGCATCAAACAGACTCCAAATGCGATGAAACTTGACAGGCGGTCTATCTACACTATAATAAGACCACACGCCAACTTTCATCCCATTCCGAGAACATTTTCCAGCCACTTATAAAATAATATTTCCGACGTGCCGCGGGTGCGTGCAAGTGTGTCTGGGCTCAGAACGGACAACAGAAAGAACTAGGGGAACCCGGACGGATGCAAGTTTTGAAAACAAGATGATGCAATGCACATGATGACATGATGAAATGCAACACGCAGGCAAATGACATGGCAATGACAGCGAATAACTGGAAGACACCTGGGGCATTGGTCTCGGGGCGTCACAACACTCCACCACTACGAGAGGATCTCGTCCCGAGATCTAGGATGGCACCGGAGGGAAAACAGAAGAGGAAAGAAGAGGTAAAACAAAGTTGCTACTTTGACAAACGAGTGAAACCAAAGAACCTTGCGAGGTTGAACAAATTCGAGAAAAGAATACAACGAAGGTGAACAAAGTCGAAAATACTCTGTCAGAAAAGAGGAACAAAGAACATTGCGAAAAACCTTGATGTTGAAGGGCAAGATATATATTAAAACCACTCCGGTTAAAACAAGATAGAGAAGGATTAAGAATGATGTAATTTGGGCAGCACTCCGACTGTAAATGGAAGAATTTGAGCACGAACTAGACAAGATGAGAGGACGGTTGATGAATCAACAACACACTGCCTCCAGAACTATTGAAAGAATTGCACAAGGGGTAAGAAAGATTTCAGACAGCACTCCGGTTGAGAATGGAGGTAAAACTTGATAAGATGAGAGAGCTCAAATGAAAACACGACACTCCGGTTGAATGGATAAGCAAAAGAAAAGAAGATGATCTTCACAATACGAGATGATGAGTGAAGAGAGCATCATCACAATGCCTCCGGAAGAAATGAAAGTATGCAATGAAAAGAACGGAGAAGAAAACAACATGTTCTACCTCAAATGAATTTGAGAGAGCATCCTTAAAAAGAAGTATTGAACGGAGTTGTTGGGAAATCAACAACGAAAAGAACAGGCTTGTTGAGGGCTTATGGAAAACATCTCAAAAACTTGAGGTGAAAAACCCGCCACAAACGAAAACAATTGCTTGCTTGAGAGCGACGGAGAGATGAAAACATCTTTCATCGCGAGAACAGGAGGAAACTTGGAATATTCCAATAGCAACATTTCTTAGGGAAGGTTTTAGGTGAAATATAACCCAAGATAACTTCAATGAAGTGATTGATGGATTTAAGATACCTCATTCTTGACAACATGTGAATCATGAAACATGAACTCAATTATGAAGAATGACATAGCACCACCTCAAATGATACGGTAGAAAGAATTGCACTTCGGAATGCAAGATGAAGAAGGCTTGAACTCCTCAAACAAAACATGTGTTGGACACCATGTTTATTTTAGAGTATACCTTAGCGGATCTTAGCTCCGAGAGAAATCTTATAGAACAATTGAAGAATGAAAAGTATCCTTGCAAACCATCATGATGAGCCTTCATGAAGAACTCCGGTAATAAAAGAATGATCAAAAGAAGTGAAGGATGAAGAGAATAAGATCGAAGCCTTGCAATGATTAGATTGAGCTTTGAAATGATATAACCGAGAAAAACTTGGAACTCCAGAAAGAAAGGTGAACAATTGAAATCAAGAATTTGATGAACCTCCGGAATAAAGAATTGAATTTACTCGATGAAACAAGAATAAGAATTATATTATGCTTATCCTTCATCAATTTAAATTGATGACAAGCAACGGGCTTGGCATACTACTTATTCTTCTTGAAAAGATTGAAGAGATATATAGCGCGAACTTGAGGAGGTCTTCAACGAACCACCAGTATGATTGAAACAACGAATAAATTGATATGATAAGAAAGAAGAAAAATCTTGAACGAACCACCATATGAATTGAAAATGAAAGTAGCAAAGGCACAAATCACCGGGTAGAATTGGAAAATGAATGAAGATACTTGAGACAATTTAGATACAAGTGAACGAAGAGATCACGAGCTGATTAGAGAATAATTGAATGATGCACCAGTAAGATTTGGAGAACGAGAGTTGAAGGCTGGAATGAACAATTCTGATTTGATGGGCTTCGGAGAATCAAACTGAAAAGACACCTTAATTGCTCGGGATGGGTGGAAATCATTCTCACAATCGAAAACAATTATGAGAGGTTGGCATCAAACTTGAACTACACATCTTCGGAAGAACGGGTAAGAATTTAAGAGGAACTCTTCTTCGGTCTTCAAGTGTTGAGAATGACAAAGAGAAACACCACCATTAACAGTTGAGATACTCCGGGATGACGAATAGAAAGGTTGAGCCAACGGTGAAAAGAATTTGACAGGTCTTGGAGAAAATACATAAGACTGATGATAATTCATTCTTACGTCAAACTTCGAAAAGAATTTGAGAAGCTCCAGGAAAATTATAAGAGTCAGGTAAGATCCTGGGAAAAGACCTGTGGGTTAGGGCCCACTCAAGAGAAACACAGTTGAACGATTGCTTGAAAAGGAGATTACACCGGTTGAATTAAATGGCTTGAATGAGATAACATCCTCGAAATAGGTTGAACAAATGCAGAGTGGAAACACGAATCTTCGAGATATCTTCAGCACTCCGAAACAAATGAATAGCGAGAAGTTTATGAATAAGAGGTGCACCGACAAGAGAAGACATTTGAACCGAGGATAAGATATGATTAACAAAGCTTGAATTGAATCCACCGGAGAAGAAAAAGAATTAAGAATGATGAACTTGAAGCTTCTGAGCATCTCCACAAGAAATCACCGGTTGAAAACATTGAAGGAAAGGAAAGAAGAAAGTTCACATGAATCAAATGGATACTTGATTAAGATATCTGAGTCCTCGAAGAAAAAGGGTGGGAGGGTGGGAGAAACACATGCAACTTGGGACGAATGAAACAAACACCGGTGAGAATACTTAGAGTTGGTCTTGCGGATGTTGAAAAATGATAGGATCAGTTGAAGAGGAGCACACCGGTTGAAAAGGATTGACATGACAATCTCGATTATCATGAAGGATTAGTATTCACATAGGAGCATGAGAACACCGCTTAGGAAAGGTATGGAATCAACATTTGACATTGAAGCAACTCGAATACCACAACTCAAAACAAAACAAGGATTGTCTTGCAAAATAAGCCAGAACAAACATATGATAGAGATTTCGCCCGAAGTTTTTGTGGTGGGGCCCACACGGGCTCGATCATACAACACCATCATGTACAAGGCAGTGCACATGACATATGAAGTGTCCCCGAGTCAGCATAGCCAAGGACTCTTTAAAACACAATGAGACCACTGTAAAACCAACCGTGGATAGGCGGACCACTAGACGTCGAACCCCAATCTCGTATCATGCATCTGTCGGAAAGATATCCTAAGAGCTACTTGAATCCCCACTTATAAATTCCCAAAACTTTCTGGTTATGCAATCAGGTGTTGGGGATACAGGGGAAGCATAATATCTCACCCAAAACTAGCAAATCCTACATCCAGCTGTATCCATCCTTCAACACATAACCAAGAAACCTTCGGAAATCATTTACCTCAACCTTCGAAAAGCATCCGTTATACGAGTTATGGCAATACTCCCGAACTCCCGCCCCAGTACTGGGTGGCGTCGAGGTTATCTCACCAACAACTGCATAAAAGAGATTTTCAATGTCGGCGAAACTCAGGTATTCCAGAACTCCATACGATAAAATTGTGACGACAACACCTCGGAGCTCAACTCCCCGGGACACTGCCACAACCCCTAAATGTCAGGAGGCACCAAGAACAATGTTCTCGTCACAAAACCATCGAAACGATTCCAATATACCCGCATGATCCTAAAAACAATTTCGTGAAATTTGAGGAGAGAAGAGTCAAAACTCTACGTCAGGAGGCCTCACCAGAGCGACGAAGGGACTGAGGAGTAAAAAGAATCCTACTCTCCGATATATATAATCCTAAGACTCAAAACATTTTGTTCTAGACTCAACAACGCCAGCGATTCGATCAAGCAGGGGGCTCCTAAGTCGGGGAAGGCTCTGATTACCAACTTGTAACACCCACGATGCGGCTATATCTCCCGCGTGTCGGAGCATGACTTAGAGGCATAACCTCATTGTAGGCAATGTCGCAAGAGGGGTAATCTTTACACATCCCATGTACTGAACAAGAAAGAGGTATAGAGTTGGCTTACAATCGCCACTTCACACAATACATGAATGTAGCATTACATCATCCAGATACAAACAAGGTCCAACTACGGAGCCAAAATAAAAAAAAAGACAACCCCTAATGCAAAAGATCCCCGATTGCCCCGACTGGGCTCCACTACTGATCAACTGGAAATGAAACAACACAACGACCACGATCTTCATCAAGCTCCTCCTTGAGCTCGGTTGCGTCACCTGCACGGCATCATCGGCACCTGCAACTGTTTGGAAGTATCTGTGAGCCACGAGGACTCAGCAATCTCGCACCCTCACGATCAAGACTATTTAAGCTTATGGGTAGGAAAAGGTAGTGAGGTGGAGCTGCAGCAAGCACTAGCATATATGGTGGCTAACTTACACAAATGAGAGCGAGAAGAGAAGCAAAGCACGGTCGCAAACTAGAAGTGATCAAGAAGTGATCCTGAAACTACTTACGTTCAAGCATAACTCCAATGTCGTGCTCACTTCCCGGACTCCGCCGGAAAGAGAGCATCACGGCTACACACGCGGTTAATGCATTTTAATTAAGTTAAGTGTCAAGTTTTCTACAACCGGACATTAACAAATTCCCATCTTCCCATAACTACGGGCACGACTTTCAAAAGTTCAAAACCCTGCAGGGGTGTCCCAACTTAGCCCATCACAAGCTCTCATGGTCAACCAAGGATATTCCTTCTCCCAGGAAGACCCGATCAGTCTCGGAATCCCGGTTACAAGACATTTCGACAATAGGAAAACAAGACCAGCAAAGCCGCCCGATGCGCTGACATCCCGATAGGAGATGCACATATCTCGTTCTTAGGGCAACACCGGATAGGTCAAGCTACAAGTAAAACCAGCCCTCGAGTTTCCCCGAGGTGGCCCCGCAGGCTGCCCAGTTCGGACCAATACTTATACAAGCACTGGCCCAAGGGGGTTAAAATATAGATGACCCTCGGGAGAGCGACTCCCAAGGGAAAAAGTAGGTGGTGGTGAGGCAAATGGTAAATCCAAGGTTGGGCCTTGCTGAAGGAGTTTTATTCAAAGCGAACTGTCAAGGGGTTCCCATTATAAGCCAACCGCGTAAGGAACGCAAAATCAAGGAACATAACACCGGTATGACGGAAACTAGGGCGGCAAGAGTGGAACAAAACACCAGGCATAAGGCCGAGCCTTCCACCCTTTACCAACTATATAGATGCATTAATTAAATAAGAGATATTGTGATATCCCAACATATAATCATGTTCCAACAAGAAACAAACTCCAATCTTCACCTGCAACTGGCAACGCTATAAGAGGGGCTGAGCAAAGCGGTAACATAGCCAAACAAAGCTTGCTGCTAACAGACCTGCAACTGGCAACGCTATAAGAGGGGCTGAGCAAAGCGGTAACATAGCCAAACAAAGCTTGCTGCTAACAGATTCCAACAGGAGATCACCAAATGTGTGCATAAAAATCAATATGGTATCATAAAATCGAGAACAATCCAGGATTGTCTTGCTTGGACCTTTGAGTATATCCATCAGTGCAATCAGTCTAAAAGGCCCATCCTTTTGCTTAAGTTAGACTTTGAAAAGGCTTTTGATTCTATCCAGCGTAAGGCTATCATAAAGATTTTAATTGCAAAAGGTTTTGATGAACGATGGATTGTTTGGATTAAGCAGTTGCTTTCTTCTGGCACTTCTTTTGTCCTTCTGAATGGAGTCCCTGGTAATCACTTTAAATGCAAATGTGGAGTCAAGCAAGGGGACCCAATTTCTCCTTTGCTCTTTGTTATTGCGGCTGATCTCTTGCAGACATTGATTAATAATCTTCTTCACCAAGGTTTAATAAGCAGGCCTCTGCCTACCCATGATCCCGATTTCCCAGTGGTCCAATATGCTGATGACACACTGCTTTTCTTAAATGCTGATAAAGATCAATTGGGGGCTCTAAAATCAATTTTGCATTCCTTCTCACAGGCAACTGAACTTCAGATTAATTTCCATAAATCCTCCATGTATCCCATTAATGTAAGTGATCAGGATGCTTCTGACCTTGCTGCCTATTTTGGTTGCAAATTAGGCAATATGCCTTTTACTTATCTGGGTTTGCCAGTGGGGACCACCAGGCCCAAAATTGTGGACCTTCTTCCCCTTGTGGATTGTATGGAGAGAAGATTGATAGCAAGTTCTTGGTTCTTGCCTCAACGGAGCAGATTGCAATTAGTTAATTCTGTCATTTCTTCATTGCCTATCTTCTTCCTTTGCAGTTTGTCAATTCCTCAGGGTATTTTGAAACAATTGGAAAGAATCCAGAGGCAGTGTTTATGGAGGAAATATGGTAAGGAAAGGGGACATTCACTGGCGGCTTGGCCACTTGTTTGCAGGCCTAAGTCGAAGGGGGGGCTTGGAATCTTAAACCTTGGTTTGCAGAATGATGCTCTCCTATTGAAACATCTCAATAAATTTTATAACAAGATGGATGCGCCCTGGGTGCAGTTAGTTTGGGATTCTTACTATTTTGAAAGGATTCCACATGATACTGTTCTTTGTGGCTCTTTTTGGTGGAGAGATGTCTGTAAGTTGATGGATAATTTCAGGGCAGTTACTTCGGTTGATGTTCATAGTGGAGATACGGTGCAGTTCTGGTCTGACTATTGGCAAATTGGAAACAGTTCTATCCCTCTGCAAGATCGATTTCCTAGGCTATATTCTTTTTGTCTCCACAAAAATCTCTCAGTCAAGGAAGTCTTTGAGGCCAGCCGTCCAAGACCTTTTTTACTTGCCTCTTACTGAACAAGCTTTTCAGGAACTACAGCAGCTTTCCTCTTTAATGGGGTCTTTCCATTTGGACAGCAACTCCCATGACCACTTGGGATGGAGGCATAGCAAGAAATCAGAATATACTGCAAAAAGGTTTTATGATTTTGTCTATCAGCTAATGGTATCAAACCCCATTCTGGGGTGGATATGGAAAAGTTGCTGTACTATGTCGATCAAGATGTTTGCTTGGCTTGTTATAATGGACAGGGTTAACACCAAGGACATGATTCAGAGGAGGCATTGGAGGATTAATGAAGGACCAAAATGTGTTCTTTGCCCGACTGGAATACTGAAGGACAGAAATCACCTCTTTTTCCAGTGCAATTTTAGTGTTCGCGTGTGGAACTATCTGCAAATTGAATGGAAAGATTGTGATGATATGGTGGAAATTGCTCGTCATGCTAGGAAGGATTTCAACAAGCCTTTCTTTGGGGAGGTGGTTTTCACAGCCTGGTGGAATATTTGGAAGATCAGGAATGATAGAGCTTTCAGGAACATTCAACCATCTTTCAGGGCATGGAGGAATGGCTTCATTCATGATCTTACTTTGCTCACTCATCGAATCAAACGGAAATATAGAGACACCCTTCTTAAGTGGATTGATTTTCTTCCTCCTTGAGGAGAGTTGCTTCTTTGTTTCTTTGTAATTAATAGGTATAGTGCACCCCTTCTCTGTATATCCTTCTTTAGAGCCTTCCCTCTTTTCTTTTATTCTTTTATTTCTTTCCTCATCTTGAGGAAACCCTGTATGCCTTTTGCTTTATTAATAAAATGCTGTGGGGTGCAAGCCCTGCAGTCTTCATGGTCAAAAAAACATAGCCAAACAACGGTTTGCTAGGACAAGGTGGGTTAGAGGCTTGACATGGCAATATGGGAGGCATGATATAGCAAGTGGTAGGTATCGCAGCATAGGCATAGCAATAGAGCGAGCAACTAGCAAGCAAAGATAGAAGTGATTTCGTGGGTATGGTCATCTTGCCTGGAATCCCGCAAGGAAGACGAACGAGTCCATGAAGAAGACCAACGGACGGAGTCGAACGAATCCTCACAAATGCGACGTTATCGGAACTAACCCGAAGATGCAACACCAAAGAGAAGCGAACAACATAGTAAACAACCACCGCATAAACATGGCATGATGCACAACCAAGTATGATGCATGTCCGGTTTAAAGAGGGCATGGCATGGCAAAGTGCACAAGCAATTCTACAAATTAAGTGGAGCTCAATATGCAACTTCGTTGCATATTGACAAAACACCACGTGACTTATTAAGTTCGATCTTGTTTAGGTACCCAACAAAATTAAATGTTATTAACCATGGCAAGGGGTGAAGCAAAAGATAACTACCTATCTAGGCAAGTTTAAATGAGGACGGAACAACAAACAACGAGTCCGGAAACTCCTCATGTGCATTTTTTAGGTTTGGTACTGTTCTGCCCTAAACCAAATTTTAGAGTTGTTAAACATGCAAAGTAAAGCCACCATGATAATCTAGGCATTTTTCCACCCCATTTACATATAAAGTTTATTAAAATCTGAGTTACGGTTATTTAGTTATGAAATAAAGCATTTTAGCGTGGCAATAGGCAAAAATTTAAACAACCAACATTTTACGCATTTTAAACATGGATGAAAATGATATATAATGAAACTAGATGAAAAACTAAGCTTTTTTCATATATAAATTGTTTTAATCCGATGCACGGTTAAAGAGTTATTATATGCATGAAGTTTAGGGGCTAATCTGCAAAACTGCAATTCCCTGGAAAATAGACAAATTCACATATCTGAAAAGAAGCTACACTGGGCCGAATCTGCTGGCTGGCCCAGCAGTGCACAGGGAAGGCTGGGCGCGTCCTCACCTCACTGGGCCGGATCTGGCCATCGGCTGGGCCTCAGCGCGCGGTGCAGCACAGGAGCTGGGCCTTGGGCCTTGGAGAGGCTGGGCCGGCTCGACAGTGAAGCTGGGAACGACCCACGCGCTGGCGCTGGTGAACGCGCCTGCGAGTGCTAATTCATCTCTGACGAGAGGAAGCAGGCGGCAGCGGGAAGAGCTCGAGGTCAGGGCATTGTGAGGTGACTGCGCGGATCCGAGAGGTCTTGACGGTGGGGAGCCGGTTCCCGGTAGGACCCAGGGCGCGGGGCAAGGCATAGGCGGAGGGCAGTAGATCGAGCGGAGGCGGAGCTCTGCTCGGGCCAGAGGAAAAGGGATGGTGCGATGACTTTTTCCGGCAAGACAGGGACTTGGCGCGGGCTCGTCGGTCCGATGCAGTGGCATCTCCTTGGCGTCGCAGGCTGGGCGCAGAGTAGGCCAGGCGGCAGCAAGGTTCATCATGTCGAGGACAGGCGGATCATGGCATGGGAGCTCGAACGACGGCGGCGGGGAAGAGCTTGAGATCGTCCATGGCTTCAGGTTCTCACCTGTTCGAGGCAACAGAGAGACAGGGAGATAGCGTGAGGGAGAGAAGAGAATAAAAAGGAGGAAGATAGGAGAAGAGGAAGGCGGCCCTGCTGGCTTCGATCGGCGCAAATGAGGAGAAGGTAGGGCCTCGGGCGCGGGGCTCCAGTGCTTGCTAGGGCCATTAAACTGCTCGAGGATGCAAACAAAGGCGGCAGCACGCATTTGTTCGGCGTGAGGAACAATAGGCGGCTTGCAAGGACATGGGAATCGGGCGAGCAGTGTTGGTTGGGTGGAGAAGGATCGGGAGGGATCCCGAGGAAGATGCGTAGATCGAGGGAGGAGGCTGCGGGAGCGAGTTGGAGGAAGGTAGCTAGGATGATTGGGGAAGGATCCCGATGGATTTGAGTGGGTGGCAGCGCATGATGGGATGGATGGGACATCTACTAAAAATTAGGGTTTGACAATATATATATCTCACGAAGATTAGGTTAGGGGCTATCTCGTCCCACCGATCAAAATCGGACGGTCGGAAAAAAATAGGCTAGGGAGTTCAAATAAGAAAATGGTGATGTTTTGTAGATGTTTGGGGATGATCCGGATCCAACGGTGACGACTGCTCGGGTCGGGTCCGGGACAATTTTCGGACGCGTGCGAGGGGTCTAAGCACTGTGCAAGGAGGGGTTTCGGGGCCTGGCGGTTGGAAGAGAGTGGGTTGGGCTGAGAAGAGAGAAGAGAAGGAGAGTCCCGGCACAGTCTTCGGAGACCGAAAATGTCCGATGTTTGACCGACTATACTGCCGCTATAGTTATGCGTTGGGGCATCAAACAGACTCCAAATGCGATGAAACTTGACAGGCGGTCTATCTACACTATAATAAGACCACACGCCAACTTTCATCCCATTCTGAGAACATTTTCCGGCCACTTATAAAATAATATTTCAGACGTGCCGCGGGCGTGTGCAAGTGTGTCTAGGCTCAGAACGGACAACGGAAAGAACCGGGGGAACCCGGATGGATGCAAGTTTTGAAAACAAGATGATGCAATGCACATGATGACATGATGAAATGCAACACGCAGGCAAATGACATGGCAATGACGGCGAATAACTGGAAGACACCTGGCGCATCGGTCTCGGGGCGTCACAGTGCGAGATCCCCTTTGAATAGGCTGAGGTTGTATCCATCCTTTTTAGGGTCGTCGGCATTGTACCAAGGCTTCAGATTATGCAAATGACGACTTTTGGCTTCGTAGTGTGTTGTCACAAAGTTTGCCGCCTCCTTAGTAATGAATGCCTTAGCCATTGATGCTTCAATTCTACGTTTATTTTTACATTTTTCTCGTAGCATCTTCTACATCCTCTCAGTGGCGTAGCACCAACGATTTTGCATTGGCCCGCCAATCTTGCCTCGGTTGGGAGATGCAAAATCAAGTGCTGCATTGGTTTAAAGAAGCCCGAAGGAAAGATCTTCTCTTACTTGCAGATCAACTCCGGCACCAACTCTTCCATTTATTCTAGCAGGCCAGGCGATAGTTCTTTTGCACAAAGAACATAGAAGAAATAGCTTAGCTCTGCCAGTACTAGCCATTCATCCTCAGGATGAAACCATGCAGCATCACCGACATTACCTGCTCAATCCATATGTTCCAATCATGACTCTTGAGACCAAATATCTTCAATTTATCAAGACCCGCTCCCCTCTTTAGATTCGCTGCATACCCATCGGGGAACATCAACTGTTGTTGTACCCACAAGATAATTTCCCTCATAGCTGGCCTTCCAAGATTGAACCATGCCTTTGGCTTCATCCAGTTCTGCTTTCCTTTCGGTTCTTTCATGTTTTGTAATGGCCTATCACATAGTGCCTCCAGATCGACTCTAGCCTTAGTATTATCTTTTGACTTCACATCTATACCGAACAATTTACCAAAAAGTTCCTCAATGATATTCTTCTTCGTGTGCATCACGTTGATGTTGTGTGAGCAAAGGAGGTCTTTGAAGTAAGGCAAATCCCACAAGCATGTCTTGTGAGTCGAGGCGTGTTTCAAATTATACCCCCTGAAATACCCTAGATGCTCTGGATCTGGCTCAAGAGCGTTTAACTAATCCAGGGTCTCTAGGCCTGTCAACGCAGGTGGTGCAGAGTTTTTGACAACTCTACCTCTGATGAAGTTCTTCTTGTCTTTACTAAACTTATGGCGAGGATCCAGGAACTGTCTATGCATGTCGAAGAAACAAAACTTGCGACTGGCCTGAAGCCAACGAAACTCAAGAGCTCCCTTGCATGTGGGGCATAGGAACTTTCCATGCACACACCAGCCAACGAATAGCGCATACGCCGACAAGTCATGCATCTAGTACATGTACCAGACATGCATTATGAAGTTCCGTTTGCTAAAGGCGTCATATGTCTTGAACTCATTATCCCAGGCTTATTGCAATTCGTTCTTCAGTGGTTGTAT
The DNA here is from genome assembly GCF_002162155.2 of Triticum dicoccoides. NCBI lineage: Eukaryota > Viridiplantae > Streptophyta > Magnoliopsida > Poales > Poaceae > Triticum > Triticum dicoccoides. Next base: position 567,800,820 of record NC_041386.1, read on the forward strand.
GTACACATTCATATTCTTCCCTGGATAGTTGGGCCCTAGAATTATCAACGTCAGGAAATTGTTCTTTCTTTGCATAATCTGTTCGGGGGGAGATTGAGTGGAAAGACAAATACGGGCCAACAACTGTATTGGGCTGCCGTTAGACCAAACACACTAAACCCATCCGTGTTGATGCTGACTCGAGGATGCCTCGGGTATGCCGCTTTGTCATCATGTAATGCATCTAAGCTCTTCCATCCTTCACCGTCCGATGTGTGCACAATAATCAGCTTCCCATCTGCATCTAGTTGGGTTCTTTTGCCAATTTTGTGCCATGTCATCCGTCTGGCCATCTCTTCGACCATCAAAAGACATTGAAGTCTTGGTACGATTGACATATACCGAAGAACATTAACGGGGATTTTGGTCCGCGTCTTCTCACCCAAACCGTTGTCTAGCACAACATACCTAGATGACTTGCAAATGGGACAATAGTTCAAGTACGCATACTGAAGCCTAAATAAGGCATATCCTTTCTCACAGGCATGTATCTTCTTATAGGGCATCTTAAGAGCACGGAGGATTTTGTTTGACTGGTACAAGTTTGCAGGTAGTACATGTCCTTTAGGTAGAAAACGTCCAAATACTGTCATCATTGCGTCATAGCATTCTCTGCCCAAGTTGAATTGAGCCTTCAAAGCCATTATTTGTGAGATGGCATCCAGCTGACAAAGGTTAGTGTGCTCGTGGAGAGGAAGTTTTGAAGACTCCAACATTTCATTGAAGGCCTTTGCAGATTCCTCCATCTCATCGTCTGAGTCCCGAGCATCATCAAAGAATTGCACCATGTCTTGCATCCCGGTACCATGCTCGTCGGTGCGACGACAAAGCACCTTAGCTCTGGCCCGTTGGGCAGATTCGCCATGAAATGTCCACACCGTATAATCTAGTGTAAAACCCCACTTCTGCAGGTGTTTGCCGACTTCATCCTCTATCCTCTTGTGCCAATTGTTGCACCCGGCACAGGGGCACCAGGTGTTCCTCTGGCCATTTGCAAATGCGGCTCTCAGAAACCCCTTGGTTTTTGTTAACCATTCAATGGTCATGTCTTTCTGACTAGTGTGACCGATGTACATCCACGCATGATCAGTCATCTTGCCTAGCTACTGGACACATAAGAAATATATATTTATATATATAATAAAAAATTAGCATGCATATATTCATCAGTAAATGGAGTTTGTCACTTTTATTACGTCCATGCAACCTAGACGCTAATAGGTAAAGATAGGTCCTAATCCCACCCGAGTATGTGTAGATTGGGTTCATTTTCCCATGCTCTGCTCAGGATCCGACAAAAAAATTTGGCAGCACCTCCCTGTTGTTCTCCTGATACACGTCTCGGCAATAAGAAGAGAGGATGTGTACCCAGAGAACAACAGGGAAGCACTGACGAAATTATGCATCAGATCCGGAGCAGAGCATATGGGAAAAGAACCCAATCTACACATACTCGGGCTGTCCATGGATAACGTTGGACAATTCGAAAGAATCATGGTTATAAATATGCAAATGCATGCATATGCATAGATGTAACCCTTTCGAATGGAAGAGGCATAGTGGTCACGCATATTGATGATTGAAGACACCTATAGCTAGCAAGTTTCATCGGCACGAAGACCGGAACAGAGCAAATGAAGGACGGAGGAGGAGATGTCATTTGTGCTCACCCACGAACGCAGGGCACAGCTCGTCGAACACTAGAACCTCGCAGCAACGTAAAATCTGCACATTTAAATCAAAAGATGAGTAACATAGCAATTTTGTTTTTTCTGTCGACCTAACTAAATATTTACAATAGGACAAGCGGGTTAGGGGGTTCCTTGGCATCGATGGAACCCAAAATAGCAAGTATCATCGGTGCAAGATATATGTGGCGCTCGGCGTTGAACACTAGATCCACATCCCACAAGTGAAGCCAGCGCCCGGCATCCCGCAACAATAGTTCTGGTAACCGATGACGGTCGAACACCTTGGCGAATTTGTCTGGTAGCCTTTGCGATGAGGATTAAAGCCAATTTTTGAAATTTCAAACAACCAAACCGACTTGATTCAGTTTGGGTGTTTCAAGTTTCAACACTTGCCTTTTAATCGTCATCGCAGAGGATGCTACACAAATTCGCAATGGTGTTCGACCTCCATCGATGACGAGAACTATTGTTGTTGGACGCTGGACGCCGGCGTCACTTGTGGGACGTGGATGTAGTGTTCGACACTGATGGCCACATGTATCCCGCATCGACGATACTTGCTATTTAGGGTTCCATGGACACCGAGGAACCCCCTAACCTGCTCGACCCAGTTTCGTCGATGATGCACCCCTAATCTTCTTCCTCCTCCTCCTCTTCTTCTTCCTCATTTTCTTCTTATTTTTTTCATCTTTCTTCTTTCTTCTTAACCTAAACTAAACCTAATAAAGTTAACCTAATAAACTAAATCTAAACCTAAAAAACAGAAACTAAACCTAAACCAAACCAACCTAAATTAAACTAAACCTAATTAAACTAAATCTAAAAAGAAAAAAAGAGGGATGTCTCACCTTCAGGCATGGTAGGGGTGCCGGATGGAGGAGGGGGGACCAGGGCGGGGTGCCGGGTCAGCCGGGGCGCCTCGGGGCGGTCGGGCGAGGGGCGGGGCGGTGCGGCCGGGGCAACTGGGCCGGGCGGCGCGGCCGGGGCAGCGGGCCGGGCGGCGCGGCAGGGAGTGTATGATGAGGGAGGGAGAGAGTGGGATGTGGGCTGGCGGCGTGTTAGTTTAGGTCACAGCTCTTTGTCGTTTGCTAGCGGACGACAAAGAGCCTAGCTAACGGACGTTAGTTGGCCACTTTCTTTGTCGTCCGGTAGCCGACGACAAAGATTCTTTGCCGCCTGCTAGCTGACGGCAAAGAAAGTGGCCATTAGGAGGCCCTCGCTGGTATGCCACCCTCCCTCTTTGTTGTTCTCTACCGGACGGTAAAGCTTCTATGCCGTCCACTAGCTGACGACAAAGAACTGGCTGACGGCAAAGATCTTGATTCCAGTAGTGCATATTGAATGGGGTTTTCTCAGGATTATCAAAGTAGTGCATAATATTTTTCACATAACGAGCATCGAGGGTTTTAGGAGGTTCCCCATTTCCGTTAGTAGCAAGTACAACTAAGTTTTTTGGTGTTTCGTGTTCCATATCCATAACTGAAGAAAGAGAACAACTTAGAAAAAGGAAATAAAAACTACCTAGTGATAAAGGAAACAAGCACACACGAGAATATTCACCCCACGCTATTGCTCCCCGGCAGCAGCGCCAGAAAAAGGTCTTGATAACCCACAAGTATAGGGGATCGTTTGTAGCCTTCTTTGATAAATAAGAGTGTCGAACCCAACAAGGAGCTAAAGGTAGAACAAATATTTCCTCAAGTTCAATTGACGACCAATACAACTCTACGCACACTTGAAGTTTGCTTTACCAGAAACAAGTATGAAACTATTTTGCAAGGATAAACCTACAAATACTTTGCGATAATAAAACTAGGAATAAGTTGCAAGGTAATAAAAGTGGATAGCTTTTGTCAACAAGGAAGTCATTTATCCCTAGGCAATCGATAGCAAGTACTGGTAATCATTCTTCCAATTTTACATGAGGCGGAGGCATGAGCTAACATACTTTCTCTACTTGGATCATATGCACTTATGATTGGAACTCTAGCAAGCATCCGCAACCACTAAAGATTCTTAAGGTCATGAAACCCAACCATAGCATTAAGTATCAACTCCTCTTTATCCCATACGCAACAACCCACCTACTCGGGTTTAAGCTTCTGTCACTCTCGCAACCCACCATAAGCGAATCATGAACGTATTGCAACACCCTACGACAAGGACCCCTCATGTTTGCGCGAGACAGAGGGCACCATAGGACAACACCATAAATAAAATATACAATCATACCAACCAAGATCACGATTAACCCATAGGACAAAACAGATCTACTCAAACATCATATGATAGCCATAGCTCATTGGGAAATAGTATATGGAGTTGAGAACCATGTTTAAGTAGAGATTACAGCGGGGAGAAGGGGTGTTGCACCGCTGCATAGAGGGGGAGAAAGTTGGTGTTGATGGTAGCAAGATTGTTGATGTAGATCGTCGTCCCGATCCTTGCCCCGGTGATGTTCCGACGCCACCGGCAGAGAGCAGGAGAGAACCCCCCCTCCTTCTTCTTCCTTGGCCTCCCCCCTAGATGGGACGAGAGTCCCCCCTCTGGTCCATGGCCTCCATGGCGGCGGAGGGAGAGGAGCCCCTCCGAGATTGGATCTCCCTCTGTGTTCTCTTGTGTTTCGCCGTTCCCCAGATCTAGCCGAAAACCGTTTCTTATATTCCGGGAGATCCGTAACTCCGATTGCGCTAAGATTTTAACATGATTTTTTCTAGATATAAGCTTCCTTGCGCCCGAAGTACAGCTCCAACCGATGTTAGAGGAGGGCACAACCCACCACCACGCGCCAGGGGCCTGGGGCGTGCCCTGGTGTCTTGTGGGTTGTGTGGGCCTCTATTTGTGGTGATTCCAACTCCCCAAAATTCACATATATATTCTAAAGTAATTCTTCGTAAAGTTTTATTGCATTTGGACTTTGTTTGATATGGATTTTCTGTGAGACAAAAAACATGCAAAAAACAGGAACTGGCACTGGGCACTAGATCAATAGGTTAGTCGAATAAATCATATAAAAAGTTGCCAAAAATATGTGAAAGTTGTATAATATTGGAATGAAACAATCAAAAATTATAGATACGACGGAGATCTTGTGTTACTCTTCCATGTCACATACATCTTGGTGGAGCGCTCAAAATGATAGAATATAAGGAATGTGCACTCATCACCAAGGGAAACATGATTGATCATACACAAGTATTAAAATATCATCATTAGAGAACACATTAAAGCATAATATGATCATACACATGATCATATGAGTATCTCACACACATGCACAAAATAGTAGAAAGCAAATGATCAAATGACAAGTAGCAAGAGAGGCAAACAAAAGCAAAACTCTCTCTATCTCTCTCTCAGCCTAATGATCTATACACTTTTTGTCCCTGCCACACCATTGTTGAAATTTCTAAAATATTCAACTTGAATGGATATTAGTTCAATGAGCTATATGTTGTTATGAATTACCAAGACCACCCAGGGATTAGTTGCACTTTCACCAGTCAACACACTTCTAGCATGGATAATAAACATTTATCATGAACAAGGAAATACAACAATAACCATTTTATTATTGCCTCTAGGGCATATTTCATCAGGGAAAACTTTTCTACTATCTACTTCACCCTTCCTCTTTGGGGAAACCCAACGACTCCTGCGGGAGTGATACGTCTCCAACGTATATATATATTTTTTTATTGTTCCATGCTATTATATTATCAATCTTGGATGTTTTACAATCATTTTATAGCAACTTTATATCATTTTTTGGGAGTAACCTATTGACATAGTGCCCGTTTCTGTTTTTTGCTTGTTTTTACTTCACAGAATATCCCTACCAAAGGGAGTCCAAACGCAGTGAAACTTTTTGGAGATTTTTTTGGACCAGAAGACAACTTGGGAACCCAAGAAACACCTAGGGGGAGGCCCGTGGGGCCCGCAAGACACCAGAGCGCGCTAGAGGTCCCTCGCACGCCCTGATGGGTTTCTGGGCCCACAGGGGTCTTCTCCACCGCCTCTCATCTCTATAAATACCCAAATATTCCAGAAACCCTAAGGGAGTCAACGAAACACAATTCCAACCACCTCAATTTCCAGAACCACAAGATCCAATCTAGAGCCCTATTCTAGCACTCCGCTAGAGGGGAACACAATCACGGAGGGTTTCATCATCCTCATTAGTGCCTCATCGATGATACATGAGTAGTTCACCATAGAACAACGGGTCCATAGGCAGTAGCTCAATGGCTTCTTCTCTCTTTTTGATTCTAAACACAATGGTCTCTTCTAGCTCTATTTGATGTAATGAGTTTTTGCGGTGTGTTTGTTGCGATCCGATGAAGTTCGAGTTTATGATCAGATCTATATCCATGAATATTATTTTTGTCTTCTTGGATTTCTTATATGCATGATTATTTATAGCCTCGTATTTCTTCTTCGAATCTTTGGTTTAGTTAGGCCAACTAGATTGTTTTTTCTTGTAATGGGAAGAGATGCTTTGTGATGGGTTCGATCTTGTCGTGTCCTCACCCAGTGATAGAAGGGGTAGCGAGGCACGCATGTATCGTTGCTATTAAGGATAAAAAGATGGGGTATGTTCCTACATAAATAGATCTTGTCTACATCATGTCATCGTTCTTATTGCATTACTCCGTTTCTCCATGAACTTAATACTCTAGATGCATGCTGGATAGGGGTCGATGTGTGGAGTAATAGTAGTAGATGCGGGCAGAAGTCGCTCTACTAATCTTGGACGTGATGCCTATATTCGTGATCATTGCCTCGGATATCGTCATAATTATTTGATCATCTGTCAATTGCCCAATAGTAATTTGTTTACCCACCGTGTGCTAATTCCTCGAGAGAAGCCACTAGTGAAATCTTTGGCCCTCGAGTATATCTTTTATCATATTTGCTTTACGATCTATCTTTTTCATATTTGTTTTCAGATCTATATTTCCAAAAACACAAAAATACATTGATGCACTTTTTCTTTACTTATTTTATTTCACATTTTCTCAAGATCTGTTTATCCAATATGACACAAAACAATTTATCTTTTCACCGTGGAGGGATTGACAACCCCTCTTACGCGTCGGGTTGCAAGTATTTGTTCTTTGTGTGCATGTACCGTTTACATATTTTTGCTTGGTTCTCCTATTGGATTGATACCTTGGTTTCACAACTAAGGGCAATACCTACCGTAGCTGTATTGCATCATCCCTTCCTCTTTGCGGAAATACCGACGCAGTTTCAAGCCGCATCAAAAGGAATTTCTGGCGCCGTTGCGGCGAGACATCATCAACATCTATCAGGTTCCTAATCACAAATCTCATCTCCTTGCAATTTACATTATTTGCCATTTGCCTCTCATTTTCATCTCCCCCATTTCACAAAAAATTGCCTTTTTTCTTTCGTTTGTCTTTTCACGTTTGCTTCTTTGCTTGTGTTGCCATGTACCTTCTATTTGCTTGCATCTTTGCTTGCTAAAATTCTATTGATATGGATCCTCATGCACTTGCTAATCTCTTTAAAATATCCAATTATGATGAACCAATTGCTAGTGAATTGAGTTCACTAGATTATCTTTACGAAGTTTTTCTTGAGATTCGTGAATCTGAAAATTGTGATGAAGTGTTAAACGAATAAATTTATAAAGTAATTCACGATAGCTGCATGAATGAAAAGCATGATTGCAATAATATTATTATAAACTCTATTAATGTCAATTGTGCTAGTGATATGCAAAACCACAAGCTTGGGGATGCTAATTTTGATATGTCTACTACTTATTGCAATGATCATGATTGGGGTGATTCTTCTTATGATCTTGAAAATTTATTTAAGCCTCATAATGAATATGGTTGCAATAATATTGAAAGTGGGTTTGGAAGAGTTCCAACTTTAGTTAATAATGAGTCCCACTACTTTGGAGAATGATCTATCTAATGAATTTTTTGGTAAAAGTGGGCATGGAGATGTCATGACTTTATTTGATGATAATCCTAGTATTTTGGAAGAGTGTCAACTTTGCATGCATGTGGATCATGTAGAGAATATTTTATCTGATAGTTATATTGTTGAATTTGAATATGACCCCGCATGTAATTATTATGAGAGAGGGAAATATGGTAATAGAAATTTTCACATTACTAAATTACCTCTCATTATGTTCGGATTGTCAATGTTTTATTCTTCTCCTTTGCATCTATTAGATGTTTCTTGTCTTGATTATTAGTTTTGTTATAAAATTCCTATGCATAGGAAGCACGTTAGATTTAACTTTTTTCACATGTTTTATGATGCTCTCTTTGTGTTTCAATTTTTATCTTTCATGTGAGCATCATCGAAATCTAATACCTAGCTAGGGGCTCTTATCGGGAGGCAACCCAATGAATAAAATTTATTTTTTCCTTTTTCTTTCTGTTCTTGAGTATTCACACAATTATGCTACTGTAATAATTGTGTTTTATGTTTTAATTAGTGTTTGTGCCAAGTAAAGCCTTTGGGATTATGTTGGGTGATAGTTGATTTGATCTTGTTGCAAAACAAAAACTTTTGCGCCCATTAGCAGAATTTTTAAACATCACAGAAGCGTGATAAAATTCTGAATTTTTTACACAAGATTGACATACAAATTGCCTACGTTGTCCTAATTTTCAGAAATTTTTTAGTTACAGAAGTACAGACAAAGTCCAGATTACTATGGACTATTCTGTTTTTGACACATTCTATTTTTGTTGCATTGTGTGCTTATTTTGATGAACCTATGGATTGTATCAGGGGCATATAAGCCATGGCAAAGTTGGAATATAGTAGATATAATGCAATAATAAAATATGAATGGGTTTGAAACAGTAGTAACGTTTCTCACGAAGGTTTTGTCAAGTTTTGTGTGATTGAAGTTTTCAAGTTTTGGGTGAGATCACGATGGATGAAGGAATAAGGAGACTGGGGGTGACCATGGCACCCGAAGTTAATATTCAAGGAGAACCAAGCAACTAAGCTTGGGGATACCCCGGAAGGCATCCCCTCTTTCTTCTTATGACCATCGGTAATTTTACTTGGAGCTATATTTTTATTCGGCACATATCATGAGTTTTGCTTGGAGCATCTTGTATTATATGAGTCTTTGCTTGTTTTGCTTTTTAGTTTGTCTCATCTATTCTTGTTGTACGCACCTATTCGAGAGAGCCAAAATTATGCTATGATTTGATAGAATTGCTCCATGTGCTTCATTTAAATTTTTTGAGCTATGGAATTGCTCTAGTACTTCACTTATATCTTTTTTAGCACGGTGTGCGTTAATTTTTTTCAAGAAATACTCTCATGCTTCACTTAGATTTATTTGAGAGTTATTAAATTCTTGAAGAAATTCTCTCATGCTTCACCTATATTATTTTGAGAGATGAAAAATTTTATGCTCATGTTCTTCACTTAAATTTGTTTGAGCTTATCAAAAACAACTGCAACATACGAAATTAGTCCTGAAGTGATAGATATTCAAGAGGGATATAATAAAAACTTTCATGAAGATCATTGGCAAAATAAACTTGATTCACTATAATAGTTTTCGGATACGATGATAGTAATATGTGAGTCGTGTTGTTGAGTAATAATGATTTAGTAAGAATATTGGTGTTAAGGTTTGAGATTCCCTATGCAAGCATGAAAGTCAATAGTTATGCAATGAAATTACATCCTACTTTTGGTGCATTATTCGGTGTTAGTTATGCTTAATGATCGTTAATGTGAATTTTCGTTTCTTGGTTGGATGCTTCTCAATATATTTGCTAGCCTTCATTTGTACTAAGTAGAAATACTACTTGTGCATCCAAAATCCGTAAACCCAGTTTTGCCATATGAGTCCACCATACCTACTGATGTCTACTACACAACTTTATCCTGGTAGACGTTGTTGGGCCTCCAAGTGCGGAGTTTTTTAGGACGGTAGCAAATTTCCCTCAAGTGGATGACCTAAGGTTTATCAATCTGTGGGAGGCGTAGGATGAAGATGGTCTCTCTCAAACAACCCTGCAACCAAATAACAAAGAATCTCTTGTGTCCCCAACACACCCAATACAATGGTAAATTGTATAGGTGCACTAGTTCGGCGAAGAGATGGTGATACAAGGTCAATATTGATGGTAGATATAGGTTTTTGTAATCTAAAAATATAAAAACAGCAAGGTAAAAAGTGGTAAAAGTGAGCAAAAACGGTATTGCAATGCTCGGAAACAAGGCCTAGGGTTCATACTTTCACTAGTGCAAGTTCTCTCAACAATGATAACATAAATAGATCATATAACAATCACTCAACGTGCAACAAAGAGTCACTCCAAAGTCCTTAATAGTGGAGAATAAACGAAGAGATTATTGTAGGGTACGAATCCACCTCAAAGTTATTCTTTCTGATGGATCTATTGGGCTATTCCTATAAGTGTCACAAACAGGCCTAGAGTTCGTATTAAAATAACACCTTAAGATACACATCAACCAAAACCCTAATGTCACCTAGATACTCCAATGTCACCACAAGTATCTGCGGGTTTGATTATACGGTATGCATCACACAATCTTAGATTCATCTATTCAAACCAACACAAAGAACTTCAAAGAATACCCAAAAGTTTCTACTAGACAGTCAAGACGAAAACGTGTGCCAACCCCTATGCATAAGTTCACAAGGTCGTATAACCCGCAAGTTGATCACCAAAACATACATCAAGTAATTCACGTGAATATCCCATTGTCACCACAGATAAGCACATGACAGACATACATCAAGTATTCTCAAATCCTTAAAGACTCAATCCGATAATATAACTTCAAAGGGAAAACTCAATACATTACAATAAGGTAGAGGGTGAAAACATCATAAGATCCAACTATAATAGTAAAGCTCGCGGTACATCAAGATCGTGCAAAATCAAGAACACGAGAGAAGGAGAGAGATCAAACTCGCGGTACATCAACATGAAGGAAATATGCCCTAGAGGCAATAATAAAGTTATTATTTATTTCCTTATATCATGATAAATGTTTATTATTCATGCTAGAATTGTATTAACCGGAAACATAATACATGTGTGAATACATAGACAAACAGAGTGTCACTAGTATGCCTCTACTTGACTAGCTCGTTGATCAGAGATGGTTATGTTTCCTAACCATAGACATGAGTTGTCATTTGATTAACGGGATCACATCATTAGGAGAATGATGTGATTGACTTGACCCATTCCTTTAGCATAACACTTGATCGTTTAGTTTGTTGCTATTGCTTTCTTCATGACTTATACATGTTCCTATGACTATGAGATTATGCAACTCCCGTTTACCGGAGGAACACTTTGTGTGCCACCAAACATCACAACGTAACTGGGTGATTATAAAGGTGCTCTACAGGTGTCTCCAAAGGTACATGAACTAGTAGAAAAGGGGGCTTTAGTCCAGGCCAGGTAAGCCCATTAGTCCTGGTTCAGTCTAAAACCGGGACCAATGGGTGCATTTATCCCGGTTCGTGCGGCTAAGGCATTAGTCTCGGTTCACCTGGGCCCTTTAGTCCCGGTTCATGCCACGAACCGGGACTAAAGGGTGCGATGCCCATTAGTCCCGGTTGGTGGCACCAACCGGGACTAATGGGCTTTGAGGCATTAGTACCGGTTCATGGCACGAATCGGTACTAAAGGTCCCATTTTTCAAACTCCCCCCCCCCTCGTGGACCGCCTTTTTAGTTTTAGAAAAAACAAAAGAAAATGATGGAAATGTCAAAAAAAATAAAACAAAATAAGTTTCCCATGTGATATGTGGTCTAGTTGTTGGGAAAATTTACAAATATGAATTTCGACTTTATTTACAAAATCCTCTGGAATTTGTAAAATGGGCATAACTTTTGCATACGAACTCGGATTAAAAAGTTTTTTATATGAAAAATCATCTACTCGAAAAGTTACATCCGATGGAGATGGCCTATGGCCTGTTTGCAAATTTGTAGAATCCTCAAATTCCAAAAGGAAAAAAAGTTATGCTCAAATTTCAGTTTTTTTAAATTTTCATTAAATCTGGTCAAACTATGGTCAAACTACTTATTCAAGAAGTATTAGTGCTACTAAATAATTATTCAAGAATATTAGTGTTATTAAATAATTATTTTAGTTTTTTTGAATTTTGGTCAAATCTGGTCAAACTATGGTCAAACTGTGGTCAAACAATGGTGAAAGTACTTATTCAAGAAATATTAGTGTTACTAAAAAATTATTGTTTTTTAGAACAATAGTTTCAAACTCAAACAGTGAAATGTGTGACTTCATGCTCAAGCTAAACTCCTGAGGGTTAATAGGATTGACATCTTACTATTGTCAGGAAAACAACGAGTGCAGACTTGGAAACGAGGGAGAATAGAACCCGGAAGTTAAGCGTGCTCAGGCTGGGGGAGTGGGACGATGGGTGACCGTCTGGGAAGTTAGATGATTTGGAATGATGAGGGGTGATTAGAGATTAAATTGAGCAGTGATGAGGGGTGATTAGAGATTAGAGGTTAAAATAATTCAGAAATTTGAAAATAAAAAATTTCAAAAAAATTCAAAAAAAAATTCAAAAAAAAATTTAGAAAATTTCCTTTAGTACCGGTTGGTGTTACCAACCGGGACTAAAGGTGGACCGGCCACATGGAGGGCCTTTAGTCCCAGTTCTGGTTTGAACCGGGACTAAAGGGTCAGGGCATTAGTACCGACCCTTTAGTCCCGGTTCAGGAACCGGGACTAAAGGCCCTTACGAACCGGGACAACAGGCCCTTTTTCTACCAGTGATGTTGGGTTGGCGTATTTCGAGATTAGGATTTGTCGCTCCAATTGTCGGAGAGGTATCTCTGGGCCCTCTCGGTAATACACATCACTTAAGCCTTGCAAGCAATGCAACTAATAAGTTAGTTGCAAGATGATGTATTACGGAACGAGTAAAGAGACTTGACGGTAATGAGATTGAACTAGGTATTGAGATACCGAAGATCGAATCTCGGGCAAGTAACATACCGATGACAAAGGGAACAACGTATGTTGTTATGCGGTCTGACCGATAAAGATCTTCGTAGAATATGTAGGAGCCAATATGAGCATCCAGGTTCCGCTATTGGTTATTGACCGGAGACGTGTCTCGGTCATGTCTACATTGTTCTCGAACCCGTAGGGTCCGCACGCTTAACGTTACGATGACAGTTTCATTATGAGTTTATATATTTTGATGTACCGAAGGTTGTTCGGAGTCCCGGATGTGATCACGGACTTGACGAGGAGTCTCGAAATGGTCTAGACATAAAGATCGATATATTGGACGACTATATTTGGACACCAGAAAGGTTCCGGGTAAGATTGGGACAATACCGGATCACCGGGAGGTTATCGGAACCCCCCGGGAGGTATACGGGCCTTATTGGGCCTTAATGGAAAGGAGGGGAAAGGAGCAAGGGAGGGGGCACCCCCCCAAGCCCAATCCGAATTGGGAGGGGGGCCGGCCCCCCCTTTCCTTCCTCCCTCCTTCCTCTTCCTTCCCTCTCCTACTCCTAATAGGAAAAAGGGGAGTCCTGCTCCCGGTGGGAGTTGGACTACCCCCCTTGGGCGCGCCACCCTCCTTGGCCAGCCCCCTCCTCCACTCCTTTATATACGGGGGTAGGGGGGCACCCCAGAGACACAACAATTGATCTCTTGATCTCTTAGCCGTGTGCGGTGCCCCCCTCCACCATAATTCACCTCGATCATATCGTAGCGGAGCTTAGGCGAAGCCCTGCATCAGTAGCAATATCATCACCGTCACCACGTCGTTGTGCTGACGGAACTCTCCCGTGAAGCTCTGCTGGATCGGAGTTCGCGGGACGTCATCGAGCTGAACGTGTGCTGAACTCGGAGGTGCCGTGCGTTCAGTACTTTGATCGGTCGGATCGTCAAGATGTACGACTACATCAACCGCGTTGTGCTAACGCTTCCGCTTTCGGTCTACGAGGGTATCTGGACAACACTCTCCCCTCTCGTTGCTATGCATCACCATGATCTTGCGTGTGCGTAGGAATTTTTTTGAAATTACTATGTTCCCCAACAGTGGCATCCGAGCCCAGGTTTTATGCGTTGATGTTATGCACGAGTAGAACACAAGTGAGTTGTGGGTGATGTAAGTCATACTGCTTACCAGCATGTCATACATTGGTTCGGCGGTATTGTTGGATGAAGCGGCCCGGACGGACATTACGCGTACGCTTACGCGAGATTGGTTCTACCGACGTGCTTTGCACACAGGTGGCTGGCAGGTGTCAGTTTCTCCAACTTTAGTTGAACCAAGTGTGGCTACGCCCGGTCCTTGCGAAGGTTAAAACAGCACCAACTTGACAAACTATCGTTGTTGTTTTGATGCGTAGGTAAGAACGGTTCTTGCTAAGCCCGTAGCAGCCACATAAAACTTGCAACAACAAAGTAGAGGACGTCTAACTTGTTTTTGCAGGGCATGTTGTGATGTGATATGGTCAAGACATGATGCTAAATTTTATTGTATGAGATGATCATGTTTTGTAACCGAGTTATCGGCAATTGGCAGGAGCCATATGGTTGTCGCTTTATTGTATGCAATGCAATCGCGCTATAATGCTTTACTTTATCACTAAGCGGTAGCGATAGTCGTGGAAGCATAAGATTGGCGAGACGACAACGATGCTACGATGGAGATCAAGGTGTCGCGCAGGTGACGATGGTGATCATGACGGTACTTCAGAGATGGAGATCACAAGTACAAGATGATGATGGCCATATCATATCACTTATATTGATTGCATGTGATGTTTATCTTTTATGCATCTTATCTTGCTTTGATTGACGGTAGCATTATAAGATGATCTCTCACTAAATTTCAAGATAAAAGTGTTCTCCCTGAGTATGCACCGTTGCCAAAGTTTGTCGTTCCCAGACACCACGTGATGATCGGGTGTGATAAGCTCTACGTCCATCTACAATGGGTGCAAGCCAGTTTTGCACACGCAGAAATACTCGGGTTAAACTTGACGAGCCTAGCATATGCAGATATGGCCTCGGAACACTGGAGAATGAAAGGTCGAGCATGAATCATATAGTAGATATGATCAACATAATGATGTTCACCATTGAAAACTACTCCATTTCACGTGATGATCGGTTATGGTTTAGTTGATTTGGATCATGTGATCAATTAGAAGATTAAAGGGATGTCTTTCTAAGTGGGAGTTCTTTAGTAATATGATTAATTGAACTTTAATTTATCACGAACTTAGTCCTGATAGTATTTGCATATCTATGTTGTAGATCAATAGCTCGCGTTATTGCTTTCCTATGTTTTATATGTGTTCCTAGAGAAAACTAAGTTGAAAGATGATAGTAGCAATGATGCGGACTGGGTCTGTGATTTGAGGTTTATCCTCATTGCTGCACAGAAGAATTATGTCCTTGATGCACCTCTAGGTGACTGACCTATTGCAGGAGCAGATGCAGACGTTATGAACGTTTGGCTAGCTCAATATGATGACTACTTGATAGTTTAGTGCACCATGCTTAACAGCTTAGAATCGGGATTTCAAAAACGTTCTGAACGTCATGAACCATATGAGATGTTCCAGGAGTTGAAGTTAATATTTCAAGTAAATACCCGAGTTGAGAGATATGAAGTCTCCAACAAGGTATATAGCTAAAAGATGGAGGAGAATAGCTCAAGCAGTGAGCATGTGCTGAGATTGTCTGGGTACTACAATCGCTTGAATCAAGTGGGAGTTAATCTTCCAGATAAAATAGTGATTGACAGAATTCTCTAGTCACCATCACCAAGTTAGTAGAACTTCGTGATGAACTATAATATGCAAGGGATAACGGAAACGATTCCCAAGCTCTTCGTGATGCTGAAATCGACGAAGGTAGAAATCAAGAAAAATATCAAGTGTTGATGGTAGACAAGACCACTAGTTTCAAGAAAAGGGCGAAGGGAAGAAGGGGAACTTCAAGAAGAACAACAAGCAAGTTGCTGCTCAAGTGAAGAAGCCCAAGTCTGGTCCTAAGCCTGAGACTAAGTGCTTCTACTGCAAAGGGACTGGTCACTGGAAGCGGAACTGCCCCAAGTATTTGGCGGATAAGAAGGATGACAAAGTGAACAAAGGTATATTTGATATACAGATTATTGATGTGTATTTTACTAGTGTTCGTAGCAACCCCTCGGTATTTGATACTGGTTCAGTTGCTAAGAGTAGTAACTCGAAACGGGAGTTGCAGAATGAACATAGACTAGTTACGGGTGAAGTGACGATGTGTGTTGGAAGTGCTTCCAAGATTGATATGATCATCATCGCACACTCCGTATACTTTTCGGATTAGTGTTGAACCTAAATAAGTGTTATTTGGTGTTTGCGTTGAGCATGAATATGATTTGATCATGTTTATTGCAATACGGTTATTCATTTAAGTAAGAGAATAAATTGTTGTTCTGTTTACATGAATAAAACCTTATATGGTTACACACCCAACGAAAATGGTTCGTTGGATCTCGATCGTAGTGATATACATATTCATAATATTGAAACCAAAAGATGCAAAGTTAATAATGGTGGTGCAATTTATTTATGGCACTGCCTTTTAGGTCATATTGGTGTAAAGCGCATGAAGAAAATCCATGCTGATGGCCTTTTGGAATCACTTGATTATGAATCAGTTGATGCTTGCGAACCATGCCTCATGGGCAAGATGACTAAGACTTCGTTCTCTAGAAGAATGGAGCAAGCAACAGATTTGTTGGAAATCATACATACTGATGTATGTGGTCCGATGAATATTGAGGCTCGTGGCAGGTATCATTTTTTTCTGATCTTCACAGATGATTTGTTCAGATATGAGTATATCTACTTGATGAAACACAAGTCTGAAACATTGAAAAGTTCAAAGAATTTCAGAGTGAAGTGGAGAATCATCGTAACAAAAATGAAAGTTTCTACGATATGATCGCAGAAGTAAAATATTTGAGTTACGAGTTTGGCCTTCAGTTAAAAACAATGTGAAATAGTTTCACTACTCACGCCACCTGGAACACCACAGCATAATGGTGTGTCCGAACGTCATAACCGTACTTTATTAGATATGGTGCGATCTATGATGTCTCTTATCGATCTACCACTATCGTTTTGGGGTTATGCATTAGAGACAGCTGCATTCACGTTAAATAGGGCACCATCTAAATCCGTTGGGACGACACCGTATGAACTATGGTTTGGCAAGAAACCTAAGCTGTCGTTTCTTAAAGTTTGAGGTTGCAATGCTTATGTGAAAAAGTTTCAACCTGATAAGCTCTAACCCAAATCGGAGAAGTGCGTCTTCATAGGATACCCAAAAGAAGATGTTGGGTACAACTTCTATCACAGATCCGAAGGCAATATATTCGTTGCTTTGAATGGATCCTTTCTAGAAAAGGAGTTTCTCTCGAAAGAAGTGAGTGGGAGGAAAGTAGAACTTGATGAGGTAACTGTACCTGCTCCCTTATTGGAAAGTAGTTCATCACAGAAATTTGTTCCTGTGACTACTACACCGATTAGTGAGGAAGCTAATGATAATGATCATGTAACTTCAGATCAAGTTACCACCGAACCTCGTAGGTAAACCAGAGTGAGATCCGCACCAGAGTGGTACGGTAATCCTGTTCTGGAGGTCATGTTACTTGACCATGATGAGCCTATGAACTATGAGGAAGCGATGATGAGCCCAGATTCCGTGAAATGGCTTGAGGCCATGAAATCTGAGATGAGATCCATGTATGAGAACAAAGTATGGACTTTGATTGACTTGCCCAATGATCGGCAAGCCATTGAGATTAAATGGATCTTCAAGAGGAAGACTGACGCTGATAGTAGTGTTACTATCTACAAAGCTAGAATTGTCGCAAAAAGGTTTTCGGCAAGTTCAAGGTGTTGACTACGATGAGAGTTTCTCACTCGTATCTATGCTTAAGCCTGTCCGAATCATGTTAGCAATTGCCGCATTTTATGAAATCTGGCAAATGGATAAACAAAACTGCATTCCTTAATGGATTTATTAAAGAAGAGTTGTATATGATGCAACCAGAAGGTTTTGTCAATCCTAAAGGTACTAACAAAATATGCAAGCTCCAGCGATCCATCTATGGAGTGGTGCAAGCATCTCGGAGTTGGAATATACGCTTTGATAAGTTGATCAAAGCCTATAGTTTTATACAGACTTGCGGTGAAGCCTGTATTTACAAGAAAGTGAGTGGGAGCACTACAACATTTCTGATAAGTATATGTGGAAGACATATTGTTAATCGGAGATAATGTAGAATTATTCTGCAAAGCATAAAGGAATGTTTGAAAGGAGTTTTTCAAAGAAATACCTCGATGAAGCTGCTTACATATTGAGCATCAAGATCTATAGAGATAGATCAAGACGCTTGATAATTTTTTCAATGAGTACATACCTTGACAAGATTTTGAAGTAGTTCAAAATGGAACAGTCAAAGAAGGAGTTCTTTCCTGTGTTACAAAGGTGCGAAGTTGAGTAAGACTCAAAACCCGACCACGGCATAAGATAGAGAGAGAATGAAAGTCATTCCCTATGCCTCAACCATAGGTTCTATAAAGTATGCCATGCTGTGTACCAGACCTATTGTATACCCTGCCCTGAGTTTGGCAAGGGAGTACAATACTAATATCGGAGTAGATCACTTGACATTGGTCAAAATTATCCTTAGTGGAATAAGGATATGTTTCTCGATTATGGAGGTGACAAAAGGTTCGTCGTAAAGGGTTACGTCGATGCAAGTTTTGACACTGATCTAGATGACTCTAAGTCTCAATCTGGATATATATTGAAAGTAGGAGCAATTAGCTAGAGTAGCTCCATGCAGAGCATTGTTGACATAGAAATTTGCAAAATACTTACGGATCTGAATGTGGCAGACCCGTTGACTAAACTTCTCTCACAAGCAAAACATGATCACACCTCAGTACTCTTTGGGTGTTAATCACATAGCGATGTGAACTAGATTATTGACTCTAGTAAACCCTTTGGGTGTTGGTCACATGTCGATGTGAAATATGGGTGTTAATCACATGGTGATGTAAACTATTGATGTTAAATCACATGGCGATGTAAACTATTGATGTTAAATCACATGGCGATGTGAACTAGATTTCACAAGAGAACCAAGAACATCAAGAGACGCTTCAATTCCATCCGGGATCTAGTCCAGGTGGGAGACATAGAGATTTACAAGATACATACGAATCTGAATGTAGCAGACCCATTGACTAAGCCTCTTCCACGAGCAAAACATGATTAGCACCAAGGCTCCATGTGTGTTAGAATAATTACTGTGTAATCTAGATTATTGACTCTAGTGCAAGTGGGAGACTGAAGGAAATATGCCCTAGAGGCAATAATAAAGTTATTATTTATTTCCTTATATCATGATAAATGTTTATTATTCATGCTAGAATTGTATTAACCGGAAAAATAATACATGTGTGAATACATAGACAAACAAAGTGTCACTAGTATGCCTCTACTTGACTAGCTCATTGATCAAAGATGGTTATGTTTCCTAACCATAGACATGAGTTGTCATTTGATTAACGGGATCACACCATTAGGAGAATGATGTGATTGACTTGACCCATTCCGTTAGCATAGCACTTGATCATTTAGTTTGTTGCTATTGCTTTCTTCATGACTTATACATGTTCCTATGACTATGAGATTATGCAACTCCCGTTTACCGGAGGAACACTTTGTGTGCCACCAAACGTCACAACGTAACTGGGTGATTATAAAGGTGCTCTACAGGTGTCTCCAAAGTTACATGTTGGGTTGGCGTATTTCGAGATTAGGATTTGTCGCTCCGATTGTCGGAGAGGTATCTCTGGGCCCTCTCGGTAATACACATCACTTAAGCCTTGCAAGCAATGCAACTAATAAGTTAGTTGCAAGATGATGTATTACGGAACGAGTAAATAGACTTGCCGGTAACGAGATTGAACTAGGTATTGAGATACCGACGATCGAATCTCGGGCAAGTAACATACCGATGACAAAGGGAACAACGTATGTTGTTGTGCGGTCTGACCGATAAAGATCTTCGTAGAATATGTAGGAACCAATATGAGCATCCAGGTTCCGCTATTGGTTATTGACCGGAGACGTGTCTCAGTCATGTGTACATTGTTCTCGAACCCGTAGGGTCCGCACGCTTAATGTTACGATGACAGTTTCATTATGACTTTATATATTTTGATGTACCGAAGGTTGTTCGAAGTCTCGGATGTGATCACGGACTTGACGAGGAGTCTCAAAATGGTCGAGACATAAAGATCAATATATTGTACGACTATATTTGGACACCGGAAAGGTTCCGGGTAAGATTGGGACAATACCGGATCACCGGGAGGTTACCGAAACCCCCCGGGAGGTATATGGGCCTTATTGGGCCTTAATGGAAAGGAGGGGAAAGGAGCAAGGGAGCCCCCCCCCAAGCCCAATCCGAATTGGGAGGGGGGCCGGGCCCCCCTTTCCTTCCTCCCTCCTTCCTCTTCCTTCCCTCTCCTACTCCTAATAGGAAAAAGGGGAGTCCTACTCCCGGTGGGAGTTGGACTCCCCCCCTTGGGCGCGCCACCCTCCTTGGCCGGCCCCTCCTCCACTCCATTATATACAGGCGCAGGGGGGCACCCGAGAGACACAACAATTGATCTCCTTATCTCTTAGCCGTGTGCGGTGCCCCCCTCCACCATAATCCACCTCGATCATATCATAGCGGTGCTTAGGCGAAGCCCTACGTCGGTAGCAACATCATCACCGTCACCACGCCGTTGTGCTGAAGGAACTTCCCGTGAAGCTCTGCTGGATCGGAGTTCGCGGTACGTCATCGAGCTGAACATGTCCTGAACTCGGAGGTGCCGTGCATTCGGTACTTGGATCGGTCGGATCGTGAAGACGTACGACTAAATCAACCGCGTTCTGCTAACGCTTCCGCTTTCGGTCTACGAGGGGGAACATAGTAATTTCAAAAAAAAATCCTACGCACACGCAAGATCATGGTGATGCACAGCAACAAGAGGGGAGAGTGTTGCCTACGTACCCTCGTAGACCGGAAGCGGAAGCGTTATAAGAACGCGGTTGATGTAGTCTTCACGGCCCGACCGATCAAGCACCGAAACTACGGCACCTCCGAGTTTTTGCACACGTTTAGCTCGATGACGATCCCCGGACTCCGATCCAGCAAAGTGTCGGGGATGAGTTCCGTCAGCACGACGGCGTGGTGACGATCTTTATGTTCTACCGTCGCAGGGCTTCGCCTAAGCACCGCTACAATATTATCTAGGATTATGGTGGAGGGGGCACCGCACACGGCTAAGAGATCAATGATCAATTCTTGTGTCTCTGGGGTGCCCCCTGCCCCCGTATATAAAGGAGTGGAGGAGGGGGCCGGCCAAGGTGGGTGGCGCGCCCAAGGGGGGGGAGTCCAACTCCCACCGGGAGTAGGACTCCCCTTTTTCCTATTAGGAGTAGGAGAGGGAAGGAAGAGGAAGGAGGAAGGAAAGGAGGGGGCCGGCCCCCCTCCCAATTCGGATTGGGCTTTGGGGGGGCACCCCCTCCCTGGCTCCTTTCTCTTCCTTTCCACTAAGGCCCAATAAGGCCCATATACCTCCCGGGGGGTTCCGATAACCTCCTGGTGATCCGGTATTGTCCCAATCTTACCCGGAACTTTTCTGGTGTCCAAATATAGTCGTCCAATATATCTATCTTTATGTCTCGGCCATTTCGAGACTCCTTGTCAAGTCCGTGATCACATCTGGGACTCCGAACAACCTTCGGTACATCAAAATATATAAACTCATAATGAAACAGTCATCGTAACGTTCAGCGTGCGGACCCTACATGTTCGAGAACAATGTAGACATGACCGAGACACGTCTCCGGTCAATAACCAATAGCGGAACCTGGATGCTCATATTGGCTCCTACATATTCTACGAAGATCTTTATCGGTCAGACCGCATAACAACATACGTTGTTCCCTTTGTCATCGGTATGTTACTTGCCCGAGATTCGATCGTCGGTATCTCAATACCTAGTTCAATATCGTTACCGGCAAGTCTCTTTACTCGTTCCGTAATACATCGTCTTGCAACTAACTTATTAGTTGCATTGCTTGCAAGGCTTAAGTGATGTGTATTACTGAGAGGGCCCAGAGATACCTCTCCGACAATCGGAGCGACAAATCCTAATCTCGAAATACGCTAACCCAACATGTACCTTTGGAGACACCTGTAGAGCACCTTTATAATCACCCAGTTACGTTGTGACATTTGGTAGCACACAAAGTGTTCCTCTGGTAAACGGGAGTTGCATAATCTCATAGTCATAGGAACATGTATAAGTCATGAAGAAAGCAATAGCAACATACTAAACGATCGGGTGCCAAGCTAATGGAATGGGTCATGTCAATCACATCATTCTCCTAATGATGTGATCCCGTTAATCAAATGACAACTCATGTCTATGGTTAGGAAACATAAACATCTTCAATTAACGAGCTAGTCAAGTAGAGGCATACTAGTGACACTTTGTTTGTCTATGTATTCACACAAGTATTACGTTTTCGGTTAATACAATTCTAGCATGAATAATAAACATTTATCATGATATAAGGAAATAAATAATAACTTTATTATTGCCTCTAGGGCATATTTCCTTCAGTCTCCCACTTGCACTAGAGTCAATAATCTAGATTACACAGTAATGATTCTAACACCCATGGAGCCTTGGTGCTAATCATGTTTTGCTCGTGGAAGAGGCTTAGTCAATGGGTCTGCTACATTCAGATCCGTATGTATCTTGTAAATCTCTATGTCTCCCACCTGGACTAGATCCCGGATGGAATTGAAGCGTCTCTTGATGTTCTTGGTTCTCTTGTGAAATCTGGATTCCTTTGCCAAGGCAATTGCACCAGTATTGTCACAAAAGATTTTCATTGGACCCGATGCACTAGGTATGACACCTAGATCGGATATGAACTCCTTCATCCAGACTCCTTCTTTTGCTGCTTCTGAAGCAGCTATGTACTCCGCTTCACATGTAGATCCCGCCACGACACTTTGTTTAGAACTGCACCAAGTGACAGCTCCACCGTTTAATGTAAATACATATCCGGTTTGCGATTTAGAATCGTCCGGATCAGTGTCAAAGCTTGCATCAACTTAACCATTTACGATGAGCTCTTTGTCACCTCCATATATGAGAAACATATCCTTAGTCCTTTTCAGGTATTTCAGGATGTTCTTGACCGCTGTCCAGTGATCCACTCCTAGATTACTTTGGTACCTCCCAACTAGACTTATAGCAAGGCACACATCAGGTCTGGTACACAGCATTGCATACATGATAGAGCCTATGGCTGAAGCATAGGGAACATCTTTCATTTTCTCTCTATCTTCTGCAGTGGTCGGGCATTGAGTCTTACTCAACTTCACACCTTGTAACACAGGCAAGAATCCTTTCTTTGCTTGATCCATTTTGAACTTCTTCAAAACTTTGTCAAGGTATGTGCTTTGTGAATGTCCAATTAAGCGTTTTGATCTATCTCTATAGATCTTAATGCCCAATATGTAAGTAGCTTCACCGAGGTCTTTCATTGAAAAACTCTTATTCAAGTATCCCTTTATGCTATCTAGAAATTCTATATCATTTCCGATTAGCAATATGTCATCCACATATAATATCAGAAATGCTACAGAGCTCCCACTCACTTTCTTGTAAATACAGGCTTCTCCAAAAGTCTGTACAAAACCAAATGCTTTGATCACACTATCAAAGTGTTTATTCCAACTCCAAGATGCTTGCACCAGTCCATAAATGGATCACTGGAGCTTGCACACTTTGTTAGCTCCTTTTGGATCGACAAAACCTTCTGGCTGCATCATATACAACTCTTCTTCCAGAAATCCATTCAGGAATGCAGTTTTGACATTGATCTGCCAAATTTCATAATCATAAAATGCGGCAATTGCTATCATGATTCGGACAGACTTAAGCATCGCTACAGGTGAGAAGGTCTCATCGTAGTCAATTCCTTGAACTTGTCGAAAACCTTTTGCGACAAGTCGAGCTTTGTAGACAGTAACATTACCGTCAGCGTCAGTCTTCTTCTTGAAGATCCATTTATTTTCAATTGCTTGTCGATCATTGGGAAAGTCAACCAAAGTCCACACTTTGTTCTCATACATGGATCCCATCTCAGATTTCATGGCTTCAAGCCATTTTGTGGAATCTGGGCTCACCATTGCTTCTTCATAGTTCGTAGGTTCATCATGATCTAGTAGCATGACTTCCAGAACAGGATTATCGTACCACTCTGGTGCGGATCTTACTCTAGTTGATCTACGAGGTTCAGTAGTAACTTGTTCTGAAGTTTCATATCATCATCATTAGCTTCCTCACTAATTGGTTTAGGTGTCACAGAAACCGGTTTCTGTGATGTACTACTTTCCAATAAGGGAGCAGGTACAGTTACCTCATCAAGTTCTACTTTCCTCCCACTCACTTCTTTTGACAGAAACTCATTCTCTAGAAAGGATCCATTCTTAGCAACAAATGTCTTGCCTTCGGATCTGTGATAGAAGGTGTACCCAACAGTCTCCTTCGGGTATCCTATGAAGACACATTTCTCCAATTTGGGTTCGAGCTTATCAGGTTGAAGCTTTTTCACATAAGCATCGCAGCCCCAAACTTTCAGAAACAACAACTTTGGTTTCTTGCCAAACCATAGTTCATAAGGCGTCGTCTCAACGGATTTTGATGGTGCCCTATTTAACGTGAATGCGGCCGTCTCTAAAGCATAACCCCAAAACGATAGTGGTAAATCTGTAAGAGACATCATAGATCGCACCATATCAAGTAAAGTACGATTACGACGTTCAGACACACCATTACGCTGTGGTGTTCCGGGTGGCGTGAGTTGCAAAATGCATTGTTTCAAATGTAAACCAAACTCGTAACTCAAATATTTTCCTCCACGATCAGATCGTAGAAACTTTATTTTCTTGTTACGATGATTTTCAACTTCACTCTGAAATACTTTGAACTTTTCAAATGTTTCAAACTTATGTTTCATTAAGTAGATATACCCATATCTGCTTAAATCATCTGTGAACGTGAGAAAATAATGATATCCGCCACGAGCTTCAACATTCATTAGACCACATACATATGTATGTATGATTTCCAACAAATCTATTGCTCTCTCCATAGTACCGGAGAACGGCGTTTTAGTCATCTTGCCCATGAGGCACGGTTCGCAAGTACCATGTAATTCATAATCAAGTGGTTCCAAAAGTCCATCAGTATGGAGTTTCTTCATGCGCTTTACACCGATATGACCTAAACGGCAGTGCCACAAATAAGTTGCACTATCATTATCAACTCTGCATCTTTTGGCTTCAACATTATGAATATGTGTATCACTACTATCGAGATTCATCAAAAATAGACCACTCTTCAAGGGTGCATGACCATAAAAGAAATTACTCATATAAATAGAACAACCATTATTCTCTGATTTAAATGAATAACTGTCTCGCATCAAACAAGATCCAGATATAATGTTCATGCTCAACGTTGGCACCAAATAACAATTATTTAGGTCTAATACTAATCCCGATGGTAGATGTAGAGGGTAGCGTGCCGACCGCATTCACATCGACTTTGGAACCATTTCCCATGCGCATCGTCACCTCGTCATTCGCCAGTGTTTGCTTAATCCGTAGTCCCTTTGTTCACCTTGCCATCCTTCTTATCCGCCAAATACTTGGGGCAGTTCCACTTCCAGTGACCAGTCTGCTTGCAGTAGAAGCACTCAGTTTCAGGCTTAGGTCCAGACTTGGGTTTCTTCTCCTAAGCAGGAACTTGCTTGCTGTTCTTCTTGAAGTTCCCCTTCTTCTTCCCCTTGCCCTTTTTCTTGAAACTAGTGGTCTTGTTGACCATCAACACTTGATGCTCCTTCTTGATTTCTACCTCCGCAGCTTTTAGCATTGCAAAGAGCTCGGGAATTGTCTTATCCATCCCTTGCATATTATAGTTCATCACGAAGCTCTTGTAGCTAGGTGGAAGTGATTGGAGAATTCTGTCAATGACGCAATCATCCGGAAGATTAACTCCCAGTTGAATCAAGTGATTATTATACCCAGACATTTTGAGTATATGCTCACTAATAGAACTGTTCTCCTCCATCTTGCAGCTATAGAACTTATCGGAGACTTCATATCTCTCAATCCGGGCATTTTCTTGAAATATTAGCTTCAACTCCTGGAACATCTCATATTCTCCATGACGTTCAAAACGTCGTTGAAGACCGGGTTCTAAGCCGTAAAGCATGGCACATTGAACTATCGAGTAGTCATCAGCTTTGCTCTGCCAGACGTTCTTAACATCGTCAATTGCATCAGCAGCAGGCCTGGCACCCAGCGGTGCTTCCAGGACGTAATTCTTCTATGCAGCAATGAGGATAATCCTTAAGTTACGGACCCAGTCCATATAATTGCTACCATCATCTTTCAACTTTGCTTTCTCAAGGAACGCATTAAAATTCAATGGAACAACAACACGGGCCATCTATCTACAATCAAACATAAACAAGCAAGATACTATCAGGTACTAAGTTCATGATAAATTTAAGTTCAATTAATCATATTACTTAAGAACTCCCACTTAGAAAGACATCCCTCTAATCTTCTAAGTGATCACGTGATCCAAATCAACTAAACCATAACCGATCATCACGTGAAATGGAGTAGTTTTCAATGGTGAACATCACTATGTTGATCATATCTACTATATGATTCACGCTCGACCTTTCGGTCTCAGTGTTCCGAGGTCATATCTGCATATGCTAGGCTCGTCAAGTTTAACCTGAGTATTCTGCATGTGCAAAACTGGCTTGCACCCGTTGTAGATGGACTTAGAGCTTATCACACCCGATCATCACGTGGTGTCTGGGCACGACGAACTTTGGCAACAGTGCATACTCAGGGAGAACACTTTTATCTTGAAATTTAGTGAGAGATCATCTTATAATGCTACCGTCAATCAAAGCAAGATAAGATGCATAAAAGATAAACATCACATGCAATCAATATAAGTGATATGATATGGCCATCATCATCTTGTGCTTGTGACCTCCATCTCCGAAGCATCGTCATGATCACCATCGTCACCGGCGCGACACCTTGATCTCCATCGTAGCATCATTGTCGTCTCGCCAATCTTATGCTTCTACGACTATCGCTACCGCTTAGTGATAAAGTAAAGCATTACAGGGCGATTGCATTGCATACAATAAAGCGATAACCATATGGCTCCTGCCAGTTGCCGATAACTTGGTTACAAAACATGATCATCTCATACAATAAAATTTAGCATCATGCCTTGACCATATCACATCACAACATGCCCTGCAAAAACAAGTTAGACGTCCTCTACTTTGTTTGTTGCAAGTTTTACATGGCTGCTACGGGCTTAGCAAGAACCAATCTTACCTACGCATCAAAAACCACAACAATAGTTTGTCAAGTTGGTGTTGTTTTAACCTTCGCAAGGACCGGGCGTAGCCACACTCGGTTCAACTAAAGTTGGAGAAACTGACACCCGCCAGCGACCTGTGTGCAAAGCACGTCGGTAGAACCAGTCTCGCGTAAGCATACGTGTAATGTCGGTCCGGGCCGCTTCATCCAACAATACCGCCGAAACAAAGTATGACATGCTGGTAAGCAGTATGACTTATATCGCCCACAACTAACTTGTGTTCTACTCGTGCATATAACATCAACACATAAAACTTAGGCTCGGATGCCACTGTTGGGGAACGTAGTAATTTCAAAAAAAAAATCCTACACACACGCAAGATCATGGTGATGCACAACAACGAGAGGGGAGAGTGTTGTCTACATACCCACGTAGACCGGAAGCGGAAGCGTTATAAGAACGCGGTTGATGTAGTCGTACGTCTTTACGGCCCGACCGATCAAGCACCGAAACTACGGCACCTCCGAGTTTTTGCACACGTTCAGCTCGATGACGATCCCCGGACTCCGATCCAGCAAAGTGTCGGGGATGAGTTCCGTCAGCACGATGTCGTGGTGATGATCTTGATGTTCTACCATCGCAGGGCTTCGCCTAAGCACCGCTACAATATTATCGAGGATTATTGGTGAGGGGGGCACCACACACGGCTAAGAGATCAATGATCAATTGTTGTGTCTCTGGGGTGGCCCCCTGCCCCATATATAAAGGAGTGGAGGAGGGGGCGGCCAAGGAGGGTGGCGCGCCCAAGGGGGGAGTCCAACTCCCACCAGGAGTAGGACTCCCCTTTTTCCTATTAGGAGTAGGAGAGGGAAGGAAGATGAAGGAGGGAGGAAGGAAAGGGGGGGCGGTCCCCCTCCCAATTCGGATTGGGCTTGGGGGGAGGGGCGCGCCCACTCCCTTGCTCCTTTCCCCTCCTTTTCCACTAAGGCCCAATAAGGCACATATACCTCCCGGGGGGTTCCGATAACCTCCCGGTGATCCGGTATTGTCCCAATCTTACCCGGAACCTTTCCGGTGTCCAAATATAGTCGTCCAATATATCAATATTTATGTCTCGACCATTTCGAGACTCCTCGTCAAATCCGTGATCACATCCGGGACTCCGAACAACCTTCGGTACATCAAAATATATAAACTCATAATGAAACTGTCATCGTAATGTTAAACGTGCGGACCCTACAGGTTCGAGAACAATGTAGACATGACCGAGACACGTCTCCGGTCAATAACCAATAGCGGAACCTGGATGCTCATATTGGATCCTACATATTCTACGAAGATCTTTATCGGTCAGACCGCATAACAACATACGTTGTTCCCTTTGTCATCGGTATGTTACTTGCCCGAGATTCGATCGTCGGTATCTCAATACCTAGTTCAATCTCGTTACCGGCAAGTCTCTTTACTCGTTCCGTAATACATCATCTTGCAACTAACTTATTAGTTGCATTGCTTGCAAGGCTTAAGTGATGTGTATTACCGAGAGGGCCCAGAGATACATCTCCGACAATCGGAGCGACAAATCCTAATCTCGAAATACGCCAACCCAACATGTACCTTTGGAGACACCTGTAGAGCACCTTTATAATCACCCAGTTACGTTGTGACGTTTGGTAGCACACAAAGTGTTCCTCCAGTAAACGGGAGTTGCATAATCTCATAGTCATAGGAACATGTATAAGTCATGAAGAAAGCAATAGCAACATACTAAACGATCGGGTCCTAAGCTAATGGAATGGGTCATGTCAATCACATCATTCTCCTAATGATGTGATCCCGTTAATCAAATGACAACTCATGTCTATGGTTAGGAAACATAACCATCTTCGATTAACGAGCTAGTCAGGTAGAGGCATACTAGTGACACTTTGTTTGTCTATGTATTCACACAAGTATTACGTTTCCAGTTAATACAATTCTAGCAAGAATAATAAACATTTATCATGAACTACTCCCTCCTCATCATGGAGAGCGCCGGGATGCTAAAGATGGCCACCGGTGATGGTATCCCCCTCCGGCAGGGTGCTGGAATGGTATCCCGATTGGTTTTTCATGGCTACAGAGGCTTGCGGCAGCGGAACTCCCGATCTAGGTTTCTTTTCAAGGGTTTCTATATTTATAGGGATTTTTGGCATCGGTTTCAAGTCAGGGGGGTCCACGAGTCAGCGACAAGGGTGGAGCACCCTCCCGGGGGGTAGGGTGCGCCTGAGGGAGTCCTGGATTAGGTGGTCCTTAGGTGTCCGGTCTATTTGATATGGGCCGGACTGATGGGTCGTGAAGACGAGGTAGAAGATCACCTCCCATGTGTGGGTAGGACTCCTATGTGCGTAGAACGGCAAGTTTAGTGTCCGGGTGTAATACTTCCTTCTACTGTGAACCGACTCTATACAACCCTAGGCCCCTCGGGTGTGTATATAAACTGGAGGGTTTAGTCCGCAGAGGGCATCAGAATAATCATAGGCTTGACGGCTAGGGTTTAGCCATTACGATCTTGAGGTAAATCAACTCTTGTAACCTCTATACTCATCGAATACAATCAAGCAGGACGTAGGGATTTACCTCCTTTAGGGGGGGCCCTATCGGATTTCGGGTTCCGGCAAAACCCTTGAGGTTCGAACACTGGGGTGCGCACGAAGATCTCTCCCCCCTTTAGCTCGCACACATCATGATCTCACGGCCTAGCTCGATGAACCCAAAGAACAAGAGACACAAGAGTTTATACTGGTTTGGGCCACCAATGTGGTGTAATACCATAATCTTGTGTGGTGTGGTGGATTGCCTCTTGGGCTGTGGATGAATAGTTACAAGGGAAGAACTGCCTCCTGAGGAGAGGTGTTCTTGTGCTTGGCGAACTTGTGCGAGGCTATGGATTGAATGGCCCCAGTCCCATCTCCCCTCTATGGTGGTGGCTAGTCCTATTTATAGAGGCCCCGGTGCTCTTCCCAAATATTGAGCGGGAAGGGATCCCACAATGGCCGAATTCGAAGGGAGACAACTAGTACAAGTTATCCTGACAAAAGTAGTCTTCTCCTGCCAAAGGCTCTGGTGGTGATGCCGTCTTGGGCTCCACGGTAACCTCCGTCCTACCGTCCTACTGGTCTTGGTCTGGTTGCACCGATATGGAAACCTTTGCCTGATGCCTCGGGACTCCTCACCTATGCCTGCCTCTTTAGCACCAAAGAGGAAATGAGGACACTGCGTGCTGGCACCCGCTTGGCTCCAGTCGTCATGGCTTGCGTCACAGAAACCTCGTGAGGTGTCCCTTGCCTTGATCTCTTCGCCCCTCGCGAGCTAGCATGGTGAGGCCACCCCTGAGGAGGTCTTGCGTCGTCTGTCTCGCGAGGCTTGGCCCCTCGCGAGGGTCTTGAGTGTTTGCTGGTGAAGATGGGCCGTACAGGGCCGCTAATGGAGCGATGCCGTCAGCCACAGGAAGGCAAGTTTGGGGACCCCCGTTCCCAGAACGCCGATAGTAGCCCCCAGGCCCAAGGCGTGGTCGGGCTTGGCTTCGATTTGAAGCCAACAGGCAAGTGTAGAGCGCCATGGGCCCTAACAGCGTGCGGCCACGATTGGCGCGTGGCGACTGATTGGACGTGGGCGTCTCCGCTTCCCCACGCTGCCTCGGCAACTGCCCAACTTGACGAGTCCTTGCTGCATGCAGAAAAGGATCGTTATTACCTTAGATCATGGAGGCCGGTGGTTGGCCTCCCCTTGGCTATAAATTGGAAGAGGGTGGCGGAGCCCCTGTCACCCATCTCTTCCTTCATTTCTCCCACTCCTTCTTCTTCCTCGCTTCATCGCTTGTTGCATCGACCATGGCGCCGATATGGAGGTTCTCGGCCGCGCAAAAGGGCAAGACTCCCCTTGACGAGCCCGAGCCACTTCCGCCAAAGAAGAGTCTGTCTCATCGTCACGACATAGTCGTGAGGCTGGAAGTGTCGCGACCATGGTACGAGCGGCCGCCTCCCGAGTATCCACTACCTTTGTCCACCCAAGCTGAGGGCTCCGGAGGAGGGGGGGGCGACGAGCGCCGCCGCCCACGCCAGGGCCGCGGTCGCCACGCCGCGGTGATGCAAGCCGTCGCCCCAGGGGTCCACCCCGTGGACTCCTCGCGTGAATTCATGTTGTGGGCGGCGATGCCTCAGCGCACTTGGATTCGCTTCCACAGTTCTTCGCCACCGAGATGCCACCGAGGGGCCCTCTCGAGCTTTGGATGCAACACGCCGACTGTAACACCCCAAAATTTTGGACCTTGATTTATTAAATAAAATTTTGCCAGGAAATTAAATTTTTATTTTCTGGTTTTATCTTTTAATTTCAGATCACCCTGTCCCTCTGAATTTTTGAGTTTCTCCTTCTAGGTGGAAACCTTTCAAAAATATTGTTGGACTTGTATATCTCCCCAAGACCATTTCTTTTTATCAGTGGAATTATTTCTACAATTATTTTTCCCGAGCTTTATTTCTTTAAAAAATGATTTTTCATAAGTTTTAGAGTCCCATTTGCACTACAATCTATTTAAATATTTCTTAAAAATTCCCACCAAAATTGGGGGATGTTAGTAGTAGTGTATAATTCAACTATATGCAAAAACCCATTGGTGTTCTTTTGAAAAAATTGAGCAAATCATCCTCTTTTGCTCTCTGGTCCAGTTCGGTATTTTCTACTGCGACCATATTTTATCTTGCCCTATTACCCATGATTTTTCTCCTACTTATAAACCACCCTACCAAACCCTGAAGTCCAGGAGATTGGGCCCTTTGGAATACTTTTGGTCCATACAATAGTAGCCTTCATTTTCTGTCCAGATTTGGTTTTCTCAAAAACTTGCAGTAACAAGTTTTTGGTCTTGCCAAACAAACCTTGCCACCATCACCTACATCTAAAGAGACTATGATCTGGAGATTTTGGCCACCAGAAGGGATGCCCAGATGCCCATGGCATTCTGTCGAGCACCTTGTGTGCATAGCCAGATTTGACATAGTTTTTAGTTTGCATTATGAACTTGATCCCCTGACCCAACAACCATGTCCACTAAGCTCCTAGCTACCTCTAACCTGGCCCTGTCAATTCCCAGCCTCACCCAGGCCCCCTAGCATGCTTTAGCATTTTGCCGAACACATGGCGTGCGTGCTCTGGGCACGGCCAGAGCGCGCGTTTTGCACGTGTGTGTGCCCGAGACACCGCGTCTTGCTGCCGCCCTCCCCGCGCCCGTTCTAATTCTTTACCACTCGCCGCCAACGCGCCCGACCCCTCTCTCATCGCAGAGTCGCCCTGTCCCCCTCCTGGCACCCCACAGCGCCACCACCGCAAGCCGCCACTGCCGCTCCGCCAGCCTCTTCCATGGACGGCGCCGCCCGAGCCACTCCAGCGCGCCAGCTACCCCAGGAGCAGGATGATCTCATCCTCGAGCCCGTCCGCTAGCGCTCGTCGCTGCCACGTCGCCCTGCCAGCAACAGAACGGTGGTTCACCGGTCTTATCCTCGCCCGCCGACGGAACCAACTTCCCCTCCCTATAAATAGGAGACCCCGTTCTCAACCAGACCCTCAAGCGACTTTGGGCCATCCCTCTAGAGCCCCCACAGCCAGCAATCGACGGAGGGAGGCCGTCTTCCCTGTCTCCGGTCAGTTCGGCCGCCGCCGCACTCCGGTCCCGTTCGTCGCGAGCAGGGCCTCTCCAATCAATCCAGTGCCACCGCCCGACTCCCTTAGACCGTACGGAGCCGCCCAACCGCTCAGCCTCAACCGGGAGCCGCCTAGGCCGAAACCCCTTTAGCTCCCGAAGCTACCGTCCGCCGCGGAGCTCGCCGCCGGCTACTCCCTTTGTCCACACCAGCCTTTCGACCACTGGGAGGACCGCCCTGTACCAGCGGATCCACCCCCGCCCTCAGAATCCCGCGGGGCGCCGCCGTTCGTCGGCGGCAATCGCCGGAGCCCCGCCTCCGCTCGGACAAAGGAGGAAGGAGGCGCGGGCGACTGGTCAAACCTGGCTAGTGGGCCCAACGGACCCACTGTCAGCGACACAGCGACGGCCTGCGCTTGTTTAAGTGGAAACGTAAACCCAGAAGTACGTCTTCCCGCCTCGAAAACGTATTCTTATTTGAACCGTTTTTATTTTTCTGTTTTATTTAAAAACAGAGTTTTGACTAGACTTTGACTGGCTATAACTTTTGAAATACAAGTCCATTTGACTGGATTCTTTTTCTGTTCTTTCTCAAATTTTGTCTAGTTTATTTTCATATTTATTTGAAAATTTTCTGAACAACTTTTTTGTACTGTTTTGAAACTATGTGTTAATTTGATATTTTCTTAAATAGGATTTTGGAGAGGGAAACAACTTTTGAAACGTTCACCCCACCTACATACTCTTGGAAGGCAAGCATTCTGAACCCTGGCATAATATTGTTGTGTGTTGTTTGATACGGTAACAACACCACCTTGACACGAAGTATTCGTTATTTTATGTGAGGATATGATCATACTCATGAGTACATAATGAAGATTCCTTGCTGTTGGAATTTGATATGCTTGTGATAGTAATCACCCTCGTATGCCTTTCATGCCTACCGGAAGGAATCCTGGAAAGTCTCTGTCTTGGGTAGACACGAACTTGTCTCAAATAATTCGTTGAGATGATTATGTCCGTTGAGTGGTGATTCTGTTTGTTTGTATGAAATATATTTGTTATACTAATCCTGCAAGGGATGCCTTAACCTCCTGAGTCGACCATAGAACGAGTCTTGTTCCAGTAACCCCCATACTTGTTTCGTACTACCACTTGTCCCTGCCATAGGTAGAGTATGGTTCAGTAAGTTGTCAAACCCTTCCTAGCACACACCATACAGAGAGGCCATGGTGGAAGATACCGGCTGCATTCGGTAGACATGCCACCTGGTCCGGGGGCATGGTGTTTCCGGTTGGAGCCGAGGGGTAGCTCCCCTAGTTTGCACGCGTTATAAATTTTGTGATCCCATGCTAGTCGAGGTTGTAGCCTCCCCCTTAGAGTTTCGCTTAACGGGTGTCGTGCGTGATTCCAGACACCGGTAAGTTAGGCTGGTGTTTGCGGTCCGGTGGGTTTTCAATTAAAAGATCATAGACGGAATTAGTCTCGATGAACTAAAGGAATCTGTTACTCGTGGGTAAAGAGTACACCCTCTGCAGAGATTATATCTATTCGAATAGCTGTGTCCATGGTTAAGGACTACAGTCTGGGTTGGGTCAAGTGTCGGTCTTAGTGTCGGTCTTCAGAGGAAAAATTGCTAAGCCAGAACATCGATCATGACTTGGGACATAGGATGATTATGAATATTATTACTATAGCCTAACCATTGGTATTATTTGAATTATTGAGTATCCCTAGGACGGTTCTACCTCCTGGATATTTACTGTGATCATTCTCTTATAAGCCCTTTATGTGGTGTCGCTCAGACGCTCGACTATGGCATGCTTGTTATTTAAATTACTTATAAGCCCTTTATGTGGTGTCGCTCAGATGCCCGACTGTGGCATGCTTGTTATTTGAATTACTTATAAGCCATTTATGTGGTGTCGCTCAGACGCCCGACGGTGGCATGCTTGTTATTATTATTCTTTCGAGGCGTCGCTTCAGACACCCGATCGGTGCATTCTATTTCTACTCCCTTATTGCATATTCATGTTGTATATGAATAACCTTCTTGCGTGCATCATGGATTTTTTTTATTTTGTGACTGGCGTTGTGATCATAGAATATTTCAGAGCATGATCATCATTTTTTATATTATACCTGTGTTCATTATGTTTGCGAGTACATTCAAAGTACTCATTGGCTTGTCCCTGGCTATTGTCTTGGCCAGAATTCTTGCGTGGAGAGGAGCGTTGCGATGACAGCCCCGGAACCTATGCAATGGTGATAGAAGCCTCGCAAAGATAGGAGTTATCCAGGTCAGCTGTTCCTGTGGGAAATGGAGTCTGATAGACACTGATGAACAACAAACCGCTTCCGCCAGCAGCCACTAGAAACCTTGTGTTGTACTCATAGGCCAGAATGGTCTTGTACTACATATTTTTATTTTGCTTGGAATTTCTGTATCAAGTTGGTGCCTCATCAGCTAACAGTAATCCTGGGGATGGTGAGCACAAGGACCAATTTTTTGGGAAATTGATATCCCGAAAATCCGGGCCTGACAACCTTGGTATCAGAGCCAAGCTGACCATTGGCTAATCCTATCTTGGCCAGGTCAATAAACCTATGTTAATCAACCCACCAGACCTTAACCTAACCCTGGCCAAGCTTCTCGTGTAAGATAGCCACACAGTCACCCTGACACCTTTTGGCAGTCGGTGCCCAACCTATCAACCTAGCTTATCGATCACACGCCATTGACTGACACCTAAATTGTCTCTTTCACAAGCGGGCGAAGGAAGACTCCATTCCCTTGTTCTATACAAAGGGCGCGCTAGTCCCAACCCAGCACAACACAGCCTCTACGCCAAAACCAAGCCAAGATGCCTGGCCCCATTGTGCACAATGAGACCACAACAACCAACCTTAGAGGTTTTGTGACCGTGCTAGCAAACCTCACCCGCCGTTCCTTTGCATTAGAAGAGCCCCCAGAATATGTTGTGTACCAAGGGCCCTTGAGCAGTGAGAGCCGTCAATTCTGGGCCACTGTGCACGTCTATGGTAGGGGTCTATCGCCAGAACGCCCCTACAGGTTCACCGAAAGGACAACTTCCTTTGAGCCACAAGCCATCCAACTAGCTACTCGAGAGGCTATAGTTCAACTCCGACACTTGTCGCCCAGAGTTAACTGTCGCTCGTTCTACTACTACCCCAGCCGTGACGGGTATGGTAGGCCACCCCAGGTTGCCAACGGAGATCACGAGACGGATCCTGCATTGTTGCATCTTGTGCGCTATGTAAGTGCACTAGAGGAACTGTTCGATCAAATCACCCTTGATCTGATCGCAGCCCGTGGAGAACTAGTTCGCCAAGCCCCGGCAAGAGGAGAAGATGAGCCCGGCGCCAACAACCCAGTCGTGCTGTTCGGACAACCGATCGAGTCCTTGAGGTCTGCCCCAGCCATCGACCAAAATACTTTGGTGTCCCCAGAAGTGCTTTGTCACCTTTTGGGAACACGCTCCAATGAGATTCTGGCCAACAACCCCCGCGATGGTCATCATCGCTACCTCGACCCTGCAGCCCCTCAACTCCATCCAGCTAACCCCGATGGTGAAGCCCATGGAGAAGCCTCGACGTCCACAAGGCACGCCTGCTTAGATATAAACGAGGTAGACTAAGTCACTCGAGTAGTACCAAGTCTTAGTATGTCCACGCCCTGTAATTGTGTGATCTTGTATCGCCATAATTAAATACTGTCTGCTTATGTGCCCCTATTCTAAATAATAACCTGGGGTACGGTTGCATCTGGAGTTCTCAGATAAATACTAGGGCTAGGCCTGGCAAGGAATGGCTGTGAGGGTTGTGCACAAGGTGAGGGGTACTTGGCAAGGTCACGAGGTGGCCTTTTATATAGCATCTAGGCTGGGTCATTTATCGTGATGAGTGGCAACTAGTTTGTCGGTTTTGCTTTATGGGGTCGGGGTCAATGCCAGAGATACACATACCTCACAAAAGTGACGTATTACTATGGGTGTCGTCGGGGGTGGTTTTTGGTAGCTACGTCCGGAATTAAAATGCAACCATACGCCAACATACTTAATTAATTATGGCGATCTCCGTACGCCAACAGGTATGGTAGGTGACCTTGGGCCATCCCTCTAGAGCCCCCACAGCCAGCAATCGACAGAGGGAGGCCGTCTTCCCCGTCTCCGGTCAGTTCGGCCGCCGCCGCACTCCGGTCCCGTTCGTCGTGAGCAGGGCCTCTCTAGTCCATCCAATGCCACTGTCCGACTCCCCAAGACCGTACAGAGCCACACAACTGCTCAGCCTCAACTGGGAGCCACATAGGCCGAAACCCCTTTAGCCCCCGAAGACGCCGTCTGCCACGGAGCTCGCCGCCGGCGACTCTCTTCGTCCCCACCAGCCTTTCGACCACTGGGAGGACCGCCCTGTACCAGCGGATCCACCCCGCCCTCAGAATCAAGCGGGGAGCCGCCGTTCATCGGCAGCAATCGCCGGAACCCTGCCTCCGCTCGGCCAGAGGAGGAAGGAGGCGCGGGCGACTGGTCAAAACTGACCAGTGGGCCCAACGGACCCACTGTCAGCGACACAGCGACGACCCACGCTGGTTTAGTGGAAACGTAAACCCAGAAGTACGTCTTCCCGCCTCGAAAACGTATTCTTATTCGAACCGTTTTTATTTTCTGTTTTATTTAAAAACAAAGTTTTGACTAAACTTTGACTGGCTATAACTTTTAAAATACAAGTCCATTTGACTAGATTCTTTTTCTGTTGTTTCTCAAATTTTGTCTAGTTTATTTTCATATTTATTTGAAAATTTTCTGAACAAATTTTTTGTACTGTTTTGAAACTATGTGTTAATTTGAAATTTTCTTAAATAGGATTTTGTAGAGGGAAACAACTTTCGAAAAGTGCACCCCACCTACATACTCTTGGAAGGCAAGCATTCTGAACCCTGGCATAATATTGTTGTGCGTTGTTTGATACGGTTACAGCACCACCTTGACACGAAGTATTCATATTTTTATGTGAGGATATGATCATACTCATGAGTGCATAATGAAGATTCCTTGCTGTTGGAATTTGATATGCTTGTGATAGTAATCACCCTTGTATGCCTTTCATGCCTACCAGAAGGTATCCGAGAAAGTCTCTGTCTTGGGTAGACACGAACTTGTCTCAAATAATTCGTTGAGACGATTATGTCCGGTAAGGCATGGTGAGGTATGATGAGTGGTGATTCTGTTTGTTGGTATGAAATATATTTGTTATACTAATCCTGCAGGGAATGCCTTAACCTCCTGAGTCGATCGCAGATCGAGTCTTGTTCCAGTAACCCCCATACTTGTTTCGTACTACCACTTGTCCCGGCCATAGGTACGGTACGGTTCAGTAAGTTGTCAACCCCTTCCTAGCACACACCATACAGAGAGGCCATGGTGGAAGATATCGGCTGCATCCGGTAGACAGGCCACCTGGTCCGAGGGCATGGGTGTTTCCCGTTGGAGCCGAGGGGGTAGCTCCCCTAGTTTGCGCGCGTTATAAATTTTTTGATCCCATTCTAGTCGAGGTTGTAGCCTCCGCACTTAGAGTTTCGCTTAACGGGTGTCGTGGGTGATTCCAGACAACGGTAAGTTAGGCTGGTGTGTGCGGTCCAGTGTGTTTTCAGTTAAAATACCATAGACAGAATTAGTCCCGATGGACTAAAGGAATCTGTTACTCGTGGGTAAAGAGTACACCCTCTGCAAAGATTATATCTATTCGAATAGCCGTGTCCATGGTTAAGGACTATAGTCTGGGATGGGTCAAGTGTCGGTCTTAGTGTCGGTCTTCGGAGGAAAAATTGCTAAGCCAGAACATCGATCATGACTTGGGACATATGATGATTATGAATATTATTACTATAGCCTAACCATTGGTATTATGTGAATTATTGAGTATCCCTGGGACGATTCTACCTCCTGGATATTTACTGTGACTATTCTCTTATAAGCCCTTTATGTGGTGTTGCTCAGACGCCCGACTGTGGCATGCTTGTTATTTAAATTACTTATAAGCCCTTTATGTGGTGTCGCTCAGACGCCCGACTTTGGCATGCTTGTTATTTAAATTACTTATAAGCCCTTTATGTGGTGTTGCTCAGATGCCCGACTGTGGCATGCTTGTTATTATTATCCTTTCAAGGCGTCGCTTCAGACACCCGATCGGTGCATTCTATTTCTACTCCCTTATTGCATATTCATGTTGTATATGAATAACCTGCTTCCGTGCATCATGGATTTTTTTATTTTGTGACTGACGTTGTGATCATAGAATATTTCAGAGCATGATTATAATTTGTTTGATTATACCTGTGTTCATAATGTTTCCGAGTACATTCAAAGTACTCACTGGCTTGTCCCTGGCTATTGTCTTGGCCAGATTTCTTGCATGGAGAGGAGCGTTGCGATGACAGCCCCGGAACCTACGCAATGGTGATAGCAGCCTCGCGAAGATAGGAGTTATCCAGGTCAGCTGTTCCTGTGGGAAATGGAGTCCCATAGACACCGATGAACCACAAACCGCTTCCGCCAGCAGCCACTAGAAACCTTGTGTTGTACTCATAGGCCAGAATGGTCTTGTACTACATATTTTGTATTATGCTTGGAATTTCTGTATCAAGTTGGTGCCTCATCAGCTAACAGTAATCCTGGGGCTGGTGAGCACAAGGATCAATTTTTTGGGAACGGCGACTGGAGCGGAGGTTGAAGCCGTCTCCTCCAGGAGGATCTTCATGACTCGTGGGTGGGGCGAGGTCTCCCGAGTCTGTCGTGCGGAAGGCGCCCTCCCCATCCACTTCAAGTACGACGGCGCCTCCACGATGTTCTTCAAGGTCTTCGACGAGAAAGGCCGCTGCTTGGAGTGCTGCCCTGAAGGGGGTCGTCGGGACGGCGCAGCGGCCAACCCCGAGGTTGCCGCTAGGCTCGCCAGCAACTCCTCCAGCGACAACTGTGACTCCTGGTGGTCCAGCGACTCTCCCGAGCTCGTCGAGACTCCGGAGACAAGCGACGATAGCTACGTGCCCCTGAGCTCTCGACGGGCCCGGAGCAAGGCTGTAGTGTCCGGCCACCGTCGTCGCTGATCTGGATGGGGTTGGCGCCGGCCTCCCGTGGCCCACTGTTGATGATGGTGTCGGCGACGTTCGGCGCGTGTGGATAGAGCTCCTAGGAACTCCCTTCTTTTTGTCCCCTGCGAGGAATCGAAACAGACCCCGTGCGGGCATGTAAAGGGTCTGTAATGTCTTCTGTTCAGGTTATCCCTATTATTAAAATTTGCAAACACATGTCCCGCTAAAGCTCGGTCTCCCCTTTCCAATCCCACGGCAGCTTGGTGCTCTACGCTGACAGGTCCCGGTCCCTAGGCAGGCTGCAGCCGTCACTGGTATGCCGGGTCATGATGTCGTGGTCAAGGCCAGGAGGTGAGCAGCCTGAGGTCCAGTAAGAGCTCCTGAGGCATGATGCTCAAGAGGTCCCCTTTAGCGTGCAAGCAGCTACCTGAGGATGGGAAAGGGAGGCGATGTTGCCGTAGTAGGGTAGCGAAAGGCGAGGATCTTATGCCGTAGCGCTGGGTTGATCCAGGCGCGAGACTTATCTTGGCATTCTGGAGCTGGATCCTTGTGTTGTGCCAGACTTGGGCGTCGACCACTATTGGGTAGCTAGGTTAGGCCCGTGCGAGCCTCCCCCTCTTCTCCATACTCTTCTATGTGCTCTGCATGCTCAGGTCTCGGCCCTCGAGCGAGCTCAGCCGCCGCTGGTATGCCAGGTCGCAATGCCATGGTCAAGGCCAGGGGGTGATGGCTGGAGAGCCAGTAAGAGCTCCTGAGTCGCGATGCTCAGGAGCCCCCTTTTAACGCGCAAGCGAATTGCATGGGAGAAGAGAGGGAGCCCACGGTACCGCCCGCTGTAGTCCTCAGGAGGTTCCTGCAAGTTAGCGTGAGGAAGGGCACAAATTGCCATGGTGATTGCCGGTACGCCACTGGTTGCTTTGCAAGGAGGTGAAGGCACTGAGGGTCTGGTGAGGTGACATGCGCGGGCATGCCGCGAGCCAGAGCTCGACCGCTCAGATTTGTCAGCGTTGCAAGGATGGACCTGAGCACACGCGCCGTGCTGGCATGAGAGGTTCCCGTGGTGGGCGATAATCAAGCAGGTAGTGATGTCCACAGATAGATTAAGCATGAAAAGTGAACTAGCTTAAGTAAATGCAAGAACGATACATGCCACTGGGTCGGACCCGAGCGGCCTGGGGATGATGTAGCCTAAGGGGCGCCCCTAGTAGGGTGAACTAAAGATGCAAGTGGGTACATGCCGCAGGGACGGACCCACGTGGCCTGGGAATGATGCAGCCTAGGGGGCGCTCCCAGCTAAATAAACTTGGAAAATGTCACCTGGTTTGGTTGTTAAAGGAGTGTTGGGGTAGCTGAAGGTGCACGCTGAAGAAGTCGCTCCTCACGAGCCGTCAAGGCCCAGAGCCTTGGGAGGCTCTGGAGGCTTAGGTGGCCTCCTGAGGACCGTCTTCATCTCCGCCAGGACTGCGTGATGCCTGGCCTCCTGACCTACCAGGATGCTCCGCAGATTGCGCTGGAAGGCGGCTGCCATGCTCGGCAGGCCGAATGGCCTGCGAACATAGCAGTGAGGTCGACCCTCACACCGGCCAGCACGCGAAGGCAAGAAGCGCTCCTGAGACACGGCCCTGTTGAGCCCCGGGATGTCGATGCATACGCGCAGCTCACCACCCTCGCCTAGATGGGTAGCAGCGCCAGCTGGGCGGCAGTCGCCGCGTATTGCCCTTGCTTCCTAAAGCTCCTGAGTGGCCTTGGTGATGAACTCCTGAGCATCGGGCGCTCCTCGCCCGGTGTCCTCCTGAGGGAAACATGCCGCGAAGCATGCCTCCATGTGGTGCCCGAGCGCCTCCCTCGTGATGTTGGCCAGGTCCGAGGCCCTCTAGAAGAGAGCCCCCGAGCCCTACCCGAGGAGGGCGCCGGGTGCACCTCCCTATGCGAGGGAGGGAGGCGCCCCAGGTGCGTGCGCCGATCCTAAGGTACCGCTGATGGAGGCGCCCCTCCCCTGAGGCCCAGTGCGGAGTAGCTGCTTCTTCTTCTTGGGGTTGGCCTCAGGAGGGTACTGCACACCCGCGTTGTTAGGGTCTTAGATTGATGCAGCTTGGAAGGCACGCTCGAGGGAGCACACCGCGTATCTTTCTTCGCAGGGGACTGTGATGATTCCGCCGCTTCATGGCATCTTGAGGAGGCTGTAGCCATGGTGGGTGACTGCCAAGAATTTGGCTAGCGCTGGTTACCGGAGGATGGCATTGTACGGCAGGCGGATGTGGGCGACGTCGAAGTCGACGAGCTCGGTGTGGTAGTTGTCGCGTTGACCGAAGGTGACAGGGAGATGAACTTGCCCTGTCAGGGTGGTGGAGCCATCAGTCACTCCTGAGAAGGCTTGGTGGGCTGGAGCTGATCGTATGGCACTCGAAGGGTGTCGAACGTCTCGACGGACAGGAGACTAATCCCTGCGCCGCCGTTAATGAGGGTCTTGGTGACTTGGACATTGCTGATGATGGGTGAACAGAGCATCGGGAGAACGCCGGCAGTTGCCGCACATTTGAGCTAGTCCGCGGAGCTAAAGGTGATGGCGTACTGGGACCATCGGAGCGGACACGTGGCCTCAAGCTTGGGGAGGGCTGCATTCACCTCGCGAGAGAACTACTTGAAGATGCATTGCGAGGCTAGGGCCTGAGCGCCACCCAAGATGCAGGCGATGGGCGCGGCTCCTGGAAGCCCCAGCCCTTCATCCTGTTGGTGGTCGTCGTTCCTCCTTGGTGGCGGCGGCAGCGGAGGGAGACCAGGGTTGCCCTGAGGACGGTCCTCACGAGGCTGGTCCCTCCAAGCGCCCTCACGGGGCTGATCCTGCCAGCGGTCCTCGCGAGGCCGGTCACGCCACTCCTGGCAGGGCCCATGGTCGTCCCAACATCCTCCACCTCGTCCACCTCCTCGGTCATAGCCTCGGTCGTTGCGCTCGTGGCGTCGACCGAAGCATCCATCTCAAATGGCCCTGAGCTCTTGACAATCATTGGTGTTATGGATGCGCACGTTGTGGAAGGCGCAGAACGTATGGCTTCTCTTGGACGACTTGGGAAGATCTCGGCCATGCTTTGTGTCCGGCTCTACCACAAGGACGCCCCCCCCCTTGCACTTCACATCCTTGACCTTGGACTTCTCCTCCTTTGGATCCGCAACAGGGAGCTCGAGGAGGGAGAGGCGCCCCTCCTCAGCTCTTGCACACTTGGTTGCTATGTTTAACTGCTCCAAAGTCGTGCACAGCTCCTCATGGATGGAGAGATCCTCCTTCATCTTGATGACGCGGACGCCATCGGAAAACACGGAGATGATGGCATCATCTATCACCTTGGGGATCTTGAGTCGCACGCTGTTGAAGCGATGTATGTACTTCTGCAGGGTCTCTCCCGACTGTTGCTTGATGCGGCGCAGGTCACCCGCGGCCGGGGGGCGGTCGCGAGTGCCCTAGAAGTTGGTGACGAAGTGGTCGTGCATCTCATCCCTGGAGGAGATCAAGCCCAGGGGCAGGTTCAGGAACCATGAGCGAGCGCCGTCCTTGAGAGCCATGGGAAACCAGTTCGCCATGACCTTTTTGTCGCCGTTGGCCGCCTCGATGCTCAGCTTGTAGAGCTGCAAGAAATCCAGAGGATCGGGCGTGCCGTCGTAGCGAGGAGGCAGATCCGGCTTGAACTTGCCTAGCCAAACGACGCTACGCAACTCAGGAGTGAAGGCGCGGCAGCCTGCCGTGGCCACCGAGGCCCGTCATGGAGGCGGAGCTTGATCTTGGTGTCCCTGCGCCGCCACGGCAAGTTACGAATGGCCCGGCCGTGGCAAGCGATCTTGATGTGGCGGTGCTGGGAGCGGTGGAGCGTTTTCTTGTGGACGGGGAACCTCTTGGCAGCTTCTTTCCTCGTGCGCGGGCACACGGCGCGGTGGATCACGCCGCGGGACCGCACATCTTGGAGAAAGGACGCCATCTTGACACAGAGGAGGCGGAGGCGCTCCACGAGCCGCGCATCT
Source organism: Triticum dicoccoides (assembly GCF_002162155.2). Lineage (NCBI taxonomy): Eukaryota > Viridiplantae > Streptophyta > Magnoliopsida > Poales > Poaceae > Triticum > Triticum dicoccoides. Next base: position 567,844,922 of record NC_041386.1, read on the forward strand.
CGGCGCGAGGGCGCCGTCTTGATGCGGAGGGGGCGAAGGCGCTCCGTGAGCCACATCACCCGCAGCTGGGGGCGGGTGAGGCGGCGAGAGGGATGGTGCAGGAGAGGCCCCCGCGGCACTGGTGAGCTCGACGATGCGGTCCAATCAGTCCTCGTGGAGGTCGTCAACCGGGCGGTAGCGCAGGAGCTCGCGTGCCATGAGCAGAGCGGCCTGCGCGTCCGTGGATGCGTGGCGAGCGTGAGATGATGAGCCGGCCAGAGTCAGCGACGGGGTGGCGGTGCGACCATCTCACCCCACGAAGGGGTGCAGTGAGGAGGCTTGCTGCTCGTTTGCCACCAGGCCAGTGGCAGCGTTGGCTGCGGGTGACGGAGAACGACGGGGAGGCCCGCCGACAGGGGCTGTCTGAGCGACACGTGTGGCGAGGGCGGCCCTACGCTCAGCGCGGGCCCGATGAGCGTCGGCCATTAATTTGGTGGAGTGACGAAGCGCGGATTGACGAAGGGGAAAGCTTAAGCGCACCCCTACCTGGTGCGCCAAATGTCAGATTTCGGGTTCCGGCAAAACCCTTGAGGTTCGAACACCGGGGTGCTAACGAATATCTCTCCCCCATTTAGCTCGTACACATCATGATCTCACGGCCTAGCTCGACATACCCAAAGAATACGAGACACAAGAATTTATACTGGTTAGGGCCACCGATGTGGTGTAATACCCTACTCTAGTGTGGTGTGGTGGATTGGCTCTTGGGCTGTGGATGAACAGTTACAAGGGAAGAACATCCTCCTAAGGAGAGGTGTTCTTGTGCTTGGAGAACTTGTGCGAGGCTATGGATGGAATGGCCCCGGTCCCATCTCCCCTCTACGGTGGTGGCTAGTCCTATTTATAGAGGCCCTGGTCCTCTTCCCAAATATTGAGCGGGAAGGGATCCCACAATGGCCAAATTCGAAGGGAGATAACTAGTAAAAGTTGTCCTGACAAAAGTAGTCTTCGCCTGCCAAAGGCTTTGGTGGTGACGCCGTCTTGGGATCCATGGTCACCTCCGTCTTGCCGTCCTGCTGGTCTTGGTCTTGTTGCACCAATATGGAAACCTTTGCCTGATGCCTCGGGACACCTCGCCTGTGCTTGCCTCTTTAGCACCAAAGAGGAAATAAGGACACTACGCGCGTTGGCGCCCGCCTGGCTCCAGTCGTCATGGCTTGCATCATAGAAACCTCGCGAGGTGTCCCTTGCTTGATCTCTCCGCCCCTCGCGAGCCAGCCTGGTGAGGCCGCCCCTGAGGAGGTCTTGCATCGTCCGCCTCGCGAGGCTTGGCCCCTCACGAGGGTCTTGAGTGTTTGCTGGTGAAGATGGGACGTACAGGGCCGTTGATGGAACCATGCTGTGGGCCGCAGGCAGGCAAGTCTGGGGACCCCCATTCCCAGAACGCCGACATGCCCGAACTTGGTTAACACCGTGTCCCTATTGTCCCTTGTTGCCATTGATCCGAAGACCCATAGCTTGGGCCCCCCTACCTGAGATCTGCCGGTTTTGACACCAACAATGGTGCTCTCATTGAGAGCTCCGCTGTGTAGTCATGAAAAGCGATCTATGGCTCGCCTTGTCATCAACGACGATATATCACCTCTGGAAGGAGCCTAACTTCAGGACAGGTCCTCCAGCTTGGCAGTTTCACCGTGAGTGCCCGCATGGCCATCAATCCAACAATGTCCCCCGTGATAGCCAAGCACCACCCCTACATCGGTCTCGAATACTTGAAAATACGGATCTGGCGAACACCTTGTCCTTAAACGAGTTGCTAGATCGCATCGCTGCCCTGAGGCTTTCAACGGCCAATGATCGGACCAGGCTTAAACCTGACCAGAGGAAAATCAATCTCCCGCCAATCACTCACCTGGTAGCGGTCGTTGAGGAACGAGCCGAAAACACTTCTTCCCCTAAACTGAAGACCACCTACATTTGGAACTCCGAATCCCTTGAGCCAGATACCCTTCCTATGGGTGGGACTCCGCGTCCCCCGAACTCAGGGTTGGACATAGAGTCCGGGAGCACTTCGATCTTCCCGGGCTCGAACTTGTGACCTCGAAGATTTTGCAAACTCCAGACACAATCTTGGGTCGGGATTCGAGTTTTAGCCCACCCACCCACCACAATCAATACTCTCCAAGTATTTCAGGCCCTCCAGACATATATGACCTGATGTATGTACAACAACAACCTAAGGAAACGGTCCATCACTTTTGGGCTAGGTTCCTACTTGCCAAAAACTAGATTAAAGATTGTTGCGACGACGATGCAGTTCCGATCTTTCATTGCAATTGTACCGATGAGGGAATTCTAAATGCCCTCGACCGCCATCGCATATAGAGTTTCACGGAATTATTGCACTTAGTACGAAAGTACTGCGCGATGGAAAGCATATGGAAGGCCCAGAAAACCCAGTTGGAACCTGCTGCCTTCAAGCAATGTACTGCCCGGGCAAAACAGATACACCCTCATGAGGCATCCGGCCATAAGCCCGTCGGCAAGAAAAACAAACCCTTTGCGGGATATAGGTCCATTCTTGATGAACTCCTACACAAGCCTTGTCCAATACATGCGACACCAAGCACAGACTCAACTCACAGCCTTCGAGCATGTTGGGTACTCTGACGGGTAGCTAAACGTGGGGAGGTCATCCTCACCACCACCACTCCAGAGAAACACTCTCCAGAAGATGACGATTTTAACGTCCTTACGGTCTTCAAGACTTTTTCTTCAAATAATCAGCATAAGAGGGCACTTCGCGAACTTGCCAAAGTCCACCAAGTAACTGCAGTGAACCCATGGAGCAACGCGGCAATAACCTTCACCGCTGACGATGAACCAAGGGCCCGATCAGTCTGAGCACCCGCCGCTTTAGTACTAAACCCCATTGTGGATGGCTTCCGACTTATTAAAGTGCACATGGACGGCGGTAGTGGGCTTAACCTCATTTCCGAGGACATGCTCGACAAAATGCACTTCGATAGAACACGCATCGAGCAAAGCAATACCACCTTTCGAGGCATCATCCCCAATCAAGAAGCACGATGTTCGGGCAGAATTAAACTTGATGTAGTATTTGGCATGCCTGAAAATTACAGGTCAGAAGAGTTGCTCTTTCACATTGTTCCCTTCAATAGCGGATATCACGCCATTTTAGGGCAGGATGCTTTCTCGCGCTTCCAAGCCGTACCCCATTATGGGTACATGAAGCTTAAAATGCCAGGGGCCAATGGAATAATCACAGTTATGAGTGATCTGGATAAAGCACTCCGCGTCGAAAACAAAACCGCATCCTTTGCTCTTGAGGCACTATCCGAAGCCCTTGCGGCCGAAGAACTAACCACCCTATGATCTACGGTGGACAAGGATGATGTGAATCTCGACAAGAGACCTAAATCCACCTCTTTCAAGCCAGCAGATGAAATAGTTAAATTTCAGGTGCACCCGACGGATCCTAAGAAAACAGCATCCATCGGAGCACAGCTGGACTCGACGGTAGACGCCGCCTGGCATGCATTCCAACGTGAAAACCAGGATATCTTCGCCTGGAACCCTTCGGACATGCCTGGGATCCCACGCAGACTGGCCAAACACAACCTCAACATAATCAGACGGTGCAAACCAGTCAAGCAATAGGTACGGCGATTTTCTGAACCCAACCGACAAGCTATGGGGGAGGAGCTAGCCAAACTACTTGAGTTCAGGTTCATCAGAGAAATCAAACACCCGGATGGGCTAGCCAACTTGGTCATGGTGCCGAAGAAAAATAAATCCTGGCGCCTTTGTGTCGATTTCAAACACCTCAATAAGGCTTGCCCTAAAGACCCTTTTCCGTTGCCTCACATTGACCAGATCATTGATGCAACCGCGGAACATGAATCAATGTGTTTCCTCGATGATTCTTACTCCGGGTACCATCAGATTAAAATGAAGGAATCCGACCAGGCCAAAACGACATTCATCATCTCATACGGGCCTTTCTGTTTCAACACTATGCCTTTTGGGCTTAAAACGCTGGTGTCACTTATCAACACATGATTCAAACATGCTTTGAAAAACAAATCGCTAAGACAGTTGAACCATATGTGGACGACGTAGTCATCAAGACTAAACACGTCGAATCATTGGTGGATGATCTCCGTCTCACATTTGATAACCTTCGAACATACGACATACGACTCAATCCAGAAAAATGTATCTTTGGCGTCCTAGCCGGAAAGCTACTAGGGTTCATTGTTTCCCATAGAGGAATTGACGCAAACCTAGCTAAACTCCGAGCCTTGTTGCAATTGGCTACACCAACAGACTTAAAGCATGTCCAAAAGCTAGTAGGGTGCGTGGCAGCATTGAGCCGCTTCATCTCCAGATTAGGGGGAAAAGCATTACCACTTTATAGACTGCTTAGACGCATCGACAACTTCGAATGGACGAAAGCGGCCACAGCTGGATTGGAAGAAATAAAAACCATATTAGCAGGCAACCAATCCTAGCCGGCCCAAGTGTTGGCGAGCCTATGTTGCTTTACATCTCAGCAACTCACCAGGTAGTGAGCATTATACTCGTCCTCGAACGAGAGGAAGAGGGACACAAATTCCCCATCCAAAAGCTAGTCTATTACGTATCAGAGGTCCTTACACCATGCAAATCCCGATACCCTCACGACCAAAAGGTAGCTTACGTGGTCTTTATGGCATCCCGAAAACTTCGACACTATTTTCAAGAGTGTTCGATCACGATAGCATCCAAAGTACCACTTAACGACATCATAAACAACAGGGACGCCACTGGCCACATAGCTAAATGGGCCATTGAGCTCTTACCATTCGGCATAACATACAAGCAACAAAAAGAATTCACTAAGTAGATAGAGCCCAAACCAGTAAAAATGGCTGAAGCAGGACCTGTGATTGACTTTATATTCGGCATGGTGCACCACTATGGTGTCCCACACGGCATCAACACTGATAATGGCTCCAATTTTACGGCCGATGAGGTGAAAAACTGGTGTGCTAAATTGGGCATTAAACTCCACTATGCATCTATCTACCACCCTCAAATAAACGGTCAGGTTGAACAGGCCAATGGCCTGATAATGAGCGGCATTAAACCCCGACTAGTGCTCCCTACGTGAGTCAGATAAGCACTGGGTTGAGGAACTCGATTCCGTGCTCTGGGGTCTGCGGACTACACCTAACCAAACAACCGGATACACACCTTTCTGCATGGTGTACGGCATAGAAGATGTCCTGCCCTGCGACATTATTCAGGACTCACCTCGAGTGCGCATGTACGAAGAGCGAGAAGTCGAGCTCAATCGGCAGGATGACCTAGACGGCCTCAAAGACGAGTGCGATATCACACAAGCCCATTCCTCATTTTATCAACAACAGGCCAGGCGATACCAAAGCAGAGAAGTGCAGGCCAAGACATATAACGTTGGCGATCTCGTCTTGCGTCTCCCAGAGAAGAAAAAGGATAAACTCAAACCAAGATGGGAGGGCCCCTTCATCATCGATGAAGTTCTCACAGGCGGAGCCTATCGCCTTCGTAATGCATCGGATAATCACCTTGAGCCGAATCCATGGAACGCTGCCCGGCTCCGACGATTCTACGAATAGTTCGATAGCACCTTTTTTACTATGACTAGGTTCCTTTTTCTCCTCTCCTTTTTTTCATTTTAATATCCCAGGGTGTGTTCGGATATACCGAACCGTTGGGGGTACACATCTTTAAATGTACATACCCACTATAACTGGGGGCCTCTTTGACAAAGTTTGTTACTAAAAGCTTGTCACTTACATTGTTTATGTCGTTTGTTCTATACATTTTTTTGCCATTATATGCACCTCTACGACTTAAGTTTTTGCCAAGTTGGTTGCCTCACTCCTGTGTTTATACCCTATGTTCCCGATTGTTCGGCTAGGGTGTAAAGGGAGCACCTCTGCGATTGTTACAACCAATCCGGATCTGTACCTTAGACGGGTGAAGCCGAAAGCTAGCATTCTTAAGGGAGTAATTGGTCGGCAAGCAATGACAGATTGTTCATGTTTACCAAATTCTTCTACAAAATAAGGGATAGGCTGCCCGTAATTCTATCTATTGGATCAAAGCCTAGGCATGCATAATTAAGCATGCTGGCCCAAGGAAAGGAACCCTTAACGGAACTATTTTTCCTGGAAAATGTTTCTTATGTTAAATAGTAATATAACATAACTCCCCGAACAAATTTTATGTGCTTGAGCAATATGACCAGATTGCCTGGTTTCCGAACATAAGGAGTGTTTATTACATTCAAACATGGTATCCCGAAAAACTCCAACTTTTTGGTTCAGAGGTTGAAGCCGAAGGCCTGCGATGACAAATTTTGACAAGTTAGGTTGGAGATAAGTTTGATGATAAAGTACATTGATACATCGAATCGAACGCCTACTCTTTATCTATGCTATCTATAAGACCGCTTAAGCTACAGTCTACTTGCGAATATTTCGCAGCTATCATCACTTGGTCATATACAAAGTTCACGGGAATCTCTTTTCCATCTGGTCCCCGAAGTCCAACTCGGGCCATACGATTCGGCTCGAGCCCGGTGTAGCGTGTTTTCACCATCACCCATGCCTCTCGTGCACCTTCCCGGCATGCTAAAGCCTTACATACCTCAAAACAGCGCAGGGAACCTTTGAACTGGTTCGCCAAATCCTCCATACTTTCTGGAGGGGCATCGGAGGGCCACAAGGCTTTAACCATACTCTTCATGGCTTTCCGGGTCTGCTCATGCACTATGGAAAACTCTTTTAGAACATCGCCTCAGAATTCGGATACTTCTTCTTCATGATGCCTGGTTAACAGACCTGCAAGAACAACATTATCATACTCCGAATTACCGGATAATATGAGTTCCCTGGATTCTTCAAAGGTCATACCCAATATGCCGCATTTCAACTTTTTATTTTCTTATAGTTCGTTCGATAATTGAGCCTTCAAGATCTTTATCTCTTCGGCTCTTAGTGCGTTGATCCCCCCCGGCAACGGCGCAAGAAATTGGCAAGTTGACGGGAGACAAATCTTGACTCTTGACTTGGCGTAAATCTCCCCGGCAATAGCGCCAGAAATTGGCAAGTTGACGGGAGACAAATCTTGACTCTTGAGTTGGCATAAATCTCCTCGGCAACGACGCCAGAAATTCTTCCTGCTACTTCTTGAGCTTGCATTGGTTTTTCCCTTGAAGAGGAAAGGGTGATGCAGCAAAGTAGAGTAAGTATTTCCCTCAATTTTGAGAACCAAGGTATCAATCGAGCAGGAGACAATGCACAAGTCACTGAATCCCTGCACAAACAAACACCAACTTGCACCGAACGCGAGAAGGGGTTGTCAATCCCTTCACGGTTATTTGCAAAGTGAGATCTGATAGAGATGGATAAACGGTGATGTAATATTTTTGGTATTTTTGGTTCATGGAACAGAAAGTAAAAGATTGCAAAGAAAGTAATTAAATAGGAAACTAAAATTGTAGACCAGAAACTTATATGATGGAAAATAGACCCAGGGACCATAGGTTTCACTAGAGGCTTCTCTCAAGATTGAAAATATTACGGTGGGTGAACAAATTACTACCGAGCAATTGATAGAAAAGTGCAAAGTTATGATGATATCTAAGGCAATGATCATGAATATAGGCATCACGTCCGTATCAAGTAGACCGACTCCTGCCTGCATCTACTACTATTACTCCACACATTGACCGACTCCAGCCTGCATCTAGAGTACTAAGTTCATAGAACATAGTAACACATTAAGTAAGATGACATGATGTAGCGGGATAAACTCAAGCAATATGATGAAATCCCCATCTTGTTATCCTCGATGGAAACAATACAATATGTGTCGGTTCCCCTTTTGTCACTGGGATCGAGCACCGCAAGATTCAACCCAAAGCTAAGCATTTCTCCCTTTGCATGAAAAACCAATCTAGTTGGCCAAACCAAATCGATATTTTGAAGAGACTTGCAAACATATCAAATCATGCATATAATAATTTAGAGAAGCTTCAAATAATATTCATAGATAAGCTGATCACAAATCCACAATTCATCGGATCTCGGCAAACACACTGCAAAAGAGTATTACATCGAATAGATCTCTAAGAACATAGGGGAGAACATGGTATTGAGAATCAAAGAGAGAGAAGAAGCCATCTAGCTACTAGCTATGGACCCATAGGTCTGAGGTAAACTACTCACGCTTCATCGGAGAGGCAATGGTGTTGATGTAGAAGCCCTCCATGATCGAATCCCCCTCCGGCAGGACGCCAGAAAAGGCCCCTAGATGGGATCTCACGGGTACAGAAGGTTGCGGCCGTGGAAAAGTGTTTCCGTGGCCCTCCTGGTTGGTTTAGGAATATTTGAGAATATATAGGAGAAAGAAGTAGGTCGGTGGAGTCATGAGGGGCCCACATGCGTGGGGGGCGCCCTACCCCCCTAGACGTGTCCTCCATCCTTGTGGGTGCCTCGTGGCTTCCCTATCGTGTACTCCAAGTCCTCTGGATGTCTTCTGGTCCAAGAAAAATCATCGCAAAAGTTTCATTCCGTTTGGACTCCGTTTGATATTCCTTTTCCGCCAAACTCAAAAACAAGGAAAAAACAGAAATTGGCACTGGGCTCTAGGTTAATAGGTTAGTCCCAAAAATAATATAAAATAGCATAATAATGCATATAAAACATCCAAAATTGATAATATAATAACATGGAACAATCAAAAATTATAGATACGTTGGAGACGTATCAAGCATCACCAAGCTTATTTCCTGCTCGTCCTCGAGTAGGTAAATGATAAAAATAGAATTTTGATGTGGAATGCTACCTAACATATTTATCCATGTAATTTCTTTATTGTGGCATGATTGTCCAGATCCGTATGATTCAAAACACGTGCTACAATTGCAATGACAATGGGAAGCAAGACTGTAAGGCGGAGTGAATCCGGAGTATCCGAATCAAATAAGAAAAAAAACATAGCTATTTCATCAAATCCCGATTGTGTGGGTGTGAAGTGGAAAAGTCCCGTTCTGGCTGGCAGCGGGCATAGGACTGAAAATCCTTTTTCGCCGGGCCTTTTGGACTCGAAATCCATACGGAGAGAGTGGTTTGAAAAGTTTAATATTGACATAAAAACAATAATACTTCAAGCATACTAACAAGGTAATTATGTTTTCCCAAAATAACATTTCCAAAGAAAGCTTATCCCTACAAAATCATATAGTCTGGATATGGTCCTTCTTCATCACACAAAATATTTAAATCGAGCACGACCCCGATGACAAGCCAAGCAATTGTTTCATACTATTGATGTTCTCAAACTTTTTCAACTTTCACGCAATACATGAGCACGAGCCATGGACATAGCTATAGGTGGAATATACGATGGTCGTGGAGAAGACAAAAAGAAGGAGATAGTCTCACATCAACTAGGCGTATCAACGGGCTATGGAGATTCCCATTAATAGATATCAATGTGAGTGAGTAGGGATTGCCATGCAACAGATGCACTAGAGCTATAAGTTTATGAAAGCTCAAAAATAAACTAAGTGAGTGCGCATCCAACTTGCTTGCTCACGAAGACCTAGGGCAATTTGAGGAAGCCCATCATTGGAGTATACAATCCAAGTTCTATAATGAAAAATTCTCACTAGTATATTAAAGTGACAATATAGGAGGCTCTCTATCATGAAGATCATGGTGCTACTTTGAAGCACAAGTGTGGTAAAAGGATAGTAGCGTTGCCCCTTCTCTCTTTTCTCTCATTTTTTTATTTGGGTCTTCTCTCATTTTTTGGCCTCTTTTTTTTGGTCCGGAGTCTCATCCCGACTTGTGGGGGAATCATGGTCTCCATCATCCTTTCCTCACATGGGACAATGCTCTAATAATGAAGATCATCACACTTTTATTTACTTACAACTCAAGAATTACAACTTGATAATTAGAACAAAATAGGACTCTATGTGAATGCCTCCGGTGGTGTGCCGGGATGTGCAATGAATCAAGAGTGACATGTATGAAAGAATTATGAACGGTGTCTTTGCCACAAATATGATGTCAACTACATGATTGATAACCCACAAATATAGGGGATCACAACAACTTTCGAGGGTAGAGTATTCAACCCAAATTTATTGATTCGACACAAGGGGAGCCAAAGAATATTCTCAAGTATTAGCAGCTGAGTTGTCAATTCAACCACACCTGGAAACTTAATATCTGCAGCAAAGTGTTTAGTAGCAAAGTAATATGATAGTAGTAGTAATGGTAGCAAAAGGTAACGATAGCAAAAGTAATATTTTTGGTATTTTGTAGTGATGATAACAATAGCAACGGAAAAGTAAATAAGCGAAGAACAATATATGGAAAGCTCGTAGGCAATGGATCGGTGATAGAGAATTATGTCGGATGCGGTTCATCATGTAACAGTCGTAACCTAGGGTGACACAGAACTAGCTCCAATTCATCAATGTAATGTAGGCATGTATTCTGAATATAGTCATACATGCTTATGGAAAAGAACTTGCATGACATCTTTTGTCCTACCCTCCCGTGGCAGCGGGGTCCTAGTGGAAACTAAGGGATATTAAGGCCTCCTTTTAATACAGTACCAGACCAAAGTATTAACACATAGTTAATACATGAACTCCTCAAACTACGGTCATCACCGAGAGTGGTCCCGATTATTGTCACTTCGGGGTTGCCGGATCATAACACATAGTAGGTGACTATAGACTTGCAAGATAGGATCAAGAACTCACACATATTCATGAAAACATAATAGGTTCAGATCTGAAATCATGGTACTCGGGCCCTAGTGACAAGCATTAAGCATAGCAAAGTCATATCAACATCAATCTCAGAACATAGTGGGTACTAGGGATCAAACCCTAACAAAACTAACCTGATTACATCATAAATCTCATCCAACCCATCACCGTCCAGCAAGCCTACGATGGAATTACTCACGCACGGCGGTGAGCATCATGAAATTGGTGATGGAGGATGGTTGGTGATGACGATGGCGACGGATTCCCCTCTCCAGAGCCCGAACGGACTCCAGATCAGCCCTCTCGAGAGAGTTTAGGGCTTGGCAGCGTCTCTGTATCGTAAAACGCGATGAATCCTTCTCCTTTATTTCTTTCTCCCTGAACACGAATATATGGAGTCAAGGTGGACGTCGGTGGAGCTCCAGGGGGCCCACGAGGCAGGGGGCGCGCCCAGGGGGCAGGCGCGCCCTCCACCCTCATGGCTAGGGTGTGGGCCCCCTGGCCTTGATTCTTTGCTAGTATTTTTTATTATTTCCAAAAATAATCTCCGTGGAGTTTCAGGTCATTCTGAGAACTTTTGTTTCTGCGCATAAATAAGACCATGGCAATTCTGCTAAAAACAACGTCAGTCCGGGTTAGTTCCATTCAAACCATGCAAGTTAGAGTCCAAAACAAGGGCAAAAGTGTTTGGAAAAGTAGATACAACGGAGACGTATCAACTCCCCCAAGCTTAAACCTTTGCTTGTCTCAAGCAATTCAGTTGACAAACTGAAAGTGATAAAGAATTTTTTTACAAACTCTGTTTGCTCATGTTGTGGTAAATATGTAAAGCCATCATTCAAGTTTTCAGCAAAGACTATGAACTAACCATATTCACAATAACTCTTAGGTCTCATGTTTACTCATATCAATGGCATAATCAACTAGCGAGCAATAATAATAAATCTCGGACGACAACACTTTCTCAAAACAATCATAATATGATATAACAAGATGGTATCTCGCTAGCCCTTTCTGAGACCACAAAACATAAATGCAGAGCACCTTTAAAATCAAGGACAAACTAGACATTGTAATTCATGGTAAAAGAGATCCACTCAAGTCATACTTAATGTAAACTAACAGTAATGAATGCAAATGACAGCGGTGCTCTCCAACTGGTGCTTTTTAATAAGAGGATGATGACTCAACATAAAAAGTAAACAGATAGGCCCTTCGCAGAGGGAAGCAGGGATTTGTAGAGGTGCCAGAGCTTGATTTTGAAATAGAGGTGAATAATATTTTTAGCGGTATAATTTCATTGTCAACATAACAACTAAGAGATGGCGATATCTTCCATGCTACACACATTATAGGCGGTTCCCAAACAGAATGGTAAAGTTTATACTCCCCCTCCACCAACAAGCATCAATCCATGGCTTGCTTGAAACAACGAGTGCCTCCAACTAACAACAGTCCCAGGGCAGTTCTGTTTGCAATTATTTTGATTTGATTTGCATAAAGCATGGGACTGGGCATCCCGGTGACCAGACATTTTCTCGTGAGTGAGGAGCGGAGTCCACTCCTCTTGAGAATAACCCGCCTAACATGGAAGATACGGACAACCCTAGTTGATACATGAGCTATTCGAGCATACAAAACAGAATGTTTATTTGAAGGTTTAGAGTTTGGCACATACAAATTTACTTGGAACGACAGGTAGATACCGTATATAGGTAGGTATGGTGGACTCATATGGAATAACTTTGGGGTTTATGGGATTGGATGCACAAGTAGTATTCCCGCTTAGTACAGGTGAAGGCTAGAAAAAGACTAGGAAGCGACCAGCTAGAGAGCGACAGCAATCATGAATATGCATTAAAATTAATCAACACCAAATGCAAGCATGAGTAGGATATAATGCACCATGAACATAAATATCGTAGAGGCTATGTTGATTTTGTTTCAACTACATGCGTGAACATGTGCCAAGTCAAGCCACTCGAATCATTCAAAAGAGGATACCACCCTATCATACCACATCACAACCATTTTAATAGCATGTTGGCACGCAAGGTAAGCCATTATAAGCTCCTAGCTAATTAAGCATGGCATAAGCAACCACAATATCTAATTGTCATTGCAAACATGTTTATTCATAATAGGCTGAATCAGGAACGATGAAGTAATCATATTTACAAAAAAACAAAAGAGGTCGAGTTCATACCAGCTTTTCTCACCTCAATAAGTTCATCATATAATCATCATCATTGCCTTTCACTTGCACGACCAAATAGTGTGGATAATAATAATAGTGCACGTGCATTGGACTAAGCTGGAATCTGCAGGCATTCAATTCAAGAGAGAAGACAAGGTAATATGGGCTCTTTGTCAGATCAACAATAATACATATAAGAGCCACTTTAACATTTTAATTATGGTCTTCTCCTCTCGACCCCCAAAAGAAAAGAAAATAAATAAAACTATTTACAAGGGAAAGCTCCCAACAAGCAAAAAAAGAACATGAAATATTTTTGGGTTTTCTTTTTAATTACTACTACAAGCATGGAAATTAAAACTAGCTAAAAGCTACAACTATTTTTTTTGTTTTTTCTTAAGGTTTATCAAACACACAAGAAGAAAGCATAAAAAGGAAATAAACTAGCATGGATATTACAATGAAAAATTATGAGCACCGACATCTAGCAATGAGTGTGTGAACATGAATTTAATGGTGGTGATAAATACGTACTCCCCCAAGCTTAGGATTTTGGCCTAAGTTGGTCTAATGCCATGGATGGCCTTGCGTATATCCAAAGTTGTAGTTGGGGTCGTACTGAGATGCATAGTCAGATTGCCACTGGCGGGCAATGGCCTCCGGATCCCGCTGATAATCAGACTGTCGTGGAGGATCAAATGGTGATTCTGGCTCTGGCTCTGTGGCTGCTGTAGGGTTCCGGTAGGCATGAATGGCCTCCAATGGAACAAGGTACTTGCCTGCAGATAAATCAAACAAGGAAGGAGCAGGCAAGGTAATAGTCTCAGGATGATGTTTATCAAAGAACAAGTTGTATTTAAGCTCATTTTCCCTATTCCTAACAATAAAATCATGTGCTACCATACTCTTATAATCTAAATAAACAAGAGGCAGCAATTTTTCTTCCTTCCCATAATGCCTAATGGGTATGTTAAAATGTTCAGCTAGGCGCGAGGTGAAGATGCCTCCAAAGACGGGGCCCTTAGTATGGTTAAGATTTAACCGCTTTGCAATAATAGCACCCATGCTGAATGTATCATCACGAAATAAGGCATGGCACAAAATAAAAATATTAGGGGCACTCAGGTTTCCACAGTTTCCACGCCCAATTAAGCATCTACTAGCAAATATAGCAAAGTAACACAGAACGGGAAAATGTATGCTAGTAGTTCGTGCGTCGGAAACCTTCCTCGTTTCCCCTATAGTGATGGTATCAATAAATCCATCCACATCGTCACGATGTGGTTCCGCTATGATGCCCTCGAAAGGTATCAAACAAACCCGACAAAAATCACGAAGTGACATCTCCTTATGCTCATCATATAAATAAAACTCCACCGTAGGTGGTGAGCTCCTAGCTTGGAAATGAAAGTTTTGCACAAAGATATTGGTGAGTAAGAGATACTGTTCGCGTTGGTCATGGAGGAAGGCGGTGAGGCCTGCATTCTCAGCCAATTCATAGAAATCATAATAAATCTCGGCTGCTCTCAGGAAAGCATCACAAGGCCATTCACACGGTCGGACCTCCGTGGTGCGAGGGAGATTATACTTGGGTCTCTTATCCTCCTCACTTTGCTTATCCTTCAAGCTTCGGCTGATGAGCTCCTCAAAAATCTCTTCATTATTTTCTAAAAAATTCTGAAATTTTTAGTAACTTCAAAATATAAGTAAACCAAACTCAACAAAATTGATAGCAACTCCTCCTACAAGTGCCTAGAGCATATATCATGCATTAGAACTACTTGGAACCATATAAATTGGACATGCAAGCTCAAGAACATGGTCACCTGGGCAGCACAAATTTGCAATGAATAAAGCACTAGAACAAAAACTAATTGGACCAATGGAGGAGTTACATACCAAGGAACAATCCCCCAAAGCAGTTTTGTGAGAGGTGCTTTGAGCAAGGAGATCGAAAATTGCAACAAAATGAGCTAGAACTCGTGCTTGAGCTGGATGGTGATTTTTTGGGAGGAAGAAGAAGTGTGTTGGTGCAGGAATAAGTGGAGGGGGTCCACCATGGGCCCACGAGGCAGGGGGCGCGCCCAGGGGGTGAGCGCGCCGTGGACCCTCTTGGCCAGGTGCTTGCTCCCCTAGCTATGTTCTCAGTGCCAGATATTCTCAAATATTCCAGAAAAAATCATATTTAAATTTCAGGGCATTTAGAGAACTTTTATTTTTGGGGTACTTCTATATTGCACGGATAATTCAGAAAACAGACAAAAATTATTATTTTTTCTTTATTTAATATAAATAACAGAAAGTAAAAAGAGGGTACAGAGAGTTGTGTTTTCTAAATTCATCCATCTCATGCTCATCAAAAGGAATCCATTAACAAGGTTGATCAGGTCTTGTTAACAAACTCATTCCGAATAACATGGAACCGGGGAATTTTCGAATAACACTAGGTTACCTCAACGGGGATATGCACATCCCCAATAATAAGAATATCATATTTCTTCTTGACAGTAGGTAGAGGAAATTCAAAACCTCCAAAAATAATCGATGGAATTCTTCCAATAGAATTGATACTGTGGACTTGAGGTTGTTTCCTCGAAAAGTGTACCATATGCTCATTACCATTAACATGAAAAGTGACATTGCCCTTGTTGCAATCAATAACAGCCCCTACAGTATTCAAAAAGGGTCTTCCAAGAATAATAGACATACTATCATCCTCGGGAATATCAAGAATAACAAAGTCCGTTAAAATAGTAATGTTTGCAACCACAACAGGCACATCCTCACAAATACCGACAGGTATAGCAGTTGATTTATTAGCCATTTGCAAAGATATTTCAGTAGGTGTCAACTTATGCAAATCAAGTCTATGATATAAATAGAGAGGCATAACACTAACACCGGCTCCAAGATCACATAAAGCAGTTTTAACATAGTTTCTTTTAATGGAGCATGGTATAGTTGGTACTCCTGGATCTCCTTGTTTCTTAGGTATTCCACCCTTAAAAGTATAACTAGCAAGCATGGTGGAAATTTCATCTTTCGGTATCTTTCTTTTATTAGTAACAATATCTTTCATGTACTTAGCATAAGGATTCAGTTTAAGCATATCAGTCAAACGCATACGCAAAAAGATAGGTCTAATGATTTCAGCAAAGCGCTCAAAATCCTCATCATCCTTTTTCTTCGATGGTTTGTGTGACAGCCTGGTTTTGCCCTCTCTTATCTGCTTGAATTTTCATTGGAAATTTTTCTGAAACTTGGAATTCTTGAATCTTTTCTTATGGACTTAAACACTTGAGCATCCCTGGCTTTCACCCAAGTGCTTCACTTCCCTCCTAAAATCATCATTTCACTTCTAATGCACCCCAAAATAATCTTCGGAATATTTTTCTTAAATGAAAAATATTCATTTTCTCTCAAAAAACCCTGAGCCAGATCTGTTTGCTTCAAAGCAACCCCAATTTTTATGGCTCAGAAAAATCTGAGATAATTCAAAAATAATTAAGCAAAAATATTTCATCACTTTTTGGAATATTTTTGCTATAGAAAATCTTTTCTGTGCTGGATAGAAATGCTGGTTTCTATAGCAACTACCATTTTACTTGCTCCATTTGACCTCAAATTTCTTGTGCATCTTTACCTTAGTAACTTATAACTAGCCTCCAAAGCACATCCTCAATCTCCCAGTCGTTTGACCACAGTAACTGTTCAAAGTTACTGGTCAGAAACTTACTTGGTTTGTAAAATCCTCTCTACTGCACCTGGATCCAAACCAAACCGTGGTAAACTTCAAAACCACCATGAACAACATGCCAGACATGATTTTTGGACGAAGGCTGGCCTGAGGAGAGAGTTCGCGCGGTGACCACGCGTGTCCATGATGCCAGGCATGCGTGTCGACGCGCTCTAGGTGCCACCGAACGCTCTGTTCGCGCGTGCTCGCTTCCCTCGCCTGCCCGAGCGTGCCAAACCGCGCCACCATCATCGTCTCGACGTCTTTAACTCCTCACTGGCGCTCGCCGACGCCGGAGCTCGCTGCAGCGAGCATGGGCACGGTCCGGCCAACGCCATAGTGCGCTCTGCACTGTGCTCGTCGCCTTCCTCTTGATCTTGTGCTCATCTCCGTCCGCCCACAGTGGCCGCGTGACCTCCGTCACCTTCTCCCCCTCTCACTGACGCTGCTCGTCGCCGGGCGCCGTGGACGGGTGTCCACCGGCGGAGCCCGAAGCCCCTCGTTGCTCTCCTATAAATAAGGCCACCCCCAGTCTACTCGAGCCCCATCCAGCACTCCCACACACTCCACGACCGCGTAGGAAGCCGTAGCCCGGCCGGGCAGGCCTCGGGCCACCGCCCCCGAGCTCGAGCTCGCCGGGGATCCCCTCTGGATGCCGCGGGAGCTCTAGTCCCTCCCAGGCCAGGGAAACCCCTCCAGGGCTTCCGCCTCTCTCCAGTGAGGCCATCTCGCCCGCTTGGAGCCCCTGGAGTGGCCTCCGTTTGCCGTCTTCCTCAACTCCGACAACCTCCGCGTTCTGCCTCCGCTTGCAAGCTTGTTTCCGACGCCGTCTGACCACCCCTAGCCACGCTACGGGTACGGGCATGTGCGCCATCGTCCCCTCTCTGAATCCCTCCCTCTTGTTTGGGCCAAGGAGCCCTCTTCGCTGGCGAGAGCTTCGGCGAAGCCGCGGCCTTCTCTGTTTCTTTCTCCCCCTTCCCCCACCTGACTAGCGGGGCCCGCTAGTCAGCCACTCTGTACACGCGCGAAATGGTACGAGTGGTGGCGCCCCTGGGCTTTACACCTTCGACGTCACCCCCCAGTCTGTTTCTTTTTATTCAAATTCATTTGAATTTACAGAACACTTCAAACAGTTATAACTCTTCAACCATAAGTCCAAATGAATTAATTCTTTTTGCATTGTGTTCATTGATAAGAAATCTAGCAGCTCACCAAAGATGAGATTTTTTTGAGCTGTTTAGAATTTCTGGTGATTTTCAGAAGTGTTCTTGATATTTTCTTTTTGTGTTTAAATTTATTTTCAGAGGGTGAGGCTTGTCTTGAGGATCACCAGAAGGCTTGTGAACCTCATCTGCACTAAGGCAAGCCACAACAACATTTTCATGGTGTCATTTCAATATTTGTGATTTTCTTAATTGAATGAAATGATTAATCCATTCATTCAAATAATTATTGAGTTATTTGTATTCTGTTAAATATTGGTTAGTTGTTATGCTTGATTTACAGAATGATTGAAACTAGTTTAGTGGATAAAGCAAGTTAAGATCTATTTGGTGATGTTAGAAATAATTTTGTTATGCATGTTAGTAATTATTTAAAGCTTTGTTTTTTCCTTCATAAATTGATAAAAAATTGTTAGAAAATATTCTGTTAAATACTTTTTTAATCATATTACTTGTCTTACAGAATGTTTGAACCCGACTTAGTGATAAAGAAATTAAGAGTTGTTGATAGTGAAATCTTTTGTCAAGCATATGAGAAATTTATCGGAGTTACTTTCATGCGTAAGAAATTAATAAAACTTGTTGCAAAATGTTTTGTTTAAGTTGTGAGTCATTTTGAGCAGTAGAGTAATATGAGTTGTTGAGGTTTATGCTTGGTGTGTATATGGATGACATCAGTCATTTTTTATCATTATATGATGCATGAGTTGTTTTGCATTACATGGCATGCTATGACACCGGTCATTTTAAGTTTAAAGTTGAACCTGAATATAACTCAACTTGAATATACCGTTGACTGGGTCATGGTGCCACTGAATCGAGTTTCTTTCCAATGCAAACATATTTGCCTTTGTGGGAAGGCCTTGATTCGGTCCATTGACATGGCCTCTAGTCGGTGCCTCCAACTAGGGAAGGTTATGCCGTGCTTGCCCTGGCCCGGTAAGCAGGCATAATCTTGTGTGCTCGTTGATGAGATTATGGTACCGAGTCCCCGAGTGGGAGTGTTTTGACCACGACGGTGGTCAGTGTGTCTTTGGTAGACACGGGGCCACCCAGGACCAGCCCGTTGGGGATTTGGGTCGGAGTGGCCGGGAGAGTGTTGTGGCAATGGAAGGGTTTTGTCGGAATGTCATTAGTCCACCCGAATGGGAGTGCGAGGCCATGTGTTCCGTGGTGTGGGTATAGTTTGCTACCTCCGCAGAGTGTGTAATCTATCGATAGCCGAGTCCACGATCACGGACACCTCGTAGTAGGTCCCACCATGAGTCAACATTTAATAAAAATTGCACACTAAGCTATGAACTTTGCATTGTTGATGGATGGCAGAAAGGCCATCGAGCAATTTGGGACCAAATGATGGTCGTGGTTGTGCTTGCCGTAAGGATCACGAGTTCTTCTTGAGAAAGACCACTTTGGTGGTGTGTTTGTGATCCAGAGATGATCACAGTTGGTAAGCTGTCCCAAGGGACGTTCGAGCATGATCACAGCATGTTGACATATAGTGTTGCATTATTAATAATTGGTTAAATATCATGATATTGTTTTTCATTATGATTATGCATGTTGTCAGCTTGCAAGTACATTCAATACACTGACCTTGCGTGTCATGCCAGATTTCAGGAAAGTATCGTTGGAGAGGAGCACTGATCGAGTCTAGATCGTCTCCACATCGGTGTCCCTGTGATATGGAGATTCCGCCACAACGTTATTCCGCTGCCACGTAGTTGTTAGGATCGAGGCCCCTTTATGCTTACTAAATAATGTACATATTGTTCAGCCGCACCGAGTGTGCCGCTTGGCCTCGACAGCTGTTGTAATGTAAACTCTGTTCCACTAGCATCAATAAAGCGGTTGTTTTTCTGTACCAAGATGTTGTGTGTTGCTAGAAGACATGGTCTATGGGCTGGCAATGCATGGTAAACCGGTCGCTCTGAGCCGGGGTGCCACAACGCTTGGTATCAGAGTTGTGCTGACAGTAGGCCACGCTAGACTGCGACGCGTTAACTGGATGTTAGATACGAGTTTAAGTTGAGTGCCGGAAGTAATTTGTGCTGATTGTTGCGTTGCATGCATTTGGTTTATATATATTTTTTATGCTAACCTGATAATGGTTGTGGGTGTAGATGGCTCCGGTGCCGTATCCCTGTCAGTTGCAGTTGATGTCGTACATGTCACCGCACCTCCTTCGCAACGTGTGGCGTCGGCTGTACCCTCTTGGAGACAACCCAATCTATCATGTGTACCAGGAGAATCTAGCTGATTCAGTGTATGGGTATCACGCAGTGGTCACTCTGTGCACTAGTTCTGATTCCAGCTCTTACACTCCTCGGAGCGGTTATGCCTCCACCACTTCTCAGGCTGTCCAGTTTGCTGCATTCAAGGTCCTTGTCGAGCTTCACTACAACGAGGTCCGAATGCAGAACCACCCAGGTTTCTACTACTACCCATCTCTACACGACACTGGTCATGTCCGTTTCCCTCTCATTGATCCGGAGTCTGATAGTGTTGCTAGCCACCTTGCTCGTTATGTCACTGCTAGCTATCTCATGATCCACGAGCTGGCTCGAGAGCTGACTCGTACCCGTACTGCCTTAGCCACTACTTTGGTCACTTCTAGATCCGCCACTACTCCGTCTTCACTGGGATTTACCCCTTATGTCCTAGCCAGTTCTAGCTCCCCTATTTCGCCGGTTACTCCCCCGAGTAGCACGGGCGTCTCGGCCGTGAACCCTCTCAGTACTCCTGCCGAGTGGGTCTCACTTCTCGCTACCCATGTAGCCCCGATGCTTCATCCTACCCCTGCCCCTGAGGGATAGCCCTCGAGGCAGCGTCGTCGTGTTACCTTTAACCCGAAGGATTCCGTTAACCACGTCAGTTCGGGATCCGAAACCGCTTCAGGGGAGGACACCGCAGAACCAGCAGAGCAGTAGTATCTTTGAGTATCCGCAATGGTCTGGATGATGTATGGATGTAGTCGTACGAGTCATGATGTTTTGTTACATGTATGAGAGTAGTGAACCAGCCATGTTGTTTATTTTTCATGTATGAGTCTATGTATAATTATGTTGAGACTTTATTCGCCGTATTTTTTTCGCTCTTCTGCTTTCTTCCGGGATTTGTCGCTGGCTTTTCCCCAATTTTATTCTTGGGTGTTTCTCATCTCGATTGTGTTGTCTTGGGAAAAATTCACAATAGGATGACACGGGGAGGCAACAGTAGCAACGTTCGTGAGGGAACTCCTGTTCGTCATTCCGCACGATAGGCAGGACATTCTCCCGAGCCGTACATTCAGCCACCACCTCCAGCGCCAGATCCTCCCTCCATCGAGCAAATTATGCGCATGTTTGAAGAGAAAAGGAACAATGATCTGATTGAAATGTTGAGAAGTGTTCAAGCTATGGTTGGACAGAATGGAAATCAGAATGGTCATCACTCAAAGTTGTCAGATTTTCAGAGGACCAATCCACCCAGCTTCAGTCAGATTGTTGACCCATTGGATGCAGACGATTGGTTGCGCACAATGGAGAAAAAGCTTGAGATTGCTCGTACTGAAGGAAATGATAAAGTTCCCTCTGGCACCCATTATCTTGAGGGCGCAGCTGCCATATGGTGGGAAAATACAAAGGCCATGTGGCTGGCTGATGAGGAAATCACTTGGGAAAAGTTTAAGGATCGATTCCGAAAATATCATATCCCTACTGGAGTTATGAAGACTAAGCAGCGTGAATTTCTCGCACTCATCCAAGCAAATTAGTCTGTGGCAGAGTATTTGCAAAAATTCAATCATCTGGCCCATTACTCTCTTCATGACGTGGCCACCGAAGAAAGAAGAATTGACAGATTTCCTGGAGGTCTAAATCCACAACTCCGGTGTACTCTTAGTATGCTTGATTTCGCATACTTCCAAACTCTGGTGAACAAGGCTTTCATTGATGAACGGGAGCACAAGCTTATAGCAGATAATACGCCTGTTAACAACGACAACAAGCGAAAGTTTGAGCCAACAAAGGATGGGCAACCAGTGCAAAAGGCTCGTACCTGGCAACAAACTCAGGTGGAATACAAGCCAAATTGGCAGCAGAATGTTAACAAGACCACCACTCAAGTCAAGAATATTGTGGCCAATCCAATACATGAGGAGCGTCAGCGCAATAATTCTTGTTTCATTTGCGGGCAACACGGACATTATGCCAAGCAGTGCCCCAAGAACAACAAGATGAATGCCCTAAGCAGGCCACAAGCCAACTTTATGGAGTCATGGCCAAACCAGCAAAACTTCACCGGGCACGTGCATCATATCTTCGCCGATGAAGCCCAAGAGAAGCCAGAAGTCATCATTGGTATGTTTTCTGTTAATGACATACCTGCCATAATTTTATTTGACTCTGGGGCTTCCCATTCTTTTATTTCTCGGAGTTTTGCTGCCCAAAACAATTTTCCTTGTGCAATTTTGGGAAAAAATATGCTGGTACAAACCCTGGGATCTATAATCAAGAGCAATCTGGTCTACCTTGATCTGGAGATCAATATCAACGGGGTCTACTTTGCAACATCTCTGATAATCATTGAGTCTGAAAAGTTGGATATTATATTGGGTATGAATTGGTTGACCCGATATCAAGTTTACATAAATTGTGCAACCCGAGAAGTCACTTTAACCGGTCTGAATGGGCAACTTACCAAGTTCTGCGCTCGCAAGAATATACCCAAGCCAGAACTAGTTTGCACCAGTTTGGTTGAATTGGAATTAATCCCTGTGGTCAGTGAGTACCATGATGTGTTTCCGGAAGAACTGCCAGGCATGCCACCAGATCGGGAACTGGAGTTTGCCATAGATCTTGTGCCCGGAACCGCACCGTTATACAAGAAGTATTACCGGATGCCCTCATCAGAATTAGTGGAGCTAAAGAAACAGCTTGACGAATTACTCCAGAAAGGTTATATTCGTCCCAGCTCTTCACCATGGCGATCACCTGCAATTTTCGTGGGCAAAAAGGATGGTAGTTTCCGTATGTGCATAGATCACCGCCAGCTGAGTGAGGTCACCATAAAAAATAAATACCTGCTGCCAAGGATTGATGATCTGTTTGACCATCTCAGTGGGGCTAAGGTATTCTCAAAAATCGATTTACGGACTGGCTATCATCAGCTTAATATTAAAAAGGAAGATATTCCTAAGACCGCATTCACTACTCGGTACGGTCTTTACGAATATACCATGATGTCCTTTGGTCTCACCAATGCCCCTGCTTTCTTCATGCATATGATGAACAAAGTATTTATGGACTTCCTCGACAAATTCGTGGTAGTCTTCATCGATGACATCCTCATTTACTCCAAGGGTGAAGAGGAGCACAAGGATCACCTCCGAGCAGTACTACAACGGCTCCGCGACCATCAGCTATACGCCAAGTTTAGTAAGTGCAAATTTTGGCTCAAGAAAGTTGGCTTTCTCGGACATGTACTATCCGCCGAAGGTATAGCCATGTGTCGGTGTCAAAACCGGCGGATCTCGGGTAGGGGGTCCCGAACTGTGCGTCTAGGCCGGATGGTAACAGGAGACAAGGGACACGAAGTTTTACCCAGGTTCGGGCCCTCTCGATGGAGGTAAAACACTACGTCCTGCTTGATTAATATTGATGGTATGGGTAGTACAAGAGTAGATCTACCACGAGATCGAGGAGGCTAAACCCTAGAAGCTAGCCTATGGTATGATTGTTGAGGTGTATGTCGTCCTACGGACTAAAACCCCACGGTTTATATAGACACCGAGTAGGGTTAGGGTTACATAGAGTCGGTTACAATGATAGGAGATCTGTATATCCGTATCGCCAAGCTTGCCTTCCACACCAAGGAAAGTCCCTCCCGGACACGGGATGAAGTCTTCAATCTTGTATCTTCATAGTCCAAGAGTCCGGCTGAAGGTATAGTCCGGCCATCCGAACACCCCCTAATCCAGGACTCCCTTATTAGCCCCTGAACCAGGCTTCAATGACGACGAGTCTGGCGCACATATTGTCTTCGACATTGCAAGGCGGGTTCCTCCTCCAAGTACTTCATAGAAGATTTTGAACACAAAGATAGTGTCCGGCTCTGCAAAATAAGTTTCCACATATTGCCATAGAGAGAATAATATTTACACAAAGCTAATCTACTGACGTATTCCGTAGTGTGACATCACACCACGGCCAAGCTTTTATTCGAACTGTTTTACTATCCCATCTCAGTGCGTTATGCGAGGCGGTTTCCTTGGCACGTCTTGTTAAAGCAGAGATCGTGTCCCCCTTATTCCGGGATTCTCATCAATATGGGCGTGGGTAACCCAACCGCTTCTAGGACTCCTAGATCATAGGCAAGTCCAAACAGACACGGAGAGGACGCTTGATATCCACCCTCTTTATAAAGGGACCAGGCTTTTATTTTTCCCTCCCGTGCTCAATCGAATCCTTCCCCCGCCCCAAGCTCAAACGCCCAAAGATTAGGTCAGGTGCTCCGAACCTTCAATCATGTCCGGATCTAGCCTTCAAGGCCGATGGGTGCCCTCCTCCGTCACGGAAGAAGACATCAAAAAGTTGAGGGAGGCCAGATATCTGACTGCCGAGATCTTGCATCGGCTACCTCCTCGGGGGCAGGCCGTGCCCACCCCCGAACCTAATGAGAACGTCGTGTTCGTCTCTCACTTCCTCCGAGGCCTAGGCCTTGCCCTGGATCCTTTCGTCAGGGGTTTGATGTTTTACTACGGGCTAGATTTTCATGATCTAGCTCCAGACTCCTTTCTTCATATCACGACATTTATTATCGTGTGTGAGGCCTTCCTCCGGGTTACCCCTCACTTTGGCCTATGGCTCAAGACCTTTGAAGTGAAGCCGAAGTTGGTCGAGGGGGAGCAGGCGTCATGTGGAGGTGCCTCAATACGCAAGATGGCGTGAGCTCCGTGGCCCAAAGGTTCCATCCCAGAGGTGTCTGAATTGTGGCAACAGGAGTGGTTCTACATCACAGCTCCTAGAAGCGCCAAGTGGGCGGCCCCCCCTGTTTTCCGCTCGCCCCCCCCCCACCACCACAACTGATGTCATGGATTAGCAGGGGCCTGAGCTGGGGGCCAGCAAAGGATGTGCCTATACTGCAAGACCGCGTTCGAGATCTCTTCAATGGAGATTTCAGTTTGGTTGCGGTGATACATGTTATGTTGGTTCGTCAAGTCCAGCCTTGCAAATGCCGGCCTCTTCGTCTGTGGGAGTTCAATCCCGAGGGACCGCATGCCATTCAAAATTTTCTTGTCCTGACGCACGAGGAGATGTACAAATCATTCTTCGGACCTCAGACGGAGTGTCCGGAAATCACCAAGGATGTGGGCCTGAGTAGCAACCGCACCGCCGAACAGGTAAGGCATCTTCTGGCCGAACATACTTTCTCTACTTTGTTACGAAGTTATCTCTAAGAGTTTGCTTTTTGACCAGGACTGGCTAACAAAGGCGAAGTTGATTGGTGTTCGGCCCCCCTCCCTGAGGGTTTGGAAAATCCGGTATTGGAAAAGATGCTCCAGACCGCACCTTGCCCGGAGCCCTTGAAGGAAGATACTGCGGAGGATAATGCGGGTGGACGCGGCCCCCAATGCTGCCCATTCTAGCCGAGGGAGCGAGCGTCTCCATGAGGGAAGGCGACCAGAAGAGAAAAAGGACTGCGCCCGGGGATTCGGAAGCCGAAGCTTCCAAACGGGAGAGGAAGTCTCCCACAGAGGGTCCCACCCTGGGGGGCGTTGTTGTCGCACAAAGTCCGCGGGGGGATCAATCCTCCCACGAGTCGTAAGTGACCCAAAATACCTTTGATAGTACAGATATGCCATTTTTTCCTTCTGAGAAGATAACCACCGCATATATTTTTGCAGTTCGGGCCTTAGCCCCTCTCAAATGAGATCATCTTCGGGGGATCTTCTTCCAGAGATTATGGAGAGCGAAACGCCTCCTCCGGACTCCTCCGCTCAGGAAGCGGGCGACCCTAAAGTGTCGTCGCGGAGGGCCTCTCCGAGTCCGGTGAGGCCAGAAGATAATCCCGTTGACCCCCGAAGCTCCCACTGTTCGGCTCCCGAGGAGAGCAGACAAAAGAGTCCGGCACCGTCTAGTGTGCGATCGGATGTTCTGAGGGAGTTTTTGGGGCAAGCGGCCATCTCAGATCAACACCGTGTGCTGCTGAATACGGTGATGGAGAGAATATCGTCCGCCGAAAGCGGATTGCATGAAGCTTTTATGAGTCTACTAACAGGCTTTGAGGTACGTAAAAGAATGTATGATAGTCCTGCACATGCTAGGTGTGCCCTGTGTAGATAATAGCCCCTGAGACTCTGGTTGTCGTCGAAAACGACGATGAATAGAGGATCATATTCCCAGGTAATAACCATACTGCCTCTATGTGTAGGTGATGGAAGCTCCGGTGGCTACCCGGACTAGCGAGTTTGCCCATTTAGAACGGCAGTTGGATGCGGCAGACGCCGACATCGAGTTTGTTAACAAAAGGCTTGATGAGGCACAGGGTAAGTGTCAATATCTGGTAAACGTCACATAGGAAGAGCAGCATGATGCCAGTATCTTAAATATATTGTGACTGCAGATGGAGCTGCCACTATTGAAGCCTTGCGGGCAGAACTTGCCCGAGCCAAGGAACAAGCAAGGTTAGGTAATGCGGCTGTTGTGAAGGCGACCGAAGAGTTGCAAGCTGAGAAGGCCGCGCATGGCGAGACCCGAGACAAGATGGCCAAGATGGCTGTGGAATTAAAAGCCGCCGCCGACCGTTGCCAGGTTCTCGAAAAGGAAAACCAAGCGAAGGCATCGGACCTTCAGAAGGCCACTGCGACGAAAAAGGATCTCCGCTCTGCTATGAGGGCAAAGAAGGAGGAGCTGCGGGAAGCCGGGGATATTGTAGCTGGGAAATCCTTTATGTTGCGGAGTAAATTCGGAGATCCACGGTATGCCCCTCTGGATCGGCTGTAGAGTTTGGAGGATGTGTATATGGATTTGGCGGCGAGCGCTGCCGATGCGGCCAAGTACTTCCAGGGTCAGACAGACCGTGGAGTAAACCAGCTGTTTTGGAGACAATTCCATTCTCCCGAGCGTCCACTTACATTGACTGACCAA
This sequence comes from Triticum dicoccoides, assembly GCF_002162155.2. Taxonomy (NCBI): domain Eukaryota; kingdom Viridiplantae; phylum Streptophyta; class Magnoliopsida; order Poales; family Poaceae; genus Triticum; species Triticum dicoccoides. The sequence goes on from NC_041386.1 coordinate 567,872,031, forward strand.
TTAGCCGAATGGGACGAACTAAACAGGTTGTCCGGACTCTCTATGAGGTCAGTTGTGGATCAGCTATGGCCGGGAAGGTCAAAACCAAACAGCTATTTCAGGTTGGTGCAGCAGTTCCTTGACGTGGTGCCGCGCATTAATGCGATGAAGAGGTCGGCGTGCATAGAGGGCGCTCGGATGGCCTTTGCCCGTGTTAAGGCATACTGGGCGGAGATGGATGCTACCAATGTTGCAGCGCGGGATTCGGCGATAGGTCGAAAGGCTGCTGAGCACTATTTTGAAGTTCTTGAGGGTGCCCGTTTGATAGAGACCCAGTGCTCAAAAAATATTATGTTTGAGTGATATGTAATCTCATTGTAAGCGAAATGCTTTTATAAATTTTTATAAGGCTATTTTTATACTTTTGCCTGAAAGTAATATGATGCCTCCTGGGCGGCCGTTTATGTATACATGTGTATAACCTGAAAGATTGCAGTCGTTGGCTTCAGCCCCCATGCATATAATGCGGAGGTGCTCGCAAAAACACGCGTTCACACGTAACCCAATGTCTTGGTCCTATTAAGGATGTGATAGCGGAGCGAGCGAGGCAACCGGACTATAATGTTTAGCACTTTCACTTAGCCATAGGAGTTTGACAGTGGGGCTACTAGATAGCCCCTGGTGGCTCCGCACTCTCCCGGTTCCGGGGTGCGTACATGCCTGGCTGGAAAACGGCCCTTCGTTAAGGCGGAGGAATTCTAACATTCCCATAGGTCATCGAGTGGTTGACCAGTCTCACGCTATATCATGACAGTCAGTTTTCGGCTTTCTCTACTGAGGTGCTCGTCCGGATGAACTAGGGCACAATCGCAGTAGTTCTCCTGGTGCTACCTTAGCCGTTAAAGCGGAACGTAAGGCACCAAAACACAGGAGCCGGGCAAACCCAACATTTGACCAAAGACAATGATTTGGAGCTGATGCATATAGGGCCAAACTCGCGACGCCGAACACTCCCTAAGGTATTCGGTCTTTGTGGTATAAACTGGGTCTAAATAATGGCCTTTGTAAGAAGCCCCTTGTGTCCAGCTACGTGCATTATTCTGGCATGGCCACATGCCAAGACGTCAGCATCCTTCTCAATGGTGGATATGTATCAACAAGAGACAGTAAAAAGGTTTACGCAGGGTCTTAATCTAAAAAGAATCCTTGGAATGGGTCCCTGCTGCACGTCTACGCCTGTGTCTCCGTTGTGCCGTATCCTGGACGGGTGTAGCACGATGATCTTTTATAAAAGAGAGGAAGTTAAGTGAAAAAGTTGTCATGCGAAAAGATAGTTTTTTAAAGAAACCATGTGTAATTCAAGATGATAAGAAATTTCCACTTGTCTGCGCGTGTTGAGCCCCTCGTATTGACAAATAGGGGTGTGACCACTTATTTCTGTATAAATAGTGGTGCCGGACTTGATTAGTTGTATCTGAGGTCTTGACGACCTATTGAATGCTTTCGCTTGTCCGGGCGCCTTTAGTGTGCGGCGGCCAAGGCAGCCTCACTCCCTTCGGCGCGCAGAGATCGCTTGATATTTCCATGCACTGTAATGATGCCACATGGACCGGGAATCTTGAGTGTGAGGGAGGCATAGTGCGGTATTGCATTAAAGCGAGCGAAAGCTTCACGTCCGAGCAGTGCTTGATAGCCACTTTGAAACGGAGCGATGTGGAAAGTTAAATGCTCGCGACGGAAGTTATCGGGGGAGCCGAATATAACTTGTAGTAAGAGGGAGCCCGTACAACGAGCCCTTGGGCCTGGCGTTACTCCTTTAAAGGTAGTATTGCTATGATGAATTTGTGTTGGGTCTAACCCCATCCTGCGGATTGTATCCTGATATATTAGGTTTAGGCTACTGTCGCCGTCCATCAAGACCCTTGTGAAGTGATATCCGCCAATTACTGGGTCTAATACCAGGGCAGCCCATCCTGCGTGTCGGATACTGGCTGAGTAATCACGATGGTCGAAAGTCATCGGTTGAGATGACCAGTGGCAGGACTTCGTAGTGATGGGCACCTGGATATACTTTCCTGGGAGTGTCGTACTATTTTTTCCCTTGATTATGTGTAACACGTTTACTGTTTTGACTTCTGGTGGAAATTTCTTTTGTTCCGCCGTGTCTTGCTTGGGAGGCTCGTCCTCGTCTTCACTTGGTGTATCCTCCCCCTTATGTACGGTGTTGAGCTTGCCGGACTGCTTGAAGACCCAACATTCTCTATGGGTATGATTAGCAGGTTTATTAGGGGTACTATGGATCTGACATACTTTACCAGAATTTTGTTGAGGCTGGACAGTTCATCCCTGGTGCCTTTAGGCGGCTTTTGACCTGGTCGAGATCTTTTGAATCCGGTGTTTACTGCCGCCCCCTTCGTGTCGTCTTCTTTATTCCGGCGTTTGTTATTGCTGTTGCACCATGATTTCCCGTTTCCATCTCTAACTTCAGATGTACTGGGGTCGCTAGTGCTACGTCTGGCTAGCCAGCTGTCCTCCCCCGCGCAAAAGTGGGTCATGAGGTTTGTTAATGCGGCCATCGTTCTCGGCTTATTATGGCCGAGGTGTCTGGCAAGCCATTCGTCACGGACGCTGTGCTTGAAAGCTGCTAAGGCTTCGGCGTCCGGACAGTCGACAATCTGGTTCTTTTTACTAAGAAACTTGTTCCAAAGCTTTCGGGCTGACTCTCCGGGCTGTTGAGTTATATGACTCAAATCGTCCGCATCCGGAGGTCGGACATAAGTCCCTTGAAAATTTGGATATGAAGGATGTACTGTTGAGCTAGTGACGAGCTGGCCCTTTGAGCTTTAGGGGTAGGTACTTGATGGCGTGGAGATCATCTCCTCGAGCCCTAGTGACAAGCATTAAGCATAGCAAAGTCATAGCAACATCAATCTCAGAACATAGTGGATACTAGGGATCAAACCCTAACAAAACTAACTCGATTACATGATAAATTTCATCCAACCCATCACCGTCTAGCAAGCCTATGATGGAATTACTCAAGCACGGTGGTGAGCATCATGGAATTGGTGATGGAGGATGGTTGATGATGACGATGGCGACGGATTCCCCTCTCCGGAGCCCGTACGGACTCCAGATCAGCCCTCCCGAGAGAGTTTAGGGCTTGGCAGCGGCTCTGTATCATAAAACGCGATGAATCCTTCTCCTTTATTTCTTTCTCCCCGAACATGAATATATGGAGTCAAGGTGGACGTCGGTGGAGCTCCAGGGGGCCACGAGGCAGGGGGCGCGCCCAGGGGGGCAGGCGCGCCCCCCACCCTCGTGGCTAGGGTGTGAGCCCCCTGGCCTTGATTCTTTGCCAGTATTTTTTTATTATTTCCAAAAATAATCTCTGTGGAGTTTCAGGTCATTCCGAGAAATTTTGTTTCTGCACATAAATAACACCATGGCAATTCTGCTGAAAACAGCGGCAGTCCGGGTTAGTTCCATTCAAATCATGCAAGTTAGAGTCCAAAACAAGTGCAAAAGTGTTTGGAAAAGTAGATACGACGGAGACGTATCAATGATCATGCATAGCAATATGACAATGATGGAGCATGTCATAATAAACGGAACGGTAGAAAGTTGCATGGAAATATATCTCAGAATGGCTATGGAAATGCCATAATATGTAGGTATGGTGACTGTTTTGATGAAGGTGTATGGTGGGTGTATGGTGCTGGCGAAAGTTGCGCGACATAAGAGAGGCTAGCAATGGTGGAAAGGTGAGAGTGCGTATAATCCATGGACTCAACATTAGTCATAAAGAACTCATATACTTATTGCAAATATCTATTAGTTATCGAAACAAAGTACTTCACGCATGCTCCTGGGGGGATAGATTGATAGGAAAATACCATCGCTCATACCCGACTGCCACTCATAAGTAAGACAATCAATAAATAAATCATGCTCTGACTTCATCACATAACGGTTCACCATACGTGCATGCTGTGAGAATCACAAACTTTAACACAAGTATTTCTCAAATTCACAACTACTCACTAGCATGACTCTAATATCACCATCTTCATATCTCAAAACAATCATAAGGAATCAAACTTCTCATAGTATTCAATGCACTTTATATGAAAGTTTTTATTATATCCCTCTTGGATGCCGATCATATTAGGACTAAATTTATAACCAAAGAAAATTACCATGCTGTTTAGAGACTCTCAAAATAATATAAGTGATGTACGAGAGTTCATCATTTTCTATAAAATAAAACCACCGCCGTGCTCTAAAAGATATAAGTGAAGCACTAGAGCAATATTTCCTAGTTCAAAAGATATCAGTGAAGCACAAAGAGTATTCTAATAAATCACGATTCAAGCGTGTCACTCTCAAAAGGTGTGTACAACAAGGATGATTGTGGCAAACTAAAAAGAAAAGACTCAAATTATACAAGACGCTCCAAGCAAAACACATATCATGTGGTGAATAAAAATATAGCCTTCAGTAAAGTTACCGATAGACGAAGACGAAAGAGGGGATGCCTTCCGAGGCATCCCCAAGCTTAGGCTCTAGGTATCCTTGATTTTTACCTTGGGGTGCCTTCGGCATCCCCTAGCTTAGGCTCTTGCCACTCCTCATTCCATAGTCCATCAAATCCTTACCCAAAACTTGAAAACTTCACAACACAAAACTAAATAGAAAATCTCGCAAGCTCCATTAGTATAAGAAAATAAATCACCACTTTAAGCACTGTTGTGAACTCATTCTTTATTGATATTGGTGTAATATCTAATGTATTCCAACTTTTCCATGGTTTGGAATCCCCGATACTAGCCATAGATTCATCAAAATAAGCAAACAACACATAGAAAACAGAATCAGTCAAAAACATAACAGGCTGTAGCAATCTGGAGATTTTGAATACTTCTATAACTCCAAAAATTCAGAACAATTAGGACGACCTAAGAAATTTGTTTATTGATCTTATGCAAAAAGAATTAGTATTTTATCACGCTCCTGCTAAAACAAGAATTCTTTTCCTGAGCGCAAAAGTTTCCGTTTTTTAGCAAGATCAAATCAACTATCACCGTAAGCTATCCCAAATGTCTTACTTGGCACAAACACTAACTAAAACACAAAACCACATCTAACCAGAGGCTAGATGAATTATTTAATGCAAAACGGAACCTAAAAAGCAAAAAATAAAAATAAAATTGGGTTGCCTCCCAACAGGCGCTATTGTTTAACACCCTTAGCTAGGCATAAAACACGAATAGATCTAGATATAATCGTCTTTGGCATGCAATTCTTCAATTACACACTTATGATTCTTAGGAGATTCTTTTTGTTTTATCAATGATTAAACTCCTAGGCAAGAAATCAGGAAATTCATTCGTGACAATAGGTTCCTTAATAATATCGAGAAAATTAGGGTCAATACTTATCGCTTTGAGATCTTCATTGTCTTTACTAGAAGATTCACCCTTATTCTTAGGAACATAAGTAAACTAGGCAATCTTAGTAGGAGGAAGATTTTGAGTAGTTTTAACAGAAGAAAAGGCGGAACCTAACTTGGTAATAATATCTTCTAGTTTGCCAATTCTAGTAGAATCCTGATCTATCTTTTCATTAACTATTGGTTCCTTTTCCCTTAAATTCTTTAAGGTAACTCCTACTTTAGATCCATATTGAGTAATCTTATTATGTATCTTTTTATCCAAATTTTCAATCAACTCAACGGTAGCAATTTTATTCTCAATAATATCAAGTCTTTGCATCACATGCTCCAAAGTTAAAACCGTACCCTTAACCAAAAGAGGTGGGGGCCTAGCAAATCTATCATAGCATTATAAGAATCAAAAGTATGGCTCCCTATGAAATTTCATCCAATAATGGTATCTTTAAGATGTCTATTCCAAGGAGTAATGCCTACATAAAAATTGGAAAGAAGAACAACAGTAGATTGCTTTCGAGTAGATCTATTTTGAGCATTGCAAATTCTATACCAAGCATCTTTCAAATTTTCTCCTTCCCTTTGTTTGAAATTGAGGACTTCATTATCAGGAGTGCTCACAATAATGGGAGGACTAGCCATAAGAGCTAATTTGCCGCTTTAAACATACGAGCACACAAAAGGCAAACGGAGAAGGCAGACGGAAGAGGGGCGAAGAAAAAGGCAAATCTTCTCAAAAATCATTTTAGAAGTGGGGGAGAGGAAAACGAGAGGCGAATGGCAAATAATGTAATGCGGGAGATGAGAGTTTATGATGGGTACTTGGTATGTGTTGGCTTGGCGTTAATCTCCCCGGCAACAACACCGGAAATTGGCAAGTTGATGGGAGACAAATCTTTACTCTTGACTTGGCGTAAATCTCCCCGGCAATGGCGCCAGAAACTGGCAAGTTGACGAGAGACAAACCTTGACTCTTGACTTGGCGTCAATCTTCCTGGCAACGGCGCCAGAAATTCTTCCTGCTACTTCTTGAGCTTGCGTTGGTTTTTCCCTTGAGGAGGAAAGGGTGATGCAGCAAAGTAGAGTAAGTCTCCCTCAGTTCTGAGAACCAAGGTATCAATCCAGTAGGAGACAACACACAAGTCACCAAATCCCTGCACAAACAAACACCAACTTGCACCCAACGCGAGAAGGGGTTGTCAATCCCTTCACGGTTATTTGCAAAGTGAGATCTGATAGAGATGGATGAACGGTAAAGTAATATTTTTGGTATTTTTGGTTCATGGAACGGAAAGTAAAATATTGCAAAGAAAGTAAATAGGAAACTAAAATTGTAGATCAGAAACTTGTATGATGGAAAATAGACCCAGGGGCCATAGGTTTCACTAAAGGCTTCTCTCGAGATAGAAAATATTATAGTGGGTGAACAAATTACTGTCGAGCAATTGATATAGGGGCAAAGTTATGACAATAACTAAGGAAATGATCATGAATATATACATCACGTCTGTATCAAGTAGACCGACTCCTGCCTACATCTACTACTATTACTCCACACATCGACCGACTCCTGCTTGCATCTAGAGTATTAAGTTCATAGAACAGAGTAACACATTAAGTAAGATGACATGATGTAACGGGATAAACTCAAGTAGTATGATGAAAACCCCATCTTGTTATCCTCGATGGAAGCAATACAATACATGTTGGTTCCCCTTCTATCACTGGGATCGAGCACCGCAAGATTGAACCCAAGGCTAAGCACTTCTCCCATTGCAAGAAAAACCAATCTAGTTGGCCAAACCAAATCGATAGTCCGAAGAGACTTGCAAAGTTATCAAATCATGCATATAAGAATTCTGAGAAGATTCAAATAATATTCATAGATGAGCTGATCATAAATCCACAATTCATCGGATCTCGGCAAACACACTGCAAAAGAGTATTACATCGAACAGATCTCCAAGAACTTCGAAGAGAACATGGTATTGAGAATCAAAGAGAGAGAAGAAGCCATCTAGCTACTAGCTATGGACCCATATATCTGAGGTAAACTACTCACGCTTCATCGGAGAGGCAATGGTGTTGATGTATAAGCCCTCCGTGATCGAATCCCCCTCCGGTAGGATGCCCGAAACGGCCCCTAGATAGGATCTTACAGGTGCAAAAGGTTGCTGCGGTGGAAAAGTGTTTTGGTGGCCCTCCTGGTTGGTTTGGGAATATTTGAGAATATATAGGCAGAAGAAATATGTCGGTGGAGTCACGAGGGGCCCACAAGGGTGGGGGCACGCCCTACCCCCCTGGGCGCGCCCTCCATCCTTGTGGGTGCCTTGTGGCTTCCCTGTCGTGTACTCCAAATCCTCTGGATGTCTTCTGGTCCAAGAAAAATCATCGTGAAAGTTTCATTCCTTTTGGACTCCGTTTGATATTCCTTTTCTATGAAACTCTAAAACAAGGAAAAAATAGAAACTGCCATTGGGCTCTAGGTTAATAGGTTAGTCCCAAAAATAATATAAAATAGCATAATTATGCATATAAAACATCCAAAACAGATAATATAATAGCATGGAACAATCAAAAATTATAGATACGTTGGAGACGTATTAAGCACGATTCAGTGCGATGGATGAGGCGCAAGTAGGGTCTCCCTTTTTGAGGATGACTTCTGAGTACTTATATTGGAGAAAGGAAGAAGACCGGGGTAATCAGCCATAATAGCCACTTCTGAGCCGTCAACGCTTGCTTGATAAAAGACTCCATCATCAAGCTCTATAAATATATCTGGATCCTCTTGGAATCTGGGGTCTTTGTTGCGAGCATAGTCCTCTGGCTGAGGGGAGGGGCAATGAACCTTTTCGACCACCTTCCTCCATGTATGTTTTAAGACAACCAGAACAATTTGATTAGCGCACCACAATAATGAGGTAGGATAATGCTGATAATTAAAAACTTACCCATTTGATAGGGTTATACATGGAAAAACCTTCCCGACAATTTAAGCGGGTGAATTCTTCATTCTCCCCCGTATAAAGATCTGCTAGAATGGCGGCCAGAGCGGCTGGGGTATTCGGGCCCTGTCGCTTGTTGATGTCTACTACACAACCTTCTTCTTGTAGATGTTGTTGGGCCTCCAAGTGCAGAGGTTTGTAGGACAGTAGCAAATTTCCCTCAAGTGGATGACCTAAGGTTTATCAATCCGTAGGAGGCGTAGGATGAAGGTGGTCTCTCTCAAGCAACCCTGCAACCAAATAACAAAGAGTCTCTTGTGTCCCCAACACACCCAATACAATGGTAAATTGTATAGGTGCACTAGTTCGGCGGAGAGATGGTGATACCAATGCAATATGGATGGTAGATATAGGTTTTTGTAATCTTAAAATATAAAAACAGCAAGGTAACTAACGATAAAAGTGAGCGTAAACGGTATTGCAATGCTAGTAAACAAGGCCTAGGGTTCATACTTTCGCTAGTGCAAGTTCCCTCGACAATAATAACATACTTGGATCACATAACTATCCCTCAACATGCAACAAAGAGTCACATCAAAGTCACTAATAGCAGAGACCAAACGAAGAGATTATGGTAGGGTACGAAACCACCTCAAAGTTATTCTTTCCAATCAATCCGTTGGGCTGTTCCTATAGGTGTCACAAACAGCCCTAGAGTTCGTACTAGAATAACACCTTAAGATACACATCAACCAAAACCCTAATGTCACCTTGATACTCCAATGTCACCTCAAGTATCCGTGGGTATGATTATACGATATGCATCACACAATCTCAGATTCATCTATTCAACCAACACAAAGGACCTCAAAGAGTGCCCCAAAGTTTCTACCAGAGAATCACGACAAAAATGTGTGACGACCCCTATGCATAGGTTCATGGGCAGAACCCGCAAGTTGATCACCAAAACATACATCAAGTGAATCACGTGATATCCCATTGTCACCACAGATACGCACGACAAGACATACATCAAGTATTCTCAAATCTTTAAAGACTCAATGTGATAATAACTTCGAAGGGAAGATTCAATTCATTACAAGAGAGTAGATAGGGGAGAAAACATCATAGGATCCAAATATAATAGCAAAGCTCGCGATACATCAGGATCGTATCACCTCAAGAACACGAGAGAGAGAGAGAGAGAGAGAGAGAGAGAGAGATCAAACACATAGCTATTGGTACATACCCTCAGCCTCGAGGGAGAACTACTCCCTCCTCTTCATGGAGAGCACCGGGGTGATGAAGATGGCCACCGGAGAGGGATTGCCCCCTCCGGCAGGGTGCCGGAATGGGTCTAGATTGGCTTTCGGTGGCTACGGAGGCTTTTGGCAGCGGAACTCCCGATCTATTGTGCTACCCGATCGTTTTAGGGTATATGAAGATATATAGGAGGAAGAAGTACGTCAGGGGAGCCACGAGGGGCCCGCGAGGGTGGAGGGCGCGCCCTAGGGGGGTGGGCGCGCCCCCCTACCTCGTGGCCTCCTCGAAGCTTCCCTTATGTGGACTCCAAGTCTCCCGGGTTGCTTTCCTTCCAAAACTAAGTTCCGTGAAGTTTCAGGTCAATTGGACTCCGTTTGATTTTCCTTTTCTGCGATATTCTAAAACAAGGTAAAAACAGAAACTGGCACTGGGCTCTGGGTTAATAGGTTAGTCCCAAAAATGATATAAAAGTGTATAATAAAGCCCATAAACATCCAAAACAGATAATATAATAGCATGGAACAATCAAAAATTATAGATACGGTGGAGACATATCAGCATCCCCAAGCTTAATTCCTGCTCGTCCTCGAGTAGGTAAATGATAAAAACAGAATTTCTGATGTGGAATGCTACCTAACATATTTATTCATGTAATATTCTTTATTGTGGCAAGAATATTCAGATCCATAAGATCCAAGACAAAAGTTTAATATTGACATAAAAACAATAATACTTCAAGCATACTAATAAAGTAATCATGTCTTCTCAAAATAACATGGCCAAAGAAAGCTATCCCTACGAAATCATATTGTCTGGCTATGCTCCATCTTCACCACACAAAGTATTTAAATCATGCACAACCCCGATGACAAGCCAAGCAATTGTTTTATACTTTTGATGTTATCAAACTTTTTCAATCTTCATGCAATACATGAGCGTGAGCCATGGACATAGCACTATAGGTGGAATAGAATGGTGGTTGTGGAGAAGACAAAAAGGAAAAGATAGTCTCACATCAACTAGGCGTATCAACGGGCTATGGAGATGCCCATCAATAGATATCAATGTGAGTGAGTAGGGATTGCCATGCAACAGATGCACTAGAGCTATAAATGTATGAAAACTCAACAAAAGAAACTAGTGGGTGTGCATCCAACTCGCTTGCTCACGAAGACCTAGGGCATTTTGAGGAAGCCCATCATTGGAATATACAAGCCAAGTTCTATAATGAAAGATTCCCGCTAGTATATGAAAGTGACAACATAGGAGACTCTCTATCATGAAGATCATGGTGCTACTTTGAAGCACAAGTGTAGAAAAAGGATAGTAGCATTGCCCCTTCTCTCTTTTTCTCTCATTTTTTTATATTTGTTTATTTGGGCCTTCTCTTTTTTTATGGCCTCTTTTTTTCGTCCGGAGTCTCATCCCAACTTATGGGGGAATCATAGTCTCCATCATCCTTTCCTCACTGGGACAATGCTCTAATAATGATGATCATCACACTTTTATTTACTTACAACTCAAGAATTACAACTCGATACTTAGAACAAAATATGACTATATGTGAATGCCTCCGGCGGTGTAACGGGATGTGCAATGACTCATGAGTGACATGTATGAAAGAATTATGAACGGTGGCTTTGCCACAAATATGATGTCAACTACATGATCATGCAAAGCAATATGACAATGATGAAGCGTGTCATAATAAACGAAACGGTGGAAAGTTGCATGGCAATATATCTCGGAATGGCTATGGAAATGCCATAATAGGTAGGTATGGTGGCTGTTTTTAGGAAGGTACATGGTGGGTTTATGGTACCGGCGAAAGTTGCGCGGTACTAGAGAGGCTAGCAATGGTGGAAGGACGAGAGTGCGTATAATCCATGGACTCAACATTAGTCATAAAGAACTCACATACTTATTGCTAAAATCTATTAGTTATTGAAACAAAGTAATGCACATTCTCCTAGGGGGATAGATTGGTAGGAAAAGACCATCGCTCGTCCCCGACCGCCACTCATAAGGAAGACAATCAATAAATAAATCATGCTCCGACTTCGTCACATAACGGTTCACCATACGTGCATGCTACGAGAATCACAAACTTGAACACGAGTATCTCTCAAATTCACAACTACTCAACTAGCATGACTGTAATATCACTATCTTCATATCTCAAAACAATCATCAAGTATCAAAACAATGCACTTTATATGAAAGTTTTTATTATATCCCTCTTGGATGCCCATCATATTAGGACTAGTTTTATAACCAAAGAAAACTACCATGCTGTTCTAAAGACTCTCAAAATGATATAAGTGAAGCATGAGAGTTCATTAATTTCTATAAAATAAAACCACCACCGTGCTCTAGAAAGATATAAGTGAAGCGCTAGAGCAACAACAAACTACTCCGAAAGATATAAGTGAAGATCAGTGAGTAGTTAAATAATTATTTAGCTATGTGAAGACTCTATAACATTAAAGAATTTCATATCTTGGTATTTTATTCAAACAGCAAGCAAACCAAAAAAAATTACATTCTAAGAATAGCAAACATCATGTGAAGAAGCAAAAACTTAGGATCAACCGATACTAACCGATAGTTGTTGAAGAAGAAAGGTGGGATGCCAACCGTGCATCCCCAAGCTTAGACGCTTGAGACTTCTTGAAATATTATCTTGGGGTGCCTTGGGCATTCCCAAGCTTGAGCTTTTGTGTCTCCTTAATTCCTCTCATATCACGGTCTCCCTAAATCTCAAAAGCTTCATCGACACAAAACTCAACAAGGACTCGTGAGATAAGTTAGTATAAACCATTGCAAAAACCTTATCATACTCTACTGTAGAAAATCACTAAAATTATTATTTAAAATTGCATACTAAATGCCTCTGCATATTTAATAGTCCTATCCTCAAATAGAATCATTAAAGAATCAAACTTATGCAAACAATGCAAACATAACAGCAATCTTCCTAAACAGGACAGTCTGTAAAGAATGCAGCAACATCCATACTTCCCTAGCTCCAAAAATTATGAAAGAAAATTCCCACTATAGTAAATTTATCAGAGCTTGATATGCAAAAGATTTCAACATTTTATCACATTCTGACTTTTCTAGGGAATTATTGCAACAGCGGTAAACTTTCTGTTTTCAAACAGCAATATGTGGACTTCTAAAATAGGCATAGTAAAGGCTATCAATGCCACTTTTATTGAAATAAAACATGCAAAACATTGTTCTAAATAACAGAAAGCAAATTCTAATAAAATAAATTGACGCTCCAAGCAAAACACATATCATGTGGTAAATAAAAATATAGCTCCAAGTAAAGTTACCGATGAACGAAGACGAAAGAGGGGATGATGCCTTCCGGGGCATCCCCAAGCTTAGGCTTTTGGTTGTTGAGGGAGTCCTAGATAGGGGGTCTCCGGACAGCCGGACTATCTCCATTGGCCAGACTATTAGACTATGAAGATACAAGATTGAAGACTTCGTCTCGTGTTCGGATGCGACTCTACTTGGCATGGAGGCAAGCTAGGCAACACGGATATGGATATCTCCTCCTTTGTAACCAACCTTGTGTAACCCTAACCCTCTCCGGTGTCTATATAAACCAAAGGGTTTTAGTCCGTAGGACAACAATCACAACATACCATCATACCATAGGCTAGCTTCTAGGATTTAGCCTCTCTGATCTCGTGGTAGATCTACTCTTGTACTACCCATATCATCAATATTAATCAAGCAGGACATAGGGTTTTACCTCCATCAAGAGGGCCTGAACCTGGGTAAAACATCGTGTCCCTTGCCTCATGTTACCATCCGGCCTAGACGCACAGTTCGGGACCCCCTACCCGAGATCTGCCGGTTTTGACGCCGACATTGGTGCTTTCATTGAGAGTTCCTCTGTGTCGTCGCCGTTAGGCTTGATGGCCTCTACTATCATCGATAGCGATGCGGTCCAGGGTGAGACTTTTCTCCCCGGACAGATCTTCGTATTCGGCGGCTTTGCACTGCGGGCTAATTCGCTTGGCCATCTGGAGCAGATTGAAAGCTACGCCCCTGGCCATCAGGTCAGATTTGGAAGTTTGAACTACACGGCCGACATCCGTGGAGACTTGATCTTCGACGGATTCGAGCCACAGCCGGGCGCGCCGCACTGTCGTGATGGGTATGACCTAGCTCTACCGCCAAACAGTAGCCCAGAGGCTGCACCCGCATCAGCTCCGACCCTTAGCTCGGAGCCAACTGCGTTAGTCGGGGACGGGTGGTTAGACACCACCTCAGGGGCTGCAGTCTCAATGGTGATCGAGCCGAACACCAGCCTAACCCTCTGCGCAGCCCATGACTCCAAGGTGCCAGACTCTTTTCCGGACTCCGAACCGTCCGCGCCCCTGCCAATCGAATCCGATTGGGCGCCGTTCATGGAATTCACCGCAGCGGATATCTTTCAGCACTCGCCCTTCGGCGACATTCTGAATTCACTAAGGTCTCTCTCTCTTTGTCAGGAGAGCCCTGGCCGGATCCTGGCCAACAGGATTGGGATGCGAACGACGAAGAAATTCGACGCCCACCCACCACCCACTTCGTAGCCATTGTCGATGATTTAACCGACATGCTCAACTTCGACTCCGAAGACATCGACGGTATGGACGACGATGTAGGAGACGAACATGAACCAGCGCCTCTAGGGCACTGGAAAGCCACCTCATCATATGACATATACATGGTGGATACACCCAACGAAGGCAATGGCGACGAGATAGCGGAGGATGACCCCTCCAAGAAGCAACCCAAGCGCCGACGTCATCGGCGCCGCTCTAAGTCCCGCCAAAGCAAAAGTGGTGATACCGGCACAGGAGATAATAACACTCCGGATAGTGTCGAAGACAACAACAATCCCCTCCAACAAGATTTAGAGCAGGAGGATGAAGGAGCCAGCTCTCCTGAGAGAGCGACACACGGAGAGGAGGAGGATGACAATTACATCCCCCCACCGAAGACGAGGCAAGCCTCGGCGACGATGAATTCACCGTCCCAGAGGATCCCGTCGAACAAGAGCGCTTCAAGCGCCGGCTTACGGCCACGGCAAATAGCCTGAAGAAAAAGCAGCAGCAGCTTCAAACTAATCAAGATCTACTAGCTGACAGATGGACTGAAGTCCTCGCGACCGAGGAATATAAACTCGAGCGCCCCTCCAAGAATTATCCAAAGTGCAGGTTACTACCCCGACTGGAGGAAGAAGCGTATGATACGGCTGATCGGCCACCACATGGCCGCGATAGAGAGGCATTCCAGCCAAAAGCTCAGCCTCCACCCTGACGCCATTCAAATAAAAAGGCATGGGGAGATACGCCAGACCTGCGAGACATATTGGGGGACAAAGCAAAGCATGCAAGATCGATCTACGGATCACGATGGTGCACCAGTCTGCGAGACGATAAACGTCATGTCAGATACAGTAAAAGCAAATCCGGCCAGGCCGAACACAGCGGGCAAGACCCATTCGAGTTGCGTCGCAATATAGCCCAATACAGAGGCACCGCACACCCCTTATGCTTCACAGACGAAGTCATGGAACATCAATTCCCAGAAGGTTTCAAACCTGTAAATATTGAATCATACGACGACACAACAGATCCCGCAGTATGGATTGAGGATTTCCTCCTCCACATCCACATGGCCCGCGGTGATGACTTACACGCTATCAAATACCTCACACTAAAGCTCAAAGGACCAGCGCGGCATTGGCTTAACAGCTTTCCAGCGGACTCCATTAGCTGTTGGGAAGATCTGGAAGCTGCATTCCTCGACAACTTTCAGGGCACTTATGTGCGACCACCAGACGCCGATGACTTGAGCCACATAATTCAGCAGCCAGAAGAGTCGGCTAGGCAATTCTGGACTCGGTTCCTTACAAAGAAAAATCAAATCATCGATTGTCTGGATGCGGAGGCCTTAGCGGCTTTCAAACACAACATCCGAGATGAGTGGCTAGCCCAGCACCTTGGTCAGGAAAAGCCAAAATCTATGGCAGCTCTCACGACGCTCATGACCCGCTTTTGTGTGGGAGAAGACAGCTGGCTGGCTCGCAGTAATAACATATCAAAGAACCATGGTACCTCAGATACCAAGGACGGCAATAGAAGGTCACGTCCCAACAAACATAAGCGCCACATTAACAGCAAAAATACTGAGGATACGGCAGTCAATGCCGGATTCAAAGGCTCTAAACCCGGTCAGCGGAAAAAGCCATTCAAACAAAGTACGCTGGGTCCGTCTAGCTTGGACCGTATACTCGATCGCTTGTGTCAAATACACAGCACCCCAGACAAGCCAGCCAATCACACCAACAGGGATTGTTGGATGTTCAAGCAGGCCGGCAAGTTAATTGCCGAAAACAAGGACAAGGGGCCGCATAGCAATGACAAGGAGGAGCCCCGGCAGCCACACACTTGAGGGCAGAAGAGGTTTCCCCCGCAAGTGCGGACGGTGAACATGATATACGCGACCCACATCCCCAAGAGGGAGTGGAAGCATGCGCTCAGGGACGTATATGCGTTGGAGTCAGTCACCCCAAAGTTCAACCCTTGGTCCTCTTGCCCGATCACCTTCGATCGCAGGGACCACCCCACTAGTATCCGTCATGGCGGATTCGCCGCACTGGTCCTAGACCCAATCATTGACGGATTTCACCTCACTCGAGTCCTTATGGATGGCGGCAGCAGCCTGAACCTGCTTTATCAGGACACAGTGCGCAAAATGGGTATAGACCCCTCAAGGATCAAACCCACAAAAACAACCTTTAAGGGCGTCATTCCAGGTGTAGAGGCCCATTGCACAGGCTCAGTTACACTGGAAGTGGTCTTCGGATCCCCGGATAATTTCCGAAGCAAAGAGTTAATCTTCGATATAGTCCCATTCCGCAGTGGTTATCACGCGCTGCTCGGGCGAACCGCATTCGCTAGATTCAATGCGGTACCGCATTATGCATACCTCAAGCTCAAGATGCCAGGACCTCGCGGAGTTATTACAGTCAATGGAAACACAGAGCGCTCTCTCCGAACAGAGGAGCACACCGCGGACCTCGCAGCAGAAGCGCAAAGCAGCCTCTCAAGGCAATCAACCAGTTCGACGCTTCAAAGCCCGGACACCTTCAAGCGCGCTCGGGGCAATCGGCAAATAGACCGCCTGGCGCGATCTGAGCTCGCGTAGCAATACGGAGGCCACCCCAATCCTAGCCCAACGGCGCAATTCGTGTCGCGTGTACATAATTACGCATTAAAAATACCATGGGCACGGGTGGGGAGGGGGGCACAACTGCGGCACGCCCCAAAACGCGGCCTAAACTGCACTAGGGGCTTCCCGTTTGGTTATTTTTCTTTTTTCTTTCAGGACCTTAATCTCTGGAAACACGGTCAGGCAACACTATTGCCAAACACATGATGCAGCAACCAAGGAGCAGACAGCTACGTCATACCACGGAATTCCCAGGTTGATTACAGTAACGAGTGAAATATTCAATTTAATATCATTCCTCAGCTTGCCCTTGGAAGGGACATAGTCCTACTCTTTGCTTATCGCACTACCTGTATCACTCTGCTTTAACACAATTTTTTAATAAACTGCATGACATTACGACTATTATTGCATTCTTGTTATATATATATATATATATATATATATATATATATATATATATATATATATATATATATGTATATATGTGTGTGTGTGTGTGTGTGTGTGTGTGTGTGTGTGTTCATTAATGATGCCTTGCAACCGTACACTCTGGTACGGCCAATACACCAGGGGCTTATGTACCCCACAAAATGGTGTGGAAAGTCCGAACACTTCCACAAGTGCGGCACCCCGAACTTATAGCATTATATGCATCAGCTCCGAATCATGTCTTTGGTCAAATGTTGGGTTTGCCCGGCTCCTATGTTTTGGTACCTTACGTTCCGCTCTATAGGCTAAGGTAGCGCTAGGAGAACTACCGCGATTGTGCCCCGGTTCTGCCGGGCTTAGCACCTCAGTAGAGAAAGCTAAAACTGACTGTCATGATAAGGCGAGAGACTGGTCGTTGTTCGGTGAGGTTTTTCGAGTCCCTAAAGACTTATGCCACTTAGGGCGAGGGGCCAGCCCTGTCCGGCTTACAGGCGTGTATCGCGCCTCGAATTCGGCCTTCCGAATACCAGGGGCTTCGCCGAAATTTAAAATTATAGAATTCTATGCATAAGTGAGAGTGATAAAGCATTATTAGTCTGGTTGCCTTGTTCGTTGTGCTGAGCACCTCCCTCGAAGGACCCAAATATGGGAACAAGAGTGCTTAGGTTTATCTCGAACACCCCAGCACTAGTGGCATGGGGGCAGAAGCCAAGGACTAGCCATCTCTCAGATTGGATAAACGGCCAAACAGAAGGTAATATTTTAAATTCACACAAGCGTTGCATAGTGCATATGAAACAAGTTTTCATACATACATGATAAAATGAGCAAGTCTCATTCAAATATTACATCTTTTGAACACTCGTCCGCGATGAGACGGGCACCCGGCAGAACACCCTCGTAGTACATCTCGGGGTGGCGGTGCTCCTTGCCCTCCGGCGGCCCCTCCTTGATCAGCTTCAGGGCGTCTAGCTTGACCCACTGCAATTTCACACGGGCGAAAGCCCGGCGTGCACCCTCAATGCAGACAGATCGCCTGACGACCTCCATCCATGGGTAGGCATCCATAAGCCGCCTCACCAAGCCGAAGAAGCTGCTTGAAAGGGCATCGCTAGGCCATAGTCGGACTATAAAGCTCTTCATGGCCTGATCGGCCGCCTTATGTAGCTCGACCATCTGCTTCAGCTGGTCGCTCATTGGCACCGGATGTTCGGCCTCAGCATACTGAGACCAGAACAGCTTCTCCGTCGAGCTTCCGTCCTCGGCCTGGTAAAATTGTGCGGCATCGGACACACTGCGGGGCAAATCTGGGAATGCTCCTGGAGAGCTCCGAATTCGGCTAAGTAATCGGTAATTTACTTTTACATGCCTGCTTTGCATATAGAAAGCCTTACCCGCCGCTATCTTCTTCATCGCGTCGATCTCTTGGAGGGCATTTTGGGCTTCGGTCTTGGCACTTTTTACACTCTCGAGGGCCGCGGCAAGCTCAGACTGCCGCGTCTTTGAGTCAAGCTCCAACGCATCGTGCTTTGCCACGAGAGCCTGGAGCTCTTGCTGCACCTCGCCCACCCGAGCCTCGTGCTTCTCTCGCTCGGTGCGCTCCTTGGCCGCTTTATCTTCGGCCTTGGTTAGCGCTTGCTTCAGGGTCGCCACCTCGGTCGTGGCCTCTAGCAAACATACGATGATCCTGTCATTTTGCGATCGCGTCCTCTTTTATATATAAATATAGACATGGTATTACTTACCCTTGTTCTCCTCGAGCTGCCTCTTGGCAAGGCCGAGCTCTTTCCTGGACCCCTCGAGGTCCTACTTCAGTACGGCGACCTCCGCAGTTAGTGCGGCGGACGCCAGCAGCGAAGCCTGCATATGCATATTGACACACTTATATTAGACTCCTGCGATATTATTTGATCCTCTGTTCGGCTTTTCTTTGTGAACACCGAACAAAGCATCAGGGGCTACTGTCTATGCGATAATATTTATACTACATTTTCAAACACTTGTCTCGAAGTCTGTTAGAAGGCTGGCACAGGCTTCAGTCAATCCGCTCTTGGCGGACTGAACCTTCTGGATCACCGCACTCATGATAGTGCGGTGCTCCTCGTCGATGGAAGAGCTGCGAAGCGCTTCCAACAGATTGTCCAGTGCCTCTAGATGGACAGAGGTCACTGGCATAGGCGTCTTGCCCCTCTTAGAAGGAGGCCGCCTGCCCGAGCCTGGAACCACTGGAGGTTCCAGTGCGGTGTTCGGCTGAGGGCCGAACTCGGAGCTCTCAGGGGCCCCGTCCCGTCGGCTCCCAGAGTCCGGAAGGTCGCCTTGAGGCGCCTCCGGAACTGTCTCCCCTCGATCCGGTGCCTCTTGAGACAACACCTCGGCGTCGTCGGCAGGATGAGGGGAGGTGGCGGTCGGGACTGGATCGCTATCCATGTCCGATAAGCCCAAGGAGTTGTCCGATGATACATCGATACTGGCTCGTGGCGGCCTGCATAATTGCGTTCGGGATACTATGAGTTACTCTGGTATCCGAATACTTACGATCTCCCCGGGGGCTTGACCCTAGGCAACCACTCGCCTTCGCCTTCCTCGGCAGCGGTGGAACTGTTCGGAAGGAGAGTCCTTCCCTTCTTGGACCCTTCGGCCTCCCCAGATGGGGTGGCCTTCCTTTTCTTATCTCCCCCGCCTGGAAGGGGAGCATCTTCTTCTTCCTCCTCGTCTTCGGGGGAGGAGTGTGCCGCAGAGTTATCGGACGACGAGCCCGATAACATCTGGCGTCGGGAACTCTTTCGGGTTCCCTTGGCCTTCTTGGTCTTCTCTGGCACCTTGTAAGGAGCCGGAGTCAGCATCTCTGTCAGGAGAGCGCCCGCAGTATCTTCGGGCAAAGCGGCCGAACAGTCGATCTGCCCCGACATCTCCACCCAGTCCTGTCAAAGGCCTGGAGATTAGACCTCGCACATAATTAAGCTAGGGAAAATAAATGTCTTACGAGACGTATTGAACTCACCGAACGCGCTAGGCGCTTTGCGCTTAGTCCACGATCCTCGGCGAGAGAAGGAGGGACCTCGGCTCCCTTGAACAGCACCTACCAAACGTCCTTGTGCATCGTATCGAAGAGCTCTCTTAGAGTCTGGTGCTGGGCCGGGTCGAACTCCCATAAGGTAAAATCCCGCTGTTGACATGGGAGGATCCGGCGGATGAGCATAACTTGGACTATGTTAATAAGCTTGAGCTTCTTGCTTGCCATACTCCGGATACATTTCTGGAGTCCGTCCAGCTCCACCGATGAACACCACGACAGACCCTTCTCTTTCCAGGAAGTGAGCCGTGTAGGGAATCCGGATCGAAACTCGGGGGCTGCCACCCATTTGGCGTCGCGCGGCTCGGTGATGTAGAACCACGCCGACTGCCATCCCTTTATTGTCTCCATGAAGGAGCCTTCGAGCCATATGATGTTGGGCATCTTGCCCACCATGGCTCCGCCGCATTCTGCTTGTTGGCCTCATACCACCTTCGGCTTGATATTGAAGGTCTTTAACCACAGGTCGAAGTGGGGCCGGATGCGGAGGAAAGCCTCACACACGACGATGAACGCTGAAATGTTGAGGATGAAGTTCGGGGCCAGATCATGAAAGTCCAACCCGTAGTAGAACATGAGACCATGGACGAATGGACGGAGGGGAAACCCTAGTCCGCATAGGAAGTGGTGTAGGAAAACTACCCTCTCGTGAGGTTCCAGGGTAGGGACGATCTGCCCCGCAGCGGGCAGCCGATGCGCGATGTTCGCGGCTAGGTATCCGGCTCCGCGCAGCTTCTTGATGTCTCCTTCCGTGACGAAGGAGACCATCCACCTGCCTCCTGCTCCGTACATGATGGGAGAAGGTTGAGGTGTGAAGTGCGGACTTGGGCGCTAGAGCTCGAGTGTGCGAGAACGGATGAGTAAGGGAGGAAGAAGGCGTGGATAGAAAGGTGAATCCTTATCCCTTTATATGGGCGGATGAAACTAAGCGTCCCCACTTGCCTCGTAAAACTCGCTTATCCCCCAAGCGCCACAATTGATGGCGCGGTTGGGTTACCCACGCCCGTATTGATGAGAATCCCGTAATAAGGGGACACGATCTCTGCTTTGACAAGACGTGTCGAAAAACTGCCTCGCATTATGTGCGGGGCTGGTTAAAAGAAGCGGTTCGAATAATCACCGGGCCATGACGTAACGTCATGCTGCCAAAAGAAGCCAGCAAATTAGATCTGCGAAAATATTATTCTCTCTACGGTGGAATGTGGAACTTATTTTGCAGAGTCGGACACTATCCTCGTATTCAAATTCTTCTGTGATGTATTCGGAGAAGGAACCCGCCTTGCAATGCCGAAGAAAATACTGCGCACCGGACTCATCGTCATTGAAGCCTGGTTCAGGGGCTACTGAGGGAGTCCTGGATTAGGGGGTCTCTGGAGAGCCGGACTATCTTCATTGGCCAGACTGGTAGACTATGAAGATACAAGATTGAAGACTTTGTCTCGTGTCCGGATGGGACTCTACTTGGCGTGGAAGGCAATCTAGGCAATACGGATATGGATATCTCCTCCTTTGTAACCGACCTTGTGTAACCCTAACCCTCTCCGGTGTTTATATAAACCGAAGGGTTTTAGTCCGTAGGACAACAATCACAACATACCATCATACCATAGGCTAGCTTCTAGGGTTTAGCCTCTCTAATCTCGTGGTAGATCTACTCTTGTACTACCCATATCATCAATATTAATAAATAAGGATGTAGGGTTTTACCTCCATCAAGAGGTCCCGAACCTGGGTAAAACATCGTGTCCCTTGCCTCCTGTTACCATCCGGCCTAGACGCACAGTTCGGGACCCCCTACCCGAGATCCGCCGGTTTTGACACCGACAATTGTCCTTGAATATTACCTTGGGGTGCCTTGGGAATACCCAAGCTTAGGCTCTTGCCACTCCTTATTCCATAGTCCATCAAATCTTTACCCAAAACTTGAAAACTTCACAACACAAAACTTAACAGAAAACTCGTAACCCCGTTAGCGAAAGAAAACAAAACACCACTTCAAGGTACTATAATGAACTCATTCTTTATTTATATTGGTGTTAAACCTACTATATTTCCAACTTCACTATGGTTTATAAACTCTATTACTAGCCATAGATTCATCAAAATAAGCAAACAACACACGAAAAACAGAATCTGTCAAGAACAGAACAGTCTGTAGTAATCTGTAACTAACGCAAACTTCTGGAACCCCAAAAATTCTAAAATAAATTTCTGGACGTGTGAAATTTATCTATTAATCATCTGCAAAAATAATTAACTAAATAGCACTTTCCAAATAAAAATGGCAGCAGTTCTCGTGAGCGCTAAAGTTTCTGTTTTTTTCAGCAAGATCAACAAGACTTTCACCAAGTCTTCCCAACGGTTCTACTTGGCACAAACACTAATTAAAAGCATAAAAACTAAATAATAACAGAGGCTAGATAAATTATTTATTACTAAACAGGAGCAAAAAGCAAGGAACAAAAATAAAGTTGGGTTGCCTCCCAACAAGCGCTATCGTTTAATGCCCCTAGCTAGGCATGGTGATTTCAATGATGCTCACATAAAAGATAAGAATTGGAATATAAAGAGAGCATCATAAAGAATATGACTAGCACATTTAAGCCTAACCCACTTCCTATGCATAGGGATTTTGTGAGCAAACAACTTATGGGAACAAGAATCAACTTGCATAGGAAAGCAAAACAAGCATAACTTCAAGATTTTAAGCACATAGAGAGGAAACTTGATATTATTGCAACTCCTACAAGCATATATTCCTCCCTCATAATAATTTTCATTAGCATCATGAATGAATTCAACAATGTAACCAGCACCTAAAGCATTCTTTTCATGATCTACAAGCATAGACATTTTATTACTCTCCACACAGGCAAAAGTCTTCTCATTCGGGAAAGTGGGAGTAAACTCAACAAAATAATTATCGTGTGAGGCATAATCCAATTTAAAACTAAAATCATGATGACAAGTTTCATGGATATCATTATTCTTTATAGCATACAAGTCATCACAATAATCATCATAGATAGCAACTTTGTTCTCATAATCAATTGGAACCTCTTCCGAAATAGTGGATTCATCACAAAATGAAGTCATGACATCTCCAAATCCACTTTCATCAATATAATCATCATAAATAGGATGCGTGCTTTCATCATAATAAATTTGCTCATCAAAGCTTGGGGGACAAAAAATATCATCTTCATCAAACATAGCTTCCCCAAGCTTGTGGCTTTGCATATCATTAGCATCATGGATATTCAAGGAATTCATACTAACAACATTGCAATCATGCTCATCATTCAAATATTTAGTGCCAAACATTCTAAAGCATTCTTCTTCTAGCAGTTGAGCACAATTATCGAATCCTTATTTTCATGATAGATATTAAAAAGATGAAGCATATGAGGTACCCTTAATTCCATTTTTTATATAGTTTTCTTTTATAAACTAAACTAGTGATAAAACAAGAAACAAAAAAGATTCGATTGCAAGATCTAAAGATATACCTTCAAGCGCTAACCTCCCTGGCAATGGCGCCAGAAAAGAGCTTGTTGTCTACTACACAACCTTCTTCTTGTAGACGTTGTTGGGCCTCCAAGTGCAGAGATTTGTAGGACAGTAGCAAATTTCCCTCAAGTGGATGACCTAAGGTTTATCAATCCATAGGAGGCGTAGGATGAAGATGGTCTCTCTCAAGCAACCCTGCAACCAAATAACAAAGAGTCTCTTGTGTCCCCAACACACCCAATACAATGGTAAATTGTATAGGTGCACTAGTTCGGCGAAGAGATGGTGATACAAGTGCAATATGGATGGTAGATATAGGTTTTTGTAATCTGAAAATATAAAAACAGCAAGGTAACTAACGATAAAAGTGAGCGTAAACAGTATTGCAATGCTAGTAAACAAGGCCTAGGGTTCATACTTTCGCTAGTGCAAGTTCCCTCGACAATAATAACATAGTTGGATCACATAACTATCCCTCAACATGCAACAAAGAGTCACTCCAAACTCACTAATAGCGGAGAACAAACGAAGAGATTATGGTAGGGTACCAAACCACCTCAAAGTTATTCTTTCCAATCAATCCGTTGGGCTATTCCTATAGGTGTCACAAACAGCCCTAGAGTTCATACTAGAATAACACCTTAAGACACAAATCAACCAAAACCCTAATGTCACCTAGATACTCCAATGTCACCTCAAGTATCCGTGGGTATGATTATACGATATGCATCATACAATCTCAAATTCATCTATTCAACCAACACAAAGGACCTCAAAGATTGCCCCAAAGTTTCTACCGGAGAATCACGATGAAAACGTGTGCCAACCCCTATGCGTAGGTTCATGGGCGGAACCCGCAAGTTGATCACCAAAACATACATCAAGTGAATCACATGATATCCCATTGTCACCACCGATACGCACGGCAAGACATACATCAAGTGTTCTCAAATCTTTAAAGACTCAATCCGATAAGATAACTTCAAAGGGAAAACTCAGTTCATTACAAGAGAGTAGAGGGGGGAGAAAACATCATAGGATCCAAATATAATAGCAAAGCTCGTGATACATCAAGATCGTATCACCTCAAGAACATGAGAGAGAGAGATCAAACACATAGCTACTGGTACATACCCTCAACCCCGAGGGAGAACTACTCCCTCCTCGTCATGGAGAGCACCGGGATGATGAAGATGGCCACCAGAGAGGGATTGCCCCCTCCGGCAGGGTGCCGGAACGGGTCTAGATTGGCTTTCGGTGGCCACGGAGGCTTCTGGCGGCAGAACTCCCGATCTATGGTGCTCCCCGATCGTTTTAGGGTATATGGAGATATATAGGTGGAAGAAGTACGTCAGGGGAGCCACGAGGGGCCCACGAGGGTGGAGGGCGTGCCCTAGGGGGGTGGGCGCGCCCCCTACCTCGTGGCCTCCTCGAAGCTTCCCTTACATGGACTCCAAGTCTCCCGGGTTGCTTTCCTTCCAAAAATAAGTTCCGTGAAGTTTCAGGTCAATTGGACTCCGTTTGATTTTCCTTTTCTGCGATATTCTAAAACAAGGTAAAAACAAAAACTGGCACTGGGCTCTGGGTTAATAGGTTAGTCCCAAAAATGATATAAAAGTGTATAAGAAATCCCATAAACATCCAAAACAGATAATATAATAGCATGGAACAATAAAAAATATAGATACATTGGAGACATATCACTTGTATCGAGACACATCGTCTGTTCCATTGTAGCACCATAAAGGGTGCTCCCTAGACTGAAGGGACTAGATGCATCGCTTTATCGTGATGGCCATGACTTCGATTATCAAGAGTTTGGAATGGCAAGTATCCTGACCTTGTTAATTAACCCCTTTACTTCTGCATTGTCTCCTTGTTCGGGGCTCTGGGGGCGCCAAATGAAGTGTTTATTCAAAGGAGCGCTAGAGAATTCGGGAAGTCCATGTCGAACTGGGTCCGGAAGGGGAACGTCCTCGATATAAAACCATTCCGAAGTCCATTCTTCGGATTCCTTCTTGGGAGTTCCGACGAGGTAACCTGATCCGGCTATGCGCCATACTTCGACGCTGCCCACTTCAAATATGGAACCCCCTTGGGAACTAGGGATGAGGCAAAAGAACTTTCTCCACGGTTCGAAATGAGCCTCGCAGCCTAAAAACAGCTCGCAGAGAGCGACAAAACCCAAAATGTGCAGGATAAAACCTGGTGTGAGGTTGTGCAGCTGGATCCCGTAGAATTCCAATAGACCTCTAAGGAAGGGGTAGATCAGGAATACTAAGCCCCTCAGAAGAAATGAGACGAAGCACACCCTCTCCTCCTTGTCGGGGTTGGGGGAATTTTCTGCTAGCACCTCGTTGCCAATCAAGGCCAAACCCGCCCGCATGAAGACTAGATCTGTGGGAGGGAGATATCCCTCCATCTGAAGTCGATTCAGCTGGAGGTGAGACACGGAGCAGCTTTGCGAATCACCCGCTTGAGGGCCATGAGGGCGCGAGGAAGAGCTAGGGACGTTTGCCATGTTTTGAAGTTTTTCGTGGTTTGCTCCGACGCTCTTTGCATGATGTGGGATAACACTTGGGGATCTAACCTTCTTATATAGATGTTGCCCCTGCGTGGTAAGGGGCTTATTTGTAAAACATTATTATGGACCATTGACATTCGCTTGGCGCATGGAAATCGAGGCGACGATAGGAAGGAATCATAAAGGCAGGCTCAAAACCAGACTGTCATCAATTCGGTGTATGATGAAGAACCCGCCTTGCAAAGCTAAAGACATAAGCTGGATACTACATTGTCATTGAAGGCAAGTTCGGAGGCTACTGAGGGAGTCCTAGATTAGGGGGTCCTCAGGTCTCTGGTCTATTCGATATGGGCCAGACTGATGGGTCGTGAAGACGAGGCAGAATATCACCTCCCATGTCTGGGTAGGACTCCTATGTGCGTAGAACGACAAGTTTAGTGTCCGGGTGTAATACTTCCTTCCTTTGTGAACCGACTCTGTACAACCCTAGGCCCCTATGCTGTGTATATAAACCAGAGGGTTTAGTCCGCAGAGGGCATCAGAATAATCATAGGATAGACGGCTAGGGTTTAGCCATTACGATCTCGAGGTATATCAACTCTT
This sequence comes from Triticum dicoccoides, assembly GCF_002162155.2. Taxonomy (NCBI): domain Eukaryota; kingdom Viridiplantae; phylum Streptophyta; class Magnoliopsida; order Poales; family Poaceae; genus Triticum; species Triticum dicoccoides. Next base: position 567,899,057 of record NC_041386.1, read on the forward strand.
TTAACCTCTATACTCATCAAATACAATCAAGCAGGACGTAGGGTTTTACCTCCTTTAAGAGGGCCCGAACCTGGGTAAAACCGTGTTCCTATTGTTGTTGTTGCCATTGATCCTAAGACTCATAGCTAGGGCCACCATACCCGAGATCTGCCGGTTTTGACACCGACAGCACCCTCCACCCTTGTGATTGGCTCGGGACTCTTCTGGCCCAACTCTTTTGCTTTAGGGGCTTCTTCTGGTCCATAAAAAATCATCGTAAATTTTCAGCTCGTTTGGACTCCGTTTGATATTCCTTTTGTGTATAACTCAAAAACATGAAAAAAAACCAGAAACTGGCACTAGGCTCTAGGTTAATAGGTTAGTCCCAAAAATCATATAAAATATCATGAACAATAAAAATTATATATACGTTGGAGACATATCAAGCATCCCCAAGCTTAATTCCTGCTCGTCCTCGAGTAGGTAAATGATAAAAACAGAATTTTGGATGTGGAATGCTACCTAACATATTTATCCATGTAATTTTCTTTATTGTGGCATGAATGTTCAGATCCATAAGATTCAAAACAAAAGTTTAATATTGACATAAAAACAATAATACTTCAAGCATACTAATAAAGCAATCATGTCTTCTCAAAATAACATGGCTAAAGAAAGTTATCCCTACAAAATCATATAGTCTGGCTATGCTCCATCTTCATCACACAAAATATTCAAATCATGCACAACCCTGATGACAAGCCAAGCAATTGTTTCATACTTTTGATGTTCTCAAACTTTTTCAACTTTCATGCAATACATGAGTGTGAGCCATGGATATAGCACTATAGGTGGAATAGAATATGGTGGTTGTGGAGAAGACAAAAAGAAGGAGATAGTCTCACATCAACTAGGCATATCAACAGGCTATGGATATGCCCATCAATATATATCAATGTGAGTGCCTAGGTATTGCCATGCAACAGATGCACTAGAGCTATAAGTTTATGAAAGCTCAAAAAGAAACTAAGTGGGTGTGCATCCAACTCGCTTGCTCACGAATACCTAGGGCAATTTGAGGAAGCCCATCATTGGAATATACAAGCCAAGTTCTATAATGAAAATTTCCCACTAGTATACGAAAGTGACAACATAGGAGACTCTCTATCATGAAGATCATAGTGCTACTTTGAAGCACAAGTGTGGTAAAAGGATAGTAGCATTGCCCCTTCTCTCTTTTTCTCTCATTTTTTGGGCCCTCTCTTTTTTTGGCCTCTTTTTTCGTCTGGAGTCTCATCCTGACTTGTGGGGGAATCATAGTCTCCATCATCCTTTCCTCATTGGGAAAATGCACTAATAACGAAGATCCTCACACTTTTATTTACTTACAACTCAAGAATTACAACTCGATACTAGAACAAAGATATGACTATATATGAGTGCCTCCAGCGGTGTACCGGGATGTGCAACGAATCAAGAGTGACATGCATGAAAGAATTATGAATGGTGGCTTTGCCACAAATACGATGTCAACTACATGATCATGCAAAGCAATATGACAATGACGAAGCATGTCATAATAAATTGAATGGTGGAAATTTGCATGGCAATATATCTCGGAATGGCTGTTTTGAGAAAGGGTATATGGTAGGTTTAGTGCACCGGCGAAAGTTGTGCGGCACTAGAGAGGCTAGCAATGGTGGAAGGGTGAGAGTGCGTATAATCCATGGACTCAACATTAGTCATAAAGAACTCACATACTTATTGCAAAAATCTATTAGTTATGGAAACGAAGTACTACACGCATGATCCTAGGGGATAAATTGGTACGAAAAGACCATCGCTCATCCCCGCCCTCCACTCATAAGGAAGACATTCAATAAATAAATCATGCTCATCATATAACGGTTCACCATATGTGCATGCTACAAGAATCACCAAATTTAACACAAGTATTTCTACAATACACAATTACTCACTAGCATGAATCTAATATCACCATCTTTATATCTCAAAACAATCATACGGAATCAAACTTCTCATAGTATTCAATGAACTTAATATGAAAGTTTTTATTATATCCCTCTTGGATGCCTATCATATTAGGACTAAATTTATAACCAAAGAAAATTACCATGCTATTTAAAGACTCTCAAAATAATATAATTGAAGCATGAGAGTTCATCAATTTCTACAAAATAAAACCACCGCCATGCTCTAAAAAGATATAAGTGAAGCACTGGAGCAAATGACAAACTACTCCAAAAGATACAAGTGAAGATCAATGATTAGTCAAATAATTATGTAACTATGTGAAGACTCTCTAACATTTAAGAATTTCAGATCTTAATATTTTATTCGAAAAATAGAAAGAAAAATAAAATAAAATGACATTGCAAGGATAGCACATATCATGTGAAGAAGCAAAAACTTAGGCTCAACCAAAACTGACCGATAGTTGTTGAAGAAGAAAGGTGGGAAGCCTACCGGGGCATCCCCAAGCTTATATGCTTGAGACTTCTTGGAATATTAACTAGGTAAGCCTTGGGAATCCCCAAGCTTGATCTTTTGTGTCTCCTTAATTCCTCTCATATCACTGTTTCCCTAATTCTTCAAAACTTTCATCCACACAAAACTCAACAAGAACTCGTGAGATAAGTTAGTATAAATCCATGCTAAACCTTATCATTCTCTACTATATAAAATCACTAAAATTATAATTTGACATTGCATACTAAATGCCTCTGCATATTTAACTCTCCTATCCTCAAATAGAATCATTAAACAATCAAACATATGCAAACAATGCAATCATAACAGTAATCTGTCAAAACAGGACAGTCTATAAAGAATGCATGAGGAATCATACTTATTTAACTCCAAAAATTATAAAAACTTACCACACTGTAGATATTGTTGTTAATCATCGTGAAAAAAATTCAAGATTTTATCATGTTCTTACTATTCACCAATATTCAAAACATAACAGCAAACTTTCTGTTTTCAAACAGCAACATATAGACTTGCAAAATAAGCATGGTAAAGGCTATACTTGACCTTTTTATTGAAATAAAAGATAAAAAATATTACTCTAAATAAAAGCAAGCAAATCATAATAAAAGAAGATGATGCTCCAAGAAAAACACATATCACGTGGTGAATAAAAATATTGCTCCAAGTAAGGTTACCGATGATCGAAGACGAAAGAGGGGATGCCATCCGGGGCATCCCCAAGCTTAGTTGCTTGGGTATTCCTTGAATATTACCTTGTGGTGCGTTGGGCATCCCCAAGCTTAGGATCTTCCCACTCCTTATTCCGTAGTCCATCAAAACTTAACCCAAAACTTGAAAACTTCACAACACAAAACTCAACAGAAAACTCATAAGCTCCATTAGTATATGAAAATAAATCACCACTTAGGTACTGTTGTGAACTCATTCTAAATTTATACTGGTGTAATATCTATTGTATTCTAACTTATCCATGATTCATATCCTCCGATACTACTCATAGATTCATCAAAATAAGCAAACAACACATAGAAAACAGAATCTGTCAAAAACAGAATAGTCTGTAGTAATGTGTAGCTCTCGAATACTTATGTAACTCCAAAAATTCTGCAAAATTAGGAAAACCTAAGAAATTTGTTTCTTAATCTTCTTCTAAAATAATCAGTATTTTATCATGCTTCTTCTAAATATGAGAATTGTTTCCCTAAGGGTAAAAGTTTCTGTTTTTAGCAACATCAAGTCAACTATCACCGTAAGCCATCCCAAAGGTCTTACTTGGCACTTTGTTGAAACAAAAGCTATAAAACATGATTAATACAATATCATAATCATGTGAACACACAAAAAAAGTAGGTATAAAATTGGGTTGTCTCCCAACAAGCGTTTTTCTTTAATGCCTTTTAGCTAGGAATCATGATTTCAATGATGCTCACATAAAGGATAAGATTTGAAACACAGATAGAGCATCATGAAGCATGTGGCTAGGACATTTAAGTCTAACCCACTTCCTATGCATAGGGATTTTGTGAGCAAACAATTTATGAGAGCTAGAATCAACTAGCATAGGAAGGTAAAACAAGCATAACTTCAAGATTTTTAGTTTTCTTTTATAGACTAAACTAGTGATAAAACAAGAAACTAAAAGATCCGATTACAAGATCTAAAAATATACCTTCAAGCACTAACCTCCCAGGCAACTGCGCCAGAAAAGAGCTTCATTGACGGGAGGTGAGTGCCCCTTACCTAGCCCCCCCCCGGCAAAGGCACCAGAAAAGAGCTTGATGTCTACTACACAACTTTGTCCTGGTAGATGTTGTTGGGCCTCCAAGTGCAGAGTTTTGTAGAACAGTAGAAAATTTCCCTCAAGTGGATGACCTAAGGTTTATCAATCCATGGGAGGCATAGGATGAAGATGGTCTCTCTCAAACAACGCTGCAACCAAATAACAATGAGTCTCTTGTGTCCCCAACACACCCAATACAATGGTAAATTGTATAGGTGCACTAGTTCGGCGAAGAGATGGTGATACAAGTGCAATATGGATGGTAGATATAGTTTTTTTTAATCTGAAAATATAAAAAACAACAAGGTAACAAGTGGTAAAAGTTAGCGAAAACGGTATTGCAATGCTTGGAAACAAGGCCTAGGGTTCGTACTTTCACTAGTGCAAGTTCTGTCAACAATGATAACATAAATAGATCATGTAACAATCCTTCAACATGCAACAAAGGGTCACTCCAAAGTCACTAATAGCAGAGAATAAACGACGAGATTATTGTAGGGTATGAATCCACCTCAAAGTTATTCTTTCTGATCGATCTATTGGGCTATTCCTATAAGTGTCACAAACAGCCCTAGAGTTCGTACTAAAATAACACCTTAAGACACACATCAACCAAAACTCGAATGTCACCTAGATACTCCAATGTCACCACAAGTATCCGCGGGTTTGATTATACGATATGCATCACACAATCTCAGATTCATCTATTCAAACCAACACAAAGAACTTCAAAGAGTGCCCCAAATTTTCTACCGGAGAGCCAAGACGAAAACGTGTGCCAACCCCTATGCATAAGTTCACAAGGTCACAGAACCCGCAAGTTGATCACCAAAACATACATCAAGTAGATCACGTGAATATCCCATTGTCACCACAAATAAGCACATGCAAGACATACATCAAGTGTTCTCAAATCCTTAAAGACTCAATCTGATAAGACAACTTCAAAGGGAAAACTCAATCCGTTACAATAAGGTAGAGGAGGAAAACATCATAAGATCCAACTATAATAGCAAAGCTCGCGGTACATCAAGATCGTGCCAAATCAAGAACAAGAGAGAGAGAGAGAAAGAGAGAGAGAGAGAGAGAGAGAGAGAGAGAGAGAGAGAGAAATCAAACACATAGCTACTGGTACATACCCTCAGCCCCGAGGGTGAACTACTCCCTCCTCATCATGGAGAGCGCCGGGATGATGAAGATGGCCACTGGTGATGGTTTCCCCCTCTGGTAGGGTGCCGGAATGGACTCTCAATTGGTTTTTTGTGGCTACAGTGGCTTGTGGTGGCAGAACTATCAATCTAGATTTCTTTTCGGGGGTTTCTGTATTTATAGGAATTTTCGGCGTCGGTTTCACGTCAGGGGGGTCCACGAGCCAATGACAAGGGTGGAGCACCCTCCCGGGGGTAGGGCGCGCCCTCCACCCTTGTGGTTGGCTTGGGACTCTTCTGTTCCAACTCTTTTGCTTCGGGGGCTTCTTCTGGTCCTTAAAATATCACCGTAAAATTTCAGCTCGTTTGGACTCTGTTTGATATTCCTTTTCTGTAAAACTCAAAAACAAGGAAAAAACATAAACTAGCACTGGGCTCTAGGTTAATAGGTTAGTCCTAAAAATCATATAAAATAGCATATAAATGCATATAAAACATCAAAGATAGATTATATAATAGCATGGAACAATAAAAAATTATAGATACGTTGGAGACGTATCACCTACCTATATGTAGTAAGCCGTGTCGTTCTAAGTAAATTTGTATGTGCTATCTCTAATTTCAAAATGAATTTCCTTTTTGTGTGCTCGTACCGCTCATGAAGCGGCAGGGGTAGGCCAATATTTTTCATGCTAGATGTGTTATTCTCAAGATGAGTGTTTATTCACTTGTCATTGCACGAGAGTACGTCGGTAATAGGGATGCCCAATCCCGAAATGAAAAGAAATTTACTTTATGTTGTCCAATAATAAATTCCTTGGAAAGTGTTGGTATGGACGATACCCATGGATACGGCTAGCCGTGGACGTGAAAGTATGGTGGAAAAAGGAATAAACTTTATTTTATATTTGGGAACCACCTATGATATATCTAGCATGGGAAGTGTTGGGAATTACTTGGGTGTTTTCGTTGACGGGAAAAGTATACCTCTCAAAAAATTTATCTCTCAAAAACAGAAGGGAAAACAAAATCTACTTAGTGAAGAAAGCAAACAAGCAAACACGAGAATGTCAACCCCATGCTATTGCTTCCCGATAACGGCGCCAGAAAAGAGCTTGATAATCCCCAAGTGCAAGGAATCATCATAGCAATTTCCAAAGATGGAGGTGATAACTATGGAGTGTCGAACCCACAAGGAGCTAAAGGTAAGATCAATATTCTCTCAGATCCTATCTACCACTGATACGACTCTACGTACACCGAATGTTTACCAAACAAGAAATAAAACTAAGTTGTGGGTATGAAGAGGATAGCTTTGTATGATATTAGAGAACTAAAGTATAAAAATAGGTGATGTTAACATAAAGTTAGAATATATTATAATATATTGCAGATAGCGAGTGTGGAATAATGATGGGTCGGTGTGTGGAATTGTCCTAGGCAATTGTTAATCATTAATCATTATTGCAATTTTATATGAGGGGGAGGAATTAGCTAACATACTTTCTCTACTTGGATCATATGCACTTATGATTGGAACTCTAGCAAGCATCTGCAACTACTAAAGATCATTAAGGTAAAATCCAACCATAGCATTAAAGTATCAAGTCCCCTTTATCCCATACGCAACAACCACCTTACTCGGGTTTAAGCTTCTGTCACTCTAGCAACCCACTATAAGCGAATCATGAACGTATTGCAACATCCTACAGCAGGAATCCTTCACGTGTGCACGGCACGGAAGGCACCATAGGACAGCACCAAAATAAAACATACAACTCAAACCAATCTAGATCATCAATCAACCCAAAAGACATAAGAAATCTACTCACAACATCATAGGATGGCAACACATCATTGGATCATAATATGTGGCATAAAGCACCATGTTGAAGTAGGGGATTACAACGGGGTGCAGGAGTGTGGACCACCGAAAAGAGATGAGGAAGGTGATGAAGATGTTGATGTTGATGAAGACAATCACCGCGGCGATGATTCCCCCGGTGGCACTCTAGCGACACTGAGAGAGAGTCTCCCCCTTGTGCTTACTCCTCCATGGCCTCCCCCTAGATGTGTAGAGCTTCTCCCTCTGGTCCTTGCCTCCATGGTGATGATGGAACCCTCTGGCTTCCTCCTCCATGGCCTCCGGAGAGGGCCTATATTGTTTTTTCATGGCTATAGAGGCTTGCGCCAGCGGAACTTCTGATCTAGGTTTCTTTCTGGGGGTTTTGCTATTTATAGGAATTTTTGGCGTCCGCCTCACGTCAAGGGGGTCCACGAGGCAGTGGCAAGACATAAGCACCCTCCCCGGCGGGTAGGGCGTGCCCCCCTACCTCGTCGTCACCTCGGGGCTCTTTTGGCCCAATTCCGATGCCTTGGGGTCTCTTTTGGTAAATTAAAAAATCACCATAAATTTTCAGCCCATTCCGAGAACTTTTATTTCTGCACAATAAACGACACCAAAGTAGTTCTGCTGAAAACAACGTCAGTCCGGGCTTCTAATCAAATCATACCAAAACCATATAAAATTATTGTAAACATGGCATGAATACTTCATAAATTATAAATACATTGGAGACGTATCAATCATTCAGTTTATTGCTACAGATCATGCAAATCCTGAATACCGGGGGAATAACTTGTGTGCTATCAAATGTCACAACGTATCTAGGTGATCATAAAGATGCTCTACAGGTATCTCCGAAGGTGTTTGCTGAGTTGGCATGGATCGAGATTGGGATTTGTCACTCCGAGTATCGGAGAGGTATCTTTGGGCCCTCTCGGTAATAAACATCATAATAAGCTTGCAAGCAAATGACTAAGGAGTTAGTTATGAGATGATGTGTTACGGAACGAGTAAAGAGACTTTCCGGTAACGAGATAGAACTAGGTATGAAGATACCGTTGATAAAATCTCGGGCAAGTAACATACCGATGGACAAAGGGAATTACGTATGTTGCTATAAGGTTCGACTGATAAAGATCTTCGTAGAATATGTAGGATCCAATATGATTATCCAGGTTCCGCTATTGTTTATTGATCAAAAGGTGTCTCGGTCATGTCTACATAGTTCTCGAACTCGTAGGGTCCGCACTCTTAACGTTCCTTGACGATATAGTGTTACATGAGTTATATGATTTGGTGACCGAATGTTGTTTGGAGTCCCAGATGACATCATGGACATGACGAGGAGTCTCAAAATGGTCGAGAGGTAAAGATTGATATATATGACGATGGTATTCGGACATTGGAATAGTTCTGGAGTGCATCGGGTAGTCATCGGGTCACTGGAAGGGGTTCCGGACACCCCCGGTAAGTGTACGGGCTTAATGGGCCAGAGGAGGGGACAAAGCAGCCCACTAGGGGGCTGGTTGTAATGCCCTCAATGCGGCTATATCTCCTACGTGTTGAAGCACGACTTAGAGGCATAACCGCATTGAAAGCAATGTCGCAAGTAAGGTAATCTTCACAACAACCCATGTAAATAGATAAAAGGGGAAAGGAGACATAGTTGGCTTACACTCGCCACGTCACACAAATACATGAATAACATTACAATCATCCAATACACTCATGGTCCGACTACGGTACCAAAATAAAGATCAACCCCCACATGCGACAAAGTCCCCGATCGCCCCAACTGGGCACCACTACTGATCATCTGGGAAAGACACATAGTAACAATGAGAGTCTTCATAGAACTCCCACTTGAGCTCAAGCACATCGTCTGGAGCAGTATCATCGGTCCCTGCATCTGGTTTTGGAAGTAATCTGTGAGTCATGGGGACTCAGCAATCTCGCACCCTCACGATCAAGACTATTTAAGCTTATAGGTAAAGGCAAGGTAATGTGGAGCTGCAGCAAGTGACTAGCATATATGGTGGCTAACATGTTCGCAAAAGAGAGCGAGAAGAGAAGGCAAAGCACGAACGAAGAACTATGATCAAGAAGTGATCCTAGAACAACCTACATCAAGCATTACTCCAACACCGTGTTCACTTCCTGGACTCCGCCGAGAAGAGACCATCACGGTAACACACGCGGTTGAGTCATTTTAATTAAGTTAAGTTTCATGTTATCTACAATCATACATTAACAAATTCCCATCTGCCCATAACCGTGGGCACAGCTTTCGAAAGTTCAAATCCCTGCAGGGGAGTCATAACTTAGCCCATCACAAGATCTCACGGTCAACGAAGGATATTCCTTCTAGCGGGAAGACCCGATCAGGCTCGGAATCCCGGTTACAAGACATCCTCGACAATGGTAAAACTAACCAGCAACACCGCCCGAATGTGCCGACAAATCCCGATAGGAGCTACACATATCTCGTTCTCAGGGCACACCAGATTGTCCAAGGTTCCGGTAGGCCAGCCCAGAGTTGCCCCTGGTGGCCACCGGCAGCTGACAGGCTGGACCAACACTCAGAGGAGCACTGGCCCGGGGGTTTAAATAAAGATGACCCTTGAGTCCGTGGAACCCAAGGGAAAAATAGGCTAGGTGGAGAATGGTAAAACCAATGTTGGGCATTGCTAGAAGAGTTTTATTCAAGGCGAACTGTCAAGGGGTTCCCATTATAACCCAACCGCGTAAGGAACGCAAAATCCGGGAACATAACACCGATATGATGGAAACTAGGGCGGCAAGAGTGGAACAAAACACTAGGCAAAAGGCCGAGCCTTCCACCCTTTACCAAGTATATAGATGCATTAAGATAACAAGATAATATGGTGATATCCCAACAATAAACAATGTTCCAACAAGTAACGATCTCCAATCTTCATCTGCAACTAGCAACGCTATAAGAGGGGCTGAGCAAAGCGGTAACATAGCCAATTAACGGTTTGCTAGGACATGGTGGGTTAGAGGTTTGACATGGCAATTTGGGAGGCATGATAAGCAAGTGGTAGGTGTCGTAGCATAGGCATAGCAAAAGAGCGAGCATCTAGCAAGCAAAGATAGAAGTGATTTCGAGGGTATGATCATCTTACCTGCAAAGTTCTTAGAGTTGACTTGATCCTCGTAAGCGAACTCAATGGGCTCCTTGTTCACGAACTCGTCTCCCGGCTCTACCAAACAAGACAAACAAGCAAAAGGAACACAATCAACCACGTGCAATGCTCAAACAACATGATGCAAACATGGTATGCTATGTGGGATGCGATATGTGATGCATATGCAAGATTTGACAAGGAATGATTGAACATGGCCTCAACATGGAAATCCAAGAGTGCCACTGGAAAGGTGAGGTGGTTTCGGTTGAAATCGATATAAAGATCACCGGAATCGGATGCACGGTTTGGAAATGGCAAGCAAAACAAATATGGCACCGGTCTGCGATAATCAGCAAGTAGGCATGTAAATGCATCAAGATAAATATGCTACGGCACTCAAACATGACAACAAAATACATGGCAGGGCTCCACTCATGATGCTTGACAAAATATGAACACTGAGCTACGGCTAATTCATCCATTAACATGTTCAAACAAGCATGGCAAAACTGCAAATGATAACAGGTTTCAGACTTGGTGAAATTAACACAAGTCTGGAATTTATCATCAGGAAGCACACTTTAGAGCATGAAAACTACAAGCTACAGGAACTTAACATCGCAAATCAAGGCATGGCATGAAGCTACTCAAAGCACTTAACAAAAGTCCCTTAGTGACCTTGAGCCAAAAGGGATCAGAAAATACAATTACAAGCATGTGAACATGGCAAAAACATAAACAGATCTCAGACTTGGAGAAAAACTGGAGCATGAAAATCAGTTAACGAGTAGGCATGTTCACGAGCTCGATGCACTCACTACAGAGCATGGCATGACAAACTAAGCATACACCCATCAAGAATACATGACATAGAAGCTATAAATGGCAAGAACAACAATATAGCATGCACAGATCAATAGCAGCATCCTCGGCAAAATCGCTAACAGGTCAACGATCTGCCAGGATTCACGATGTAGCAAAAGTAGAGCTCGATTGGTTCAAGTTAGGGTACTCCATAAATGCAAACAAGGACATGGGTGCATAGAGCACCACAATGTTAACAAATCATCCTTACTGGTCATCCTCAAAAGAGGCACGGATCACTAGGAAACAACATGAACATATGGCATAACAACAAAATCAGGACAAGGACTTTGCAAGCTTGTGATAGTCACCACAAATATCACAAAAATACATGGTAAGCACCTCTGTAAAGATGGAATGGCATATAACAAAACTCATGTAGAGCTCAGGATCATAGCATGCACACATTAATCATGGCAAAAATGACAAATAGCTATTTGATGAAACAGATCTGACAAATTTACCACATAGCCCTCTTCCTACAGCATTTCGGGCATCAAGATGAGCTCAAATGAAAATGATGCAATGAGGTGAAATGATGTACTCGTCGAGTCGAACATTTTGATATGCTACACGCACAAATCGGAGCTACGGATGCAGAGTTACAACATGATGAAAATTGCAAAAAAATAAGGGGAGAGGGGAAAGTTAACCCTAGGGTTTTTGGATCTGAGATCTACTGTAGCGGGTATTGTTCACCAGCGCGTGAACCGAGGATGAACGTCGCCGGAGCTAATGGACGCGGCGGCCGGTGTTGACGAGGTCGCCGGAGAGGAGGGTACCGGCCGGAGGACTTGCCAGAGGACGGGTAGGCCAGCGGAGGTGGCGGAGGACGTCAGCGTGGTGGCGCGCGGCGAGCTCGAAGGCGGCCGCAGCGGTCGGCAATGGTGGTGGCGGTGGTCGGCGCCGGGGCCTGCGGTGGCGGGCAGTGCCATCGTCGGGGAAGGCGGCGGCGGAGAGGCGATGCGGCGGCGGGCGCCGATGGGCCGGGGAGGGCCGGTCGCGGGCTCCCGGGCCGGCGAAGTGGGCACAGGCGGCGGCCAACGGGAGGCGGACATGTGGCGGCGGCAGAGGTAAGTCAGACGTGTCCGGCGGTGAGGTTTGTGTCCGGCGCGCAAAGAGAGGGAGGGATCTAGGGTTTGCCCGAAAATTTCGGGGGTGGACCTATTTATAGAGGTAGAGGGAGCTAGGAAGCTCCAAATGGAGTGCGGTTTTCGGCCACGCGATCGTGATCGAACGCTCTAGATGATAGAAGGGTTTAGGTGGGTTTTGGGCCAAATTGAAAGGGTGTTGGGCTGCAACACGAACGAGGCCTTCTCGGTCCCTCGGTTAACCGTTGGAGTATCAAACGAAGTCCAAATGGCACGAAACTTGACAGGCGGTCTACCGGTAGTAAACCAAGGCCGCTTGGCAAGTCTCGGTCCAATCCAGAAATGTTTAACCCCCACACACGAAAAGAGGTAGAAAGGACCACCAGAGGAGATAGGAGCGCCAGAATGCAAAACAGACAACGGGGAAAATGCTCGGATGCATGAGACGAACACGTATGCAAATGCAATGCACATGATGACATGATATGAGATGCATGACAAAGGCAACAACACATGGAGGCAAAAACCCGAACCCGAGGAAAATAAAATAACTTAGGCCGGAAACGGCAAGAGTTGGAGTACAGATAAGGTAAATTACATCCGGGGTGTTACACTGGTGCGCCCCTCTACATGGCCGGCAGGCCCTAGGGGAAGGAAATGGGAGGGGTGGCCCCTGTTGCCTTTCCCTCCTCGTGAGAGAAAGGAAAGGGGGGCGCATCCTCCTCTTGCCTTCCTCCCCCACTCATATATGTGTTGGGGAACACAGTATTTCAAAAAATTTCCTACAATCACACAAGATCTATCTAGGAGATGCATAGCAACGAGAGGGGAGAGTGTGTCTACGTACTCTCGTAGACCGAAAGAGGAAGTGTTTAGTAACGCGGTTGATGTAGTCGAACGTCTTCACGATCCAACTGATCCTAGCACCGAACGTACGACACCTCCGTGTTTAGCTCACATTCAGCATGATGACGTCCCTCGAGCTCTTGATCTAGTTGAGGAAGATGGAGAATTCCGTCAGCATGACGGTGTGGTGACGGTGATGATGAAGTTACCGGCGCAGGGCTTCGCCTAAGCACTACGACGATATGACCGAGGTGGTAAACTGTGGAGGGGGCACCATACACGGCTAAGAGATGTCTGTTGTGCCTTTGGGGTGCCGGCCTAGGGGCCGCCATAAGGGGGGAGTCCTACTTGGACTCCCAGTCCAAGTAGGATTCGCCCCCCTCCTTCCTTCCATGGGAGAGGAAAAAGGGGAAGGGAGAGAGGGAGAAGGAAAGAGGGGGGCCGGCCCCCTCCCCTAGTCCAATTCGGTTTGGGCAAGGGGGGGGGGCTCTCACGTGGCCTTTCTCCTCTCCTCCAATAAGGCCCACTAGGCTCAATACTTCTCCCAGGGGGTTCTGGTAACCTCCCGGTACTCCGAAAAAATGCCCGAACCACTCAGAACCATTCCAATGTTCAAATGCAACCTTCCAAAATATGAATCTTTACCTCTCAACCATTTCGAGACTCCTCGTCATGTCCGTGATATCATCCGGGACTCCGAACAAAGTTCGGTCATCAAGTCACATAAATCATAATACAAATCGTCATCAAACGTTAAGCGTGCGGACCCTACGGGTTCGAGAACTATGTAGACATGACCGAGACACATCTTCGGTCAATAACCAATAGCGGAACCTAGATGCTCATATTGTCTCCTACATATTCTATAAAGATCTTTATCGGTCAAACCGCATAACAACATACGTTATTCCCTTTGTCACCGGTATGTTACTTGCTCGAGATTCGATCGTCGGTATCATCATACCTAGTTCAATATCGTTACCGTCAAGTCTCTTTACTCGTTCTGTAATGCATCATCCAGTAACTAACTCATTAGTCACATTGCTAGCAAGTCTCATAGTGATGTGCATTACCGAGAGGGCCCAGAGATACCTCTGCGATACACTGAGTGATAAATCCTAATCTCGATCTAGGCTAACTCAACAAACACCATCTAAGACACCTGTAGAGCATCTTTATAATCACCCAGTTACATTGTGATGTTTGATAGAACACAAGGTGTTCCTCCGGTACTCAGGAGTTGCATAATCTCATAGTCAGAGGAACATGTATAAGTCATGAAGAAAGCAATAGCAATAAAACTAAACGATCTTTATGCTAAGCTAACGGATGGGTCTTTTCCATCACATCATTCTCTAATAATGTGATCCTATTCATCAAATGACAACAAATGTCTATGATCAGGAAATTTAACCATCTTTGATTAACAAGCTAGTCAAGTAGAGGCACACTAGGGACACTCTCTTTGTCTATGTATTCACACATGTACTAAGTTTCCGGTTAATACAATTCTATCATGAATAATAAACATTTATCATGATATAAGGAAATGTAAATAACAACTTTATTATTGCCTCTAGGGCATACTTCCTTCAGTCTCCCACTTGCACTAGAGTCAATAATCTAGATTAAATAGTAATGATTCTAACACCCATGGAGTCTTGGTGCTGATCATGTTTTGCTCGTGAGAGAGGCTTAGTCAACGGGTCTGCAACATTCAGATCCGTATGTATCTTGCAAATCTCTATGCTCCCTCCTTGACTTGATCGCGGATGGAATTGAAGCGTCTCTTGATGTGTTTGGTTCTCTTGTGAAATCTAGATTCCTTCGCCAAGGCAATTGCTCCAGTGTTGTCACAAAAGATTTTCATTGGACCCGATGCACTAGGTATTACACTTAGATCGGATATGAATTTCTTCATCCAGACTCATTCATTTGTTGCTTCTGAAGCAGCTATGTACTCCGCTTCACACGTAGATCCCGCCACGATGCTCTGCTTGGAACTGCACCAACTGATAGCTCCACCATTCAATATAAATACGTATCTGGTTTGTGACTTAGAGTCATCGGGATCGGTGTCAAAGCTTGCATCGACTTAACCATTTATGCCGAGCTCTTTGTAACTCCATAAATGAGAAAAATATCCTTAGTCCTTTTCAGGTATTTTAGGATGTTCTTGACCGCTGTCAAGTGATCCACTACTAGATTACTTTGGTACCTCCCTGCTAAACTTATAGCAAGGCACAAATCAGGTCTGGTACATAGCATTGCATACATGATAGAACCTATGGTTGAGGCATAGGGAATGACTTTCATTTTCTCTCTATCTTTTGCAGTGGTCGAACATTGAGTCTGACTCAACTTCACACCTTGTAACACAGGTAAGAACCCTTTCTTTGACTGATCCATTTTGAACTTCTTCAAAACGTTATCAAGGTATGTGCTTTGTGAAAGTCCAATTAAATGTCTTGATCTATCTCTATAGATCTTGATGCCCAATATATAAGTAGCTCCACCAAGGTTTTTCATTGAAAAATTCTTATTCAAGTATCCTTTTATGATATCCAGAAATTCTATATTATTTCCAATCAACAATATGTCATCCACGTATAATATTAGAAATTCTACAGAGCTCCCACTCACTTTCTTGTAAATACAGGCTTCTCGAAAAGTCTGTATAAAACCATATGCTTTGATCACACTATCAAAGCGTATATTCTAACTCCGAGAGGCTTGCACCAGTCCATAAATGGATCGCTAGAGCTTGCATACTTTGTTAGCACCTTTTGGATCGACAAACCTTCTGGTTGCATCATATACAACTATTCTTTAAGAAATTCATTAAGGAATGCAGTTCTGACATCCATTTGCCAAATTTCATAATCATAAAGTGCGGCAATTACTAACATGATTCGGACAGACTTAAGCATCGCTACGGGTGAGAAGGTCTCATTGTAGTCAACTCCTTGAACTTGTTGAAAACCTTTCCCAACAAGTCAACCTTTGTAGAAAGTAATATTACCGTCAGCGTCATTCTTCTTCTTGAAGATCCATTTATTCTCTCTGGCTTGCCGATCATCGAGCAAGTCAACCAAAGTCCACACTCTGTTCTCATACATGGATCCCATCTCAAATTTCATGGCCTCGAGCCATTTCGCAGAATCTGGGCTCATCATCGCTTCCTCATAGTTCATAGGTTCGTCATGGTCAAGTAACATGACCTCCAGAATAGGATTACCGTACCACTCTGGTGCGGATTGTACTCTGGTTGACCTACGAGGTTCGGTAGTAACTTGATCTGAAGTTTCATGATCATCATCATTAGCTTCCTCACTAATTGGTGTAGGAATCACTGGAACTAATTTCTATGATGAACCACTTTCCAATTCGGGAAAAGGTACAATTACCTCATCAAGTTCTACTTTCCTCCCACTCACTTCTCTCGAGAGAAACTCCTTCTCTAGAAAGGATCCATTCTTAGCAACGAATATCTTGCCTTCGGATCTGTGATAGAAGGTGTACCCAACAGTCTCCTTTGGGTATCCTATGAAGACACATTTATCTGATTTGGGTTCGAGCTTAATAGGCTGAAGCTTTTTCACATAAGCATCGTAGCCCCAAACTTTAAGAAACGACAACTTTTTTTGAATGGTCACCGGGGGGAACGAATCCCCACCTGAATTTTTTCATTCATAGTTGCCTATGAGGCCTACAGCCTCTACAAGATGGGTTCAAATGAACCAGAATTAACAGGGCTACATGATAGAAGAAGGAAAAGAAAACACACACACACACACACACACACACACACACCAAACAACACATAAGAGGAAGAGAAGGGAGTCACTCCAAGAACCCTCGGAGACAGCTGATTGATGAGAAAGCTCATCACGACCCAAGCACAGCGATCACAAGGGTAGAGCTCGCAGGGCATGACAGCGGGAGGGACAACCCAGCTTGAAGCATCGCCGGAGTAATCGAACGGCCTTGGTCAACTGAGACCCAGTCTCGACACTGCACCATCGACGTAATCGAAAGGCAACGCACATCCGAGACCACACAACGTGCCGACACCACCTGTGTCATGGGTGTGGTCGAAGGGTTGCGCGTGGCCGAGAAGACGCCACGACGCATGTGTGCCACTGCTCGACAGCTTAGGTTTCTTGACAAACCACAGTTCATATGGTGTCATCTAAACGGATTTAGATGGTGCCCTATTTAACATGAATGCAGCCGTATCTAAAGCATAACCCCAAAATGATAGCGCTAAATCAGTAAGAGACATCATAGATCGCACCGTATCTAATAAAGTACGGTTATGACGTTCAGACACACCATTACGTTGTGGTGTTCCAGGTGGTGTGAGTTGTGAAACTATTCCACATTGTTTCAAATGAAGACCAAACTCATAACTCAAATATTCACCTCCCCGATCAGATCGTGGAAACTTTATTTTCTTGTTACGATGATTTTCCACTTCACTCTGAAATTCTTTGAACTTTTCAAATGTTTTAGACTTATGTTTCATCAAGTAGATATACCCATATCTGCTCAAATCATCTGTGAAGGTCAAACTGAGGGGAATTCTTCCTGAGCATGTCCGTCACTGACCGACGAGTCCACTTCAGTTGGAAGGTGATTTTCGTCTATTGTCCTGCGGATCATGCTCGCTCTGCTGACTCCCTTGCCGAGCTTACAAATAAGGTGGAGAGGTGCACCACTCCGGTGGTGGTGGCCGGGGACTTCAACCTCATTAGGTGGGCTTCTGATAAAAGCTTGCCTAATGTTGATCGGGTCCAGATGCGTCTAGTTAACGACTGCATTGCGGACCTTGCGCTCCGTGAGATAGCCCGCGTAGGGGCTAGGTTTACGTGGACGAATAAGCAGGCGGACACCATCCGGAGTGTGTTAGATCGGGTCTTTGTGTCGGCTCAGTGGGTAGTGATGTTCCCATTGTGCTCTCTCAAGGCGGTCACTCGGATTGGCTCTAATCATACCCCCCTGTTTCTCGTCGGGGGATGAGCCCCCCTAGGACCCGTTGCTTCCACTTTGAGACATTATGGCTGGAGCAACCGGGTTTCTTTGAGATGGTTTGCGACCGCTGGCTAGAGGCAGTCGTGTCCCCACCTCGTGTTTTGTTCTGTGGATGTCTGGCATCACTGTGCTAAATTGTCTCGTCAAGCCATGAAGGACTGGGGGCGAACCTTGGTGCTGACCTCTGGGCCCGTAAAGGGGCCCTGCTGGATCAGATTAAGGTGTTGGATGACCTTGCTGATGGGTAGGGCTTGTCTCCTGACGACTAGCTTAGGAGATACGCCCTTGAGGCCTCGCTCACGGACATTTACAAGAGTGAGGAGCTGTTCTGGCAGCATCGAGGGGGCCAGAACTGGCTCCTTAAGGGGGATGCGAGCACTGCCTACTTTTAGGCGATTGCTAATGGCCGCAGGCAGAATTGTGCCATCCGTTTCCTTTGGGATGGAGATGTTCTTCTGGAAAGCCCAGAGGACATCTCCACAAATATTTACTCCTTCTATAAGGAGTTGTTCTTAGCTGATCCGCGCGGAGGCGTCTCTCTCTGCGCTGACTTCTCGCCGCTTGCTGACCAGGTCTTCGATGCGGAGAATGCGGAACTTACTCTCCCATTCTCCCCTAAGGAGGTGGGTCGAGCGATTGCGTCTATGAAAGCTTGCTCGGCCCCGGGGCCAGATGGCCTCCTGGTAGTCTTTTTCTAGAAATTCTGGGAGTTCTTATGCCCGGTCATTATGCTCATGTTTCATGAGTTCTATATTGGAACCCTGGACATGGCTAGGATTAACCATGGTGTCATATCTATGATCCCCAAAGTAGTTGGGGCGACGGATATTCGGCACTTTCGCCCCATCACGGTGATCAACGTGTTGGAGCGAATATTTGCGAAGGTTTGCGCAACTCGCTTATTCCTAGTGGCGGAAAGGATTGCTCACCCCCTTCAGTCCGCGTTCCTGAAGGGCCGGCGGATCCATGACGGGATTCTTGCCCTTCACGAGATCGTCCATGAGGTGGCGTCGAAGGGGCTTAAGGGGGTCTTCCTCAAATTGGACTTCCAGAAGGCATATGACCGTCTGGACTGGTCCTTTTTGAGGTTGGTGATGGAGCATCGAGGATTTGACGAGAGGTGGTGTTCCTGGATCATGCAACTGGTTAGATCTGGGAACACAGCGATCAACATCAATGGCGAGGTGGGACCCTTTTTCCAGGCCTCCAAAGGGGTAAAGCAAGGGGACCCTGTCTCCCCCTAGCTTTTCAACCCCGCAGTTGATGCCCTTATGGGCATCTTAGATAAGGCCAAGTTGGCCTGCCATCTTAAGGGTGTAGTTAGTCACCTCACCCCGGATGGGGGGTTACTCACTTGCAGTATGCAGATGACACCATGATTATGGTGGAAGGCTTGGACTTGGACATTGTTAATCTTAAGTTCCTTTTGCTCTACTTTGAGGAAATGTCTGGACTTAAGATTAACTTTGATAAGAGCGAGGTGGTGGTCCTTCGCTATTCGGAGGCTGAGCATCTTCGGATCGCGGATAACCTCAACTGTAGGTTGGCGTCATTCCCCATATCTTACTTGGGGATGCCCCTGGCTGAGTCCAAGATTTTGGTGAGTGGGTATGATCCGCTTGTGGGACGAGTAGCGTCCTGTGTGGAGCCCTGGTGCGGTAGGTTCACTTCTAAAGGTAGCAAAACTGTCCTCATTAGCTCTAACCTTGCCAGCCTTCCCATGTATATGATGGGGATGTACATCTTACCCGATGGTGTGCATAGCTCCTTTGACAAGGAGCTTGCTAGGTTCTTCTGGAGGGTAGGGGATGGTCGGCCCAAGTACCATATGGTGAAGTGGGCTGACATTTGCTTGTCGAAGGACCGAGGTGGGTTGGGCATCCCTACATCTCGCCGGATGAACGTTGCGCTTATGCTGCGTTGGGTTTGGCAGATCTTGCGGGGAGATGAGGGGTTGTGGCTGCAGGTGGTTGAGTCCAAGTACTTGCAGGGCCAACCCCTCATGGCTTGCTCACACTCGGCTGGGTCCCAGTTCTGGAAATCTATTTTGGCCATCAAGGAATAGATTAGGCTGGGTTTGCGTTTCTCGGTTGGCAATGGGTCTGGGACCCAATTTTGGTTGGACCCATGGCTTGAGGGCGAGCCTCTCCGCTAACGGTTCCCAAGGCTCTTTGCGATTTGTGATGATCCTGCCATTCTTGTATCTGCGACTGCTTTGGAGGAGGGATGGAACATTGCGTTCCGCCGCTCATTTGGACCAGATGAGGTACGGGAATGGACAGACCTGAGGGAAGTAGTCCCTCTTCCTATGTCCCAGGACCCTAACACTATTTCTTGGAGCCTTTCTCCTTCGGATGAATTCTCCGTTAGTTCGGCCTATCAGGCATTATGTCATATGTCGGCTCTATAGTGGCTATCCCTATTGTGGAAGGCACTGTTGCCCTTGAAGATTAAGATTTTTGTATGGCAGCTCCTCCATGACCGTCTGCCTTCGGGCACCGAGGTGTTGAAACGCCATGGTGCGGGAAATGGACTTTGCCCTCTGTGCCATGTCCCGGAAACGGGAACACACATTTTGTTCTCTTACGTAGCAGCGCAGGCACTTTGGTGCTTTGTTCCTGAGGCTCTAGGGCCAGAGTGGGAGGCTCATGACCTTGTAGAGTTTTTGCAGGTTAGGGCCACTCAGGTTGGCCGTAAGCGCCGACTGTTCTGGCTCATCTTCGCGGCTATGATGGGGACTCTCTGGACTACTCGCAACAAGATGGTGATTGAGCGGGTGTTCCCGCGACGTGCTTCTGACTCGTTCTTCAAATTTCTTGCCTTCTTGCAGCACTGGCATCCGCTTGCTAGGCTGAGGGATCGTGATCGACTTTAGCTATTCCTGGACGCCCTGGTGTCTACTGCGTGTCGGCTCTCCGACCGCTCGCACGTTTTGTAGCTTGCCCCTGGAGGCCTTTTTGTTTCTTCTTCTTCTTCTTCATTCATTCATTTGGGTGTCTTTGTGATATGGCCCCAGCATTTCTCTTTTATGACTGTGCTTGAGATGTGGTTGTATGGACGTATGCTTTATCTATAAAGCGGGGCGAAAGCCTGTTTCAAGAGAAAATAATGATACCCGCCGCTAGCCTCAACACTCATCGGACCGCATACATCAGTATGTATTATTTACAAGTCAGTTGCTCGCTCCATTGTTCCGGAGAACGGAGTCTTAGTCATCTTGCCCATGAGGCATGGTTCGCAAGCATCAAGTGATTCCAAAAGCCCATCAGCATGGAGTTTCTTCATGCACTTTACACCAATATGACGTAAACGGCAGTGCCACAAGTAAGTTTCACTATCATTATTAACCTTGCATCTTTTTGTTGGGGAACGTAGCAGAAATTCAAAAATTTTCCTACGTGTCACCAAGATCTATCTATGGAGAGACTAGCAACGAGGGGAAGGAGAGTGCATCTACATACCCTTGTAGATCGCTAAGCGGAAGCGTTCAAGTGAACGGGGTTGATGGAGTCGTACTCGTCGTGATTCAGATCACCGATGATCCTAGTGCCGAACGGACGGCACCTCCGCGTTCAACACACGTACAGCTCGACGATGTCTCCCACGCCTTGATCCAGCAAGGAGAGAGGGAGAGGTTGAGGAAGACACCATCCAGCAGCAGCACAACGGCGTGGTGGTGATGGAGGAGCGTGGCAATCCTGCAGGGCTTCGCCAAGCACCTACGGGAGAGGAGGAGGTGTCACGGGAGGGAGGGAGGCGCCAAGGGCTCAGGTATGGATGCCCTCCCTCCCCTCCACTATATATAGGGGCAGGGGAGAGGGGGGAGGCGCAGCCTTGCCCCTTCCTCCAAGGAAGGGGTGCGGCTAAGAGGGGGGGAGGAGTCCATCCTCCCCAAGGCACCTCGGAGGTGCCTTCCCCCTTTAGGACTCTCCCCTTTTTCCTATATCTTGGCGCATGGGCCTCTAGGGGCTGGTGCCCTTGGCCCATGTAGGCCAAGGCGCACCCCCTACAGCCCATGTGGCCCCCCGGGGCAGGTGGCCCCACCCGGTGGTCCCGGTACAATACCGATGACCCCGAAACTTGTCCCGATGGCCGAAACAGGACTTCCTATATATAAATCTTTACCTCCGGACCATTCCGGAACTCCTCGTGACGTCCGGGATCTCATCCGGGACTCCGAACAACATTCGGTAACCACATACAAACTTCCTTTATAACCCTAGCGTCATCGAACCTTAAGTGTGTAGACCCTACGGGTTCGGGAGACATGTAGTCATGACCGAGATGTTCTCCGGTCAATAACCAACAGCGGGATCTGGATACCCATGTTGGCTCCCACATGTTCCACGATGATCTCATCGGATGAACCACGATGTCAAGGACTCAATCAATCCCGTATACAATTCCCTTTGTCTAGCGGTATGGTACTTGCCCGAGATTCAATCGTCGGTATACCGATACCTTGTTCAATCTCGTTACCGGCAAGTCTCTTTACTCGTTCCGTAACACATCATCCCGTGATCAACCCCTTGGTCACATTGTGCACATTATGATGATGTCCTACCGAGTGGGCCCAGAGATACCTCTCCGTTTACACGGAGTGACAAAATCCCAATCTCGATTCGTGCCAACCCAACAGACACTTTCAGAGATACCCGTAGTGTACCTTTATAGCCACCCAGTTACGTTGTGACGTTTGGCACACCCAAAGCACTCCTACGGTATCCGGGAGTTGCACAATCTCATGGTCTAAGGAAATGATACTTGACATTAGAAAAGCTTTAGCATACGAACTATGATCTTGTGCTAGGCTTAGGATTGGGTCTTGTCCATCACATCATTCTCCTAATGATGTGATCCCGTTATCAACGACATCCAATGTCCATGGTCAGGAAACCGTAACCATCTATTGATTAACGAGCTAGTCAACTAGAGGCTTACTAGGGACATGGTGTTGTCTATGTATCCACACATGTATCTGAGTTTCCTATCAATACAATTCTAGCATGGATAATAAACGATTATCATGAACAAGGAAATATAATAATAATCAATTTATTATTGCCTCTAGGGCATATTTCCAACAGTCTCCCACTTGCACTAGAGTCAATAATCTAGTTCACATCGATATGTGATTAACACTCAAGGTCACATCCCCATGTGACTAACACCCAAAGAGTTTACTAGAGTCAATAATCTAGTTCACATTTACCATGTGATTAACACTCGATGAGTTCTGGGTTTGATCATGTTATGCTTGTGAGAGAGGTTAGAGTCAACGGGTCTGAACCTTTCAGATCCGTGTGTGCTTTACAAATCTCTATGTCATCTCCTAGATGCAGCTACCACGTTCTATTTGGAGCTATTCCAAATAACTGTTCTACTTGGAGCTATTCTAAACTGTTACTCCATTATACGTATCCGGTATCTCTACTCAGAGCTATCCGGATAGGTGTTAAGCTTGCATCGACGTAACCCTTTACGACGAACTCTTTTACCACCTCCATAATTGAGAAAATTCCTTAGTCCACTAATTACTAAGGATAACTTTGACCGCTGTCCTATGATCCATTCTTGGATCACTCTTGTACCCCTTGACTGACTCATGGTAAAGCACACTTCAGGTGCGGTACACAGCATAGCATACTTGTAGAGCCTATGTCTTAAGCATAGGGGACGACCTTCGTTCCTTTCTCTCTATTCTGCCATGGTCGAGCTTTAACTCTTAACTTCATACCTTACAACTCAGGCAAGAACTCCTTCTTTGACTGATCCATCTTGAACACCTTCAAGATCACGTCAAGGCATGTGCTCATTTGAAAGTACTATTAAGCGTTTTGATCTATCCTTATAGATCTTGATGCTCAATGTTCAAGTAGCTTAATCCAGGTTTTCCATTGAAAACACTTTCCAAATAACCCTATATGCTTTCCAGAAATTCTACGTCATTTCTGATCATTAATATGTCAACAACATATACTCATCAGAAATTCTATAGTGCTCCCACTCACTTCTTTGGAAATACAAGTTTCTCATAAACTTTGTATACACCCAAAATCTTTGATCATCATCAAAGCATACATTCCAACTCCGAGATGCTCACTCCAGTCCTCAGAAGGATTGCTGGAGCTTTGCATACTTATTAGCATATTTCAGGATAGACAAAACCTTCCGGTTGTATCACATACAACCTTTCCTCAAGAATCATCGAGGAAACAATGTTTTTGACATCCTATCTGCAAGATTTCATAAATAATGCAGTAATTGCTAATATAATTCCAACAGACTCTTAGCATCGCTATGAGTGAGAAAGTCTCATCGTAGTCAACTCCTTGAACTTGTCGAAAAACATCTTAACGACAAGTCGAGCTTTCTCAATGGTGACACTTACCATCATTGTCTGTCTTCCTTTCAAAATCCATCTGCACTCAACAGCCTTACGACCATCGAGTTGTTCTGCCAAAGTCTACACTTTGTTTTCATACATGGATCCTATCTCGGATTTTATGGCTTCTAACCATTTGTCGGAATTTGGGCCCACCATCGCTTCTCCATAGCTCGTAGGTTCATTGTTGTCCAGCAACATGACTTCCAAGACAGGATTACTGTACCACTCTGAAGTAGTACGTATCCTTGTCACCCTACGAGGTTTGGGAGTGACTTGATCTGAAGTTTCATGATCAATATCATAAGCTTCCACTTCAATTGGTGTACGTGCCACAGGAACAACTTCCTGTGCCCTGCTACACACTTGTTGAAGTGACGGTTCAATAACCTCATCAAGTCTCCACCATCCTCCCACTCAACTCTTTCGAGAGAAACCTTTCCTCGAGAAAGGACCCGATTCCAGAAACAATTCATATTGCTTTCGGATCTGAATTAGGAGGTATACCCAACTGTTTTGGGTGTCCTATGAAGATGTATTTTATCCGCTTTGGGTTCGTCACAGCCCCAAACCTTTAAGAAACGACAACTTAGGTTTCTCCAAACGGTGTCGTCTCAACGGAATTACGTGGTGCCCTATTTAAAGTGAATGTGGTTGTCTCTAATGCCTAACCCATGAACGATAGTGGTAATTCGATAAGAGACATCATGGTACGCACCATATCCAAAAGGGTGCAACCATGATGTTCGGACACACCATCACACTATGGTGTTCCAGGCGGTATTAATTGCGAAACAATTTCCACAATGTCTTAATTGTGTGCCAAAACTCGTAATTCAGATATTCATCTCTATGATCATATCATAGATATTTTATCCTCTTGTCACGACGATCTTTCAACTTCACCCTGAAATTACTTGAACCTTTCAATAATTTAGACTCATGATTCATCAAGTAAATGTACTCAACATCCACTCAAATTATCTGTGAAGTAAGAACATAAAAATATCCACTACATGCCTCAGCACTCACTGGACTGTACACATCAAAATGTATTACTTCCAACAAGTTGATATCTTGTTCCATCTTACTGAAAACGAGGCTTTTCAGTCATCTTGCCCATGTGGTATGATTTGCATGTCCCAAGTGATTTAAAATCAAGTGAGTCAAAAACGGTCCATTTGCATGGAGTTTCTTCATGCATATACACCAATAGACATGGTTCGCATGTCTCAAACTTTTCAAAAACGAGTGAGCCCAAAGATCCATCAATATGGAGCTTCTTCATGCGTTTTTTTTACCGATATGACTTATGTGGCAGTGCCACAAGTAGGTGGTACTATCATTACTATCTTTTGGCATGAACATGTGTATCACTACGATCGAGATTTAATAAACCATTCATTTTAGGTGTAAGACCATTGAAGGTATTATTCAAATAAACAGAGTAACCATTATTCTCCTTAAATGAATAACCGTATTGCGATAGACGTAATCCAATCATGTCTATGCTCAACGCAAACACCAAATAACAATTATTTAGGTTCAACACCAATCTCTTTGGTAGAGGGAGCATGCGATGCTTGATCATATCAAGCTTGGAAACACTTCCAACACATATCGTCAGCTCACCTTTAGCTAGTCTCCGTTTATTCCGTAGCCTTTTGTTTCGAGTTACTAACACTTAGCAACCGAACCGGTATCTAATACCCTGGTGCTACTAGGAGTACTAGTAAAGTACACATTAACATAATGTATATCCAATATACTTCTACCGACCTTGCCAGCCTTCTCATCTACCAAGTATCTAGGGTAATTCTGCTCTAGTGGTTGTTCCCCTTATTACAGAAGCACTTAGTCTCGGGTTTGGGTTTTACCTTGGGTTTCTTCACTAGAGCAGCAGCTGATTTGCCGTTTCATGAAGTATCCCTTCTTGCCCTTGCCCTTCTTGAAACTAGTGGTTTCACCAACCATCAACAATTGATGCTCCTTCTTGATTTCTACTTTCGCGGTGTCAAACATCGCGAATACCTCAAGGATCATCATATCTATCCCTGATATGTTATAGTTCATCACGAAGCTCTAACAGCTTGGTGGCAATGACTTTGGAGAACCATCACTGTCTTATCTGGAAGATCAACTCCCACTCGATTCAAATGATTGTTGTACTCAGACAATCTGAGCACAAGCTCAACAATTGAGCTTTTCTCCTTAGTTTGTAGGTTAAGAAAGTCATCGGAGGTCTTATACCTCTTGACATGGGCACGAGCCTGAAATCCCAATTTCAGCCCTCAAAACATCTCATATGTTTCGCGATGTTTCAAAAACGTCTTTGGTGCCTCAACTCTAAACCGTTTAACTGAACTATCACGTAGTTATCAAAACGTGTATGTCAGATGTTCGCAACAACCACAGACAACGTTCGAGGTTCAGCACACTGAGCGGTGCATTAAGGACATAAGCCTTCTATGAAGCAATGAGGACAATCCTCAGTTTACGGACCTAGTCCGCATAATTGCTACTATCAACTTTCAACTAATTTTTTCTCTAGGAACATATCTAAACAGTAGAACTATAGCGTGAGCTACGACATAATTTGCAAAAACCTTTTGACTATGTTCAGGATAATTAAGTTCATCTTATGAACTCCCACTCAGATAGACATCCCTCTAGTCATCTAAGTGATTACATGATCTGAGTCAAACTAGGCCGTGTCCGATCATCACGTGAGACGGACTAGTCATCATCGGTGAACATCTTCATGTTGATCGTATCTTCTATACGACTCATGTTCGACCTTTCGGTCTCCGTGTTCCGAGGCCATGTCTGTACATGCTAGGCTCGTCAAGTTAACCCTAAGTGTTTCGCGTGTGTAAATCTGTCTTACACCCGTTGTATGTGAACGTTAGAATCTAACACCCGATCATCACGTGGTGCTTCGAAACACGAACTGTCGCAACGGTGCACAGTTAGGGGAGAACACTTCTTGAAATTGTTGTAAGGGATCATCTTATTTACTACCGTCGTTCTAAGCAAATAAGATGTATAAACATGATAAACATCACGTGCAATCAAATAGTGACATGATATGGCCATCATCACTTTGCTCCTTTTGATCTCCATCTTCGGGGCTCCATGATCATCATCGTCACTGGCATGACACCATGATCTCCATCATCATGATCTCCATCATCGTGTCTTCATGAAGTTGCCTCGCCAACTATTACTTCTACTACTATGGCTAACGATTAGCAATAAAGTAAAGTAATTACATGACGTTTAAGTTGACACGCAGGTCACAAATAAATAAAGACAACTCACATGGCTCCTGCCGGTTGTCATACTCATCGACATGCAAGTCGTGATTCCTATTACAAGAACATGATCAATCTCATACATCACATATATCATTCATCACATCCTTTTGGCCATATCACATCACATAGCATACCCTGCAAAAACAAGTTAGACGTCCTCTAATTGTTGTTTGCATGTTTTACGTGGCTGCTATGGGTTTCTAGCAAGAACGTTTCTTACCTACGCATGAACCACAACGTGATATGCCAATTGCTATTTACCCTTCATAAGGACCCTTTTCATCGAATCCGATCCGACTAAAGTGGGAGAGACAGACACTCGCCAGCCACCTTATGCAACTAGTGCATGTTTGTCGGTGGAACCGGTCTCACGTAAGCGTACGTGTAAGGTTGGTCCGGGCCGCTTCATCCCACGATGCCGCCGAATCAAGATAAGACTAGTAACGGCAAGCATATTGAACAATATCGACGCCCACAACTACTTTGTGTTCTACTCGTGCAAAGAATCTACGCAATAGACCTAGCTCATGATGCCACTGTTGGGGAACGTAGCAGAAATTCAAAAATTTTCCTACGTGTCACCAAGATCTATCTATGGAGAGACTAGCAACGAGGGGAAGGAGAGTGCATCTACATACCCTTGTAGATCGCTAAGCGGAAGCGTTTAAGTGAACGGGGTTGATGGAGTCGTACTCGTCGTGATTCAGATCACCGATGATCCTAGTGCCGAACGGACGGCACCTCCGCGTTCAACACACGTACAGCTCGACGATGTCTCCCATGCCTTGATCCAGCAAGGAGAGAGGGAGAGGTTGAGGAAGACTCCATCCAGCAGCAGCACAACGGCGTGGTGGTGACGGAGGAGCGTGGCAATCCTGCAGGGCTTCGCCAAGCACCTACGGGAGAGGAGGAGGTGTCACGGGAGGGAGGGAGGCGCCAAGGGCTCAGGTATGGATGCCCTCCCTCCCCTCCACTATATATAGGGGCAGGGGAGAGGGGGGAGGCGCAGCCTTGCCCCTTCCTCCAAGGAAGGGGTGCGGCTAAGAGGGGGGGGGAGGAGTCCATCCTCCCCAAGGCACCTCGGAGGTGCCTTCCCCCTTTAGGACTCTCCCCTTTTTCCTATATCTTGGCGCATGGGCCTCTAGGGGCTGGTGCCCTTGGCCCATGTAGGCCAAGGCGCACCCCCTACAGCCCATGTGGCCCCCCGGGGCAGGTGGCCCCACCCGGTGGGCCCCCGGGACCCTTCCGGTGGTCCCGGTACAATACCAATGACCCCGAAACTTGTCCCGATGGCCGAAACAGGACTTCCTATATATAAATATTTACCTCCGGACCATTCCGGAACTCCTCGTGACGTCCGGGATCTCATCCGGGACTCCGAACAACATTCGGTAACCACATACAAACTTCCTTTATAACCCTAGCGTCATCGAACCTTAAGTGTGTAGACCCTACGGGTTCGGGAGACATGCAGACATGACCGAGATGTTCTCCGGTCAATAACCAACAGCGGGATCTGGATACCCATGTTGGCTCCCACATGTTCCACGATGATCTCATCGGATGAACCACGATGTCAAGGACTCAATCAATCCCGTATACAATTCCCTTTGTCTAGCGGTATGGTACTTGCCCGAGATTCGATCGTTGGTATACCGATACCTTGTTCAATCTCGTTACCGGCAAGTCTCTTTACTCGTTCCGTAACACATCATCCCGTGATCAACCCCTTGGTCACATTGTGCACATTATGATGATGTCCTACCGAGTGGGCCCAGAGATACCTCTCCGTTTACACGGAGTGACAAAATCCCAATCTCGATTCGTGCCAACCCAACAGACACTTTCAGAGATACCCGTAGTGTACCTTTATAGCCACCCAGTTACGTTGTGACGTTTGGCACACCCAAAGCACTCCTACGGTATCCGGGAGTTGCACAATCTCATGGTCTAAGGAAATGATACTTGACATTAGAAAAGCTTTAGCATACAAACTACATGATCTTGTGCTAGGCTTAGGATTGGGTCTTGTCCATCACATCATTCTCCTAATGATGTGATCCCGTTATCAACGACATCCAATGTCCATGGTCAGGAAACCATAACCATCTATTGATTAACGAGCTAGTCAACTAGAGGCTTACTAGGGACATGGTGTTGTCTATGTATCCACACATGTATCTGAGTTTCCTATCAATACAATTCTAGCATGGATAATAAACGATTATCATGAACAAGGAAATATAATAATAATCAATTTATTATTGCCTCTAGGGCATATTTCCAACACTTTTGGCTTCAATATTGTGAATATGTGTATCACTACAATCGAGATTCAATAAAAATAGACCACTCATCAAGGGTTTATGAGCATAAAAGATATTACTCATATAAATAGAACAACCATTATTCTCCGATTTAAATGAATAACCGTCTCGCATCAAACAAGATCCAAATATAATGTTCATGCTCAACGCTGGCACCAAATAACAATTAGTTAGGTCTAAAACTAATCCCTACAGTAGATGTAGAGGTAGCATGCCGATGGCGATCACATCGACTTTGGAACCATTTCCCACGCGCATCGTCACCTCGTCCTTAGCCAATCTTCATTTAATCCATAGCCCCTATTTCGAGTTGCAAATATGAGCAACAGAACCAATATCAAATACCCAGGCGCTACTACGAGCATTAATAAGGTACACATAAATAACATGTATATCAAATATGCCTTTCACTTTGCCATCCTTCTTATCCACCAAATACTTGGGGCAGTTCCGCTTCCAGTGACCAGTCCCTTTGCAGTAGAAGCACTCAGTCTCGGGCTTAGGTCCAGAATTGGGCTTCTTCACTTGAGCAGCAACTTGCTTGTCGTTCTTCTTGAAGTTCCCCTTCTTCCCTTTGCCCTTTTTCTTGAAACTAGTGGTATTGTTAACCATCAACACTTGATGCTCCTTCTTGATTTCTACCTCCTTAGCCTTTAGCATCGCGAAGAGCTCGGGAATTTTCTTATCCACCCCTTGCATATTATAGTTCATCACGGCGCTTTTGTAGCTTGGTGGCAGTGATTGAAGAACTTTGTCAATGACACTATCATCAGGAAGATTAACTCCCAGCTGAGTCAAGTGGTTGTGGTACCCAGACATTCCGAGTATATGTTCACTGATAGAACTATTCTCCTCCATTTTGCAGCTATAGAACTTATTGGAGACTTCATATCTCTCAATTCGGGCATTTTCTTGAAATATTAACTTCAACTCCTGGAACATCTCATATGCTCCATGACGTTCAAAACGTCTTTGAAGTCCTGATTCTAAGCTGTAAAGCATGGCACACTGAACTATCGAGTAGTCATCAGCTTTGCTCTGATAGACGTTCATAACATCTGGAGTTGCTCCTGCAGCGGGTCTTGCACCTAGCGGTGCTTCCAGGACGTAATTCTTCTGTGCAACAGTGAGGATAATCCTCAAGTTACGGACCCAGTCCGTGTAGTTGCTACCATCATCTTTCAACTTAGCTTTCTCTAGGAACGCACTAAAATTCAAGGGAACGGTAGCATGGGCCATTGATCTACAACAACACAGACATGCAAATACTATCAGGTACTAAGTTCATGATAAATTAAAGTTCAATTAATCATAGTACTTAAGAACTCCCACTTAGATAGACATCCCTCTAGTCATCTAAATGATCACGTGATCCATATCAACTAAACCATGTCCGATCATCACGTGAGATGGAGTAGTTTTCAATGGTGAACATCACTATGTTGATCATATCTACTATATGATTCATGTTCGACCTTCCGGTCTCAGTGTTCCGAGGCCATATCTGCATATGCTAGGCTCGTCAAGTTTAACCCGAGTATTCTGCACGTGCAAAACTGGCTTGCACCCGTTGTATGTGAACGTAGAGCTTATCACACCCGATCATCTCCTGGTGTCTTGGCATGATGAACTGCAGCAACAGTGCATACTCAAGGAGAACACTTGTTCCTTGAAATTTAGTGAGGGGTCATCTTATAATGCTACCGCCGTACTAAGCAAAATAAGATTCATAAAGGATAAACATCACATGCAATCAAAATATGTGACATGATATGGCCATCATCATCTTGTGCCTTTGATCTCCATCTCCAAAGCACTGTCATGATCTCCATCGTCACCAGCTTGACACCTTGATCTCCATCGTAGCATCGTTGTTGTCTCGCCAACTATTGCTTCCACGACTATCGCTACCGCTTAGTGATAAAGTAAAGCACTTACATGGCGATTGCATTTCATACAATAAAGCGACAACCATAAGGCTCATGCCAGTTGCCGATAAATTCCACAAAACATGATCATATCATATAACAATTTATATCTCATCAAATCTTGACCATATCACATCACAACATGCCCTGCAAAAATAAGTTAGACGTCCTCTACTTTGTTGTTGCAAGTTTTTACGTGGCTGCTACGATCTTCTAGCAAGAACCGTTCTTACCTACGCATCAAAACCACAACAATTTTTCATCAAGTGTGCTATTTTAACCTTCAACAAGGACCGGACATAGTCAAACTCGATTCAACTAAAGTTGGAGAAACAGACACCTGCCAGCCACCTGTGTGCGAAGCACGTCGGTAGAACCAATATCATGAACGCAATCATGTAATGTCAGCCTAGGCCACTTCATCCAACAATACCGCTGAATCAAAGTAAGACGTTGGTGGTAAGAAGTATGACTATTATCGCCCACAACTCTTTGTGTTCTACTCGTGCATATAACATCTACGCATAGACCTAGCTCTGATGCCACTGTTGTGGAACGCAATATTTCAAAAAAATTCCTACGATCACGCAGGATCTGTCTCGGAGATGCATAGAAATGAGAGGGGAGAGTGTGTCTACGTACCTTCGTAGACCGAAAGCGGAAGTGTTTAGTAATGCGACTGATGTAGTCGAACGTCTTCACGATCCAATTGATCCTAGCACCGAACGTACGGCACCTCCGTGTTCAGCACATGTTTAGCATGATGACGTCCCTCGAGCTCTTGATCCAGTTGAGGACGAGGGAGAGTTCAGTCAGCACGACGATGTGGTGACGGTGATGAAAGTTACCGGCGCAGGGCATCGCCTGAGCACTACGACGATATGACCGAGGTGGTAAACTGTGCAGGGGGGCACCACACATGGCTTAGAGATGTCTGTTGTGCCTTTGGGGTGCCCCCCGCCTCCATATATAAATGGGCGAGGAGGAGGTGGCCGGCCTAGCGGGCGCGCCATAAGGGGGAGTCCTACTTGGACTCCTAGTCCAAGTAGGATTCGGCCCCCTCCTTCCTTCCACCGGAGAGGGAAAAGGGGAAGGAAGAGAGAGGGAGAAGGAAAGAGGGGGCCCGCCCCCTCCCCTAGTCCAATTAGGTTTGGGAAAGGGGGGCACCCCTCTCACGTGGCCTTTATCCTCTCCTCCAATAAGGCCCAATAGGCCCAATACTTCTCCCGGGGGGTTCCGATAACCTCCCGGTACTCCGGAAAAATGACCGAACCACTCGGAACCATTCCGATGTTCAAATGCAACCTTCCAATATATGAATCTTTACCTCTCGACCATTTCGAGACTCCTCGTTATGTCCGTAATCTCATCTGGGACTCCGAACAAACTTCGGTCATCAAATCACATAACTCATAATACAAATCGTCATCGAACATTAAGCGTGCGGACCCTGCGGGTTCGAGAACTATGTAGACATGACCGAGACACATCTTCGGTCAATAAGCAATAGCGGAACCTGGATACTCATATTGGCTCCTACATATTCTACGAAGATCTTTATCGGTCAAACCGCATAACAACATACATTATTCCCTTTGTCATGGGTATGTTACTTGCCCGAGATTCGATCGTCGGTATCATCATACCTAGTTCAATATCGTTATTGGCAAGTCTCTTTACTTGTTCCGTAATGCATCATCCCGTAACTAACTCACTAGCCACATTGCTTGCAAGGCTCATAGTGATGTGCATTACCGAGAGGGCCGAGAGATACCTCTTCGATACACGGAGTAAAAAATCCTAATCTCGATCTATGCCAACTCAACAAACACCATCAGAGACACCTGTAGAGCATTTTTATAATCACCCAGTTACGTTGTGATGTTTGATAGCACACAAGGTGTTCCTCTGGTATTCGGGAGTTGCATAATCTCATAGTCAGAGGAACATGTATAAGTCATGAAGAAAGTAATATCAATAAAACAAAATGATCATTATGCTAAGCTAACGGATGAGTCTTATCCATCACATCATTCTCTAATGATGTGATCCCGTTCATCAAATGACAACACATGCCTATGGTCAAGAAACTTAACCATCTTTGAATAACGAGCTAGTCAAGTAGAGGCATATTAGTGACACTCTGTTTGTCTATGTATTCACACATGTACTAAGTTTCTGGTTAATACAATTCTAGCATGAATAATAAACATTTATCATGATATAAGGAAATACAAATAACAACTTTATTATTGCCTCTAGGGCATATTTCCTTCAATATGGAAGGGCGGCGGCTTGGAGAAGTCCCCAAGTAGGATTCGGCCCTACTTGGGGCGCCCCTTGGCCTCTCCCCTCTCCCCCACCTATATATATGTGGAAGGGGGGCACCTAGCACAACCACAACATTGTCTTAGACATGTGCGGCGCCCCCTCCACCGTTTACACCCTCGGTCATTTTTTCGTAGTGCGTAGGCGAAGCCCTGCGGAGATAGCATCTCCATCACTGTTGCCACGTTGTCGTGCTGTCGGAACTCATCCACTACCTCGCCGTCTTTATGGTTCAAGAAGACGTGGACGTCACCGAGCCGAACATGTGCTGAACGCGGAGGTGTCGTATGTTCGGTACTCGATCGTTTGGATCGCGAAGAAGTTTGACTACATCAACCGCGTTACTAAACGCTTTCGCTTACGATCTACAAGGGTCCGTAGACAGACTCTCCCCTCTCGTTGCTATGCATCTCCATGGATAGATCTTGCATGTGCATATTTTTTTTTTGTTTTCCATGCAACGTCTTCCAACACCTTGGGGCATCCATAATCTTACTTAGACTACAACTAAACCATGTCCACTTGTAGGCCATCGCGGGTTCCACGGTATATACCTCGCGGAGCGCATGCTTCCTCTCCTTCTTGGTGACATGACTGGCGTAAATCATGTTCACGTGCTTCACCTCAGGAGGGAACTATTTTGGCTGGCGTTGCTTGTCCTGGGCAGTTTCTCATATCCATTTTTATCGTTAGGACGTTGGATTCTGGCATGATTTTCAGCTATGATCTTCCCAGCTTGCTCGATGACCCAACGGTTCCGGTTGTTGTGGGTCACTAACTTTTCCTGGTTACCATTGATGGCGCAGGGCTGGTCCAAGATTTTATTCAACTAAGACTTATCACCTCTACGCCCCTGGAAGGGCTTCCTCGTGTTTCTGCCACCTTAACATCGGTTGCCGAAACCGGCATTGACCTTGCCGTCCTCGGCGTTGTTGTTGCTCCTGCTGTGACACTTGCTCCTCCGGTTGCGTTGTTGTTTCCCTTTTCGTCTCACACTTCAGATGTGCTCGGGTTGTCATTCCGGCCTTTCTTCTTTAAGAGGCAGTTGTCCTCATCGACACAAAAAGTAGACATCATTTGCGTGAGAGCGGCCATGGTCCTATGCTTGAACTGTCCAAAGTCACTGGACAACCACTCGTCATTGGTGCTGTTCCAAAATGCCACTAGGGCTTCTACGTCGTTGTAGTCAACTATCTGGTTCTTCTTTGTAAGTAAACGGTTCTAGAATTTTCGCACAGACTCTCTTAGTTTCTGCACCACTAGGGTCGGGGCATAGAATTTGGGGGCTTGACATACGTGCTCTGGAAGTTTGCCATGAATTCCTATGCCATTTGCATTTTTAAGAATTTACAATCCATTTGAGTTTCTTTAAATATACCTAATTGCTGGACTGGGTGAAAAAATGATGTTGCGGACATGCATCCCATATCTTTCTGAGAATTTACAGTCCATTTCCTTTTTTAGAAATCCACCCATTTGCTGGGTTGAATAGATCATTCTTACAAAAAAAACTGGGTTGGGCGAGATCACTCCAAAACTCGCAGAGATTCTTCACTAGGTTCCACGAGATCTGTAGCTGGTTTCCTAACGGGGCCGTGCTCTACATGGAATCATTGGGGATTGTGTTGGCTGTCACGAAGGAGAAGAAGCGGCGGGTGATTAGAGACGGAGCCCTTCCGGTTGAGATAATCTACTGGGTAATGATGGAGTCGGAGGGGATTCGGTGCACCAAGGGCATTGGAAGGCATACCTTTCTTGCGTTTTTCACCCGTTGGGTCCGGAGGATGATGCCGTGGGGGTGGTCATGGAGGTGTCGGCATCGTTGCCAAGGAATTAGAAGGTGATGGACGACGATAAGTTGAAGCCACTAACAGGGAGAAGCTTGTAGGCGACGGTCTTGTAGTTGCCTCGTAGTTCTTCCCGCATCCCCACTCTCTAAGCAGGCTTGGCGTCCTTCATCACTCTGCCGACGAGCAGTAGGGGCTACTCCGCTTGGCAGCAGCAACCAGATTAGGTATTCCGATCGTTACTTCTCCTCGTTTCATCAATTTGTATTTAAATGTACTAACTAATTCCGCGCTGTTTTGCAGATTGATTGATGATCTGGTGGAGGCTGCTACTCGTTGGATGATGAAGTCAAAGAGCGTCTACATCAAATCATGTAGTTAGCCTGGACAGATGATGCCAGTTCTCTGCAAAATTTATGCACAATTAATTATGATGCCAACCCTCAGAAGAAGTTTATCTAGTTAGCTCAACAGCTGATACCGGCCTTGCTAGATTCATGGTTATGGTTGATTAACTAATGCATAGGTTATATTTAATTAGTCATGATCAAGTAATGTATAACAATGTGTTATGTTGCTGAACAAGTTATGTTTAATTAATCATGATCAAGTTATGATGAGTTTTGTGTTGCTGAAGAAGATGAAAGAATGTTCAATTTATTTGGTATATGATTCAAGGTTGGAGCATGGTCTTGTTCTTGTCTTAACATAGGCTTAAAGTGTTCATATTTTTCTGAATATTGCAACAGAACATTGTGATGTTGCTGATAGAAAAGATGGCTGAACATCGCAATGGCAACATCATGTTCATATGTTGTTGCTGACTTATGCAATTTGTATCAAGTTTGTATCAGGTTTTGCTGAATGGACCAATTTTATATCAAGTTTGTTTTGCTGAATGGATCAATTTTGCTTAGATGATCCCTATGCGTTGCTACATGAATCAGTTGCAATATATATTTGAGATTTAGTTGTATAAAACATAAACATTGGATAAATAATATAAGAACAAAAACTAAAAATACATATTATATATTGTATATGATTATTATATAGCTGAAAAATGTTTATTGAATATAAGTAGCATAATACAATGCAAAAATCACATGCATGTTGAGTGGACCTTTGATGAGGTGGCATGTGTGCATTTTAAAATAAATAGAAGTAGTGATGATAAACTAATAACGTAAATAAAAGCATGCATGTTATGGTGGCCATTTGATGATGTGGCATGCATGCATATTAAGATAATAACGATAGTGAGGATAAACTATTTAGGTATATTGGATTATGTATCAAGTTTTTATTTTAGAATAGATCAATTTTGTATTGAAGTTTATAGAATAGATCAATTTTGTATTGAAGTTTATATCAAGTTTCTAATGTTGCAAAAATAATTTTGTACCAGCTTTCATATTAAAGAAATTTGAAGAAGTTTGTATATTACTAAATTTTGCTACATGCCCAAAAACAGTAGTAGTAAAAAAATGGGGTGCCGGGACTTGAACCCAGTACTTGCAGTTGTTAGCTCTACCTGTGTAACCAAAGAATTTTATTTAAGCAGCCCACGTATACAATATCAGTTTTGCTATATCTTATGTTGAGATTTGTGTGGATATTTTCTTTTTCTTTTTTTTTGTACTCTTTATGCTTCATTCACTCACTTAGATGTGCAATAAGTAGAGCACATCTAGATGTGCACTAGACACACACATACAATATATGTGTGCTTTCCTTAAAAAAATATAGATTCTCCTATTACCCGTCGATCATCTCCCTCCTTTGGCAGCGGATAGCGCCGTACGAAATGCAACGATGCGACAATACGATAACACTATCATAGCCGAGACCATATATATGATTGTAGATGTCATGTATTCGCATGTATAAGTATCGTATTGTATTGTTACTCAAGTTTGATGATGTTCTTGTTATGAGCCAGTGAGTTCAAGTACGATTAATTTTCTCGCTGGGCTGTGAGGAAACACACGTCAGTGAAATGCATCAATACAATAGCAATGCCTGCTCTACAATCTGAGGCCTCCTTTGGTTTGTATGTATTCTATAGGATATAATTTGAAAAAAACGTTTGGAGCCCTTTGGTTTTTATGAATGAATTCATATTCCTACGTAGGACAGAAATCCATCCTTCACATTTTAAAAGACAAAAAATATTAGGATAGACTCAATGGAAAAAATATTATCATATGCTTCAAATTATTGTACATCTCTTTCCTTATAAAAGTTGAGATACATTCATCTCACTTCGTATGATATTCGTATCCTATAAGCAAAAGAAGGCTCGAGAGTAAATCCTTTGGGCGAAAAAAAAGGAAAAACAAAACAAAACCAGCTTCGTCTCCACCGGGGATTCTACAAAAATTCCCTACAAAGCCACTCCAAGCCCTTTGATTTGACCCGAAAAAGAAAGCCCCCACAGACACAGCACTATACATTACAGTACAACAGCGCACCATCCTACACTACACTGTCTCTCTCTCCAAAGTCGAGATGTGTACTGCAGTATTGCCCTCCAGCTTTTTCCTCTCGCTCCCCATCTCCTTCCCTCTAATGATAGCTTAGAGAGAGAAGGAGAAAAGGCTATTCCGCTCAAGGCAAGGCAGGCAGGTACCCTTCTCCTTCCCCAAACCCAAACCCTTTTTCTCTTTCTCTCCGCCCAAGAACTTCACCTCAAGCTCAATCCGTCTCCTTTTGCGCAGGAGCTAGCTCGGGGACAGCGTCGCCGGGAGAGCTCGATCGCTGCACCACTACATCACTAGAGATAGCCCATGGAGGAGATCGGCCACCACTTCGGGCTGGGAGCCACCGCCCACGGACAGCACCACAGCCAGCTCCCATGGGGCTCTTCGCCGCTCAGCGCCGTCATCGCGCCGCCCCCACAGCAACAGCAGCAGCAGCAGTCCGCCGGCTATCTGGCGCACAGCCCTCTCTCCCTGAACACGGCGCCGCCCAGTGGAAGCCACGGCGGCGGCACCGGGTGTAGCAACCCGGTGCTGCAGCTGGCCAACGGCAGCCTCCTGGAGGCGTGCGCCAAGGCGGCCAAGGAGCCGTCGTCGTCGTCCTACGCCGCCGACGTCGAGGCCATCAAGGCCAAGATCATCTCCCACCCCCACTACTCCTCCCTCCTCGCCGCCTACCTTGACTGCCAGAAGGCAAGTGATGGTTCTTAGTACTGGTAACATTAACAGCAGCCCTGCCGTGCTGCATCTGCTTCTGCTCCTGCACGAGAAGTTTCTCTTCTACATCTCATGTCAAACATGAAGCATGCATGCTTTCTTGCTTGCCTTTTAATAGTAGCTACAGTGCATCCATGTTTATTGTTGGGAAGTACTTGTGCTTAGCCTGGGTGGTCTGTAGGTGGGGGCGCCGCCGGAGGTGTTGGCGAGGCTGACGGCGGTGGCGCAGGACCTGGAGCTGCGACAGCGCACGGCGCTCGGCAGCCTCGGCACCGCGACGGAGCCGGAGCTGGACCAGTTCATGGTGCGCCAACCGATAAATCTTGGAACATTTTTCCTAGGTTGTGTAGCTAGTACTCACATGAGGTGACCTGTTCGTTCTTGTTTTTCTGGTGCGCGCGCAGGAGGCGTACCATGAGATGCTGGTGAAGTACCGGGAGGAGCTGACGAGGCCGCTGCAGGAGGCCATGGAGTTCCTGAGGAGGGTGGAGACGCAACTCAACTCCCTCTCCATCTCCGGCAGATCGCTGCGCAATATCCTTTCCTCCGGTAAAGAAAACAGCTCGCTAGCTAGCTCCTGCAACCACGAATCAATCCATCCATCCATACCCCGTCTTGCTGCTTGCTATTGATCCCTGCATGATTTCTTCATCTGCTTCTCCCTATTCTGGTTTCTTCTTCATCTTCTTGCGCATCATAATTTATTGACTTCGATTTAACAGATTTTTTTGAATGAGAAATTTCCTGGGTCCGTAAAAACAATTCCATAATAAATATCGTTTTCTCGTGCATCCTGGTATATATGATTGTGCCTGCATCTGCATGTGCGGAACTGTGCGCACGAATGGGTAGAGAGTATTCCTCATCAGGGTGCTCTTGGTGTTCTAATGTCGCGGCATTCCTCGTCAGGGTTTCCCCCCGAAAAGATTCTTTCCCGGCTTGGCCGCTGGCTTTTCCTGAAGGAGCATGCGTACTAGAGATTCTTCTAACCTGGGCATCCATGGATCTTTTCTTCTGCTGGAAATGAATAGTCCTCTCCTCTCCAAACACACACGCATCAGTTTCTTCCATTCACACACCTTCTCATCGTACTCCATGATTGATGACAGATTAACTGCGCAAAAACCATTGATTGATTTCCTCCAGATCGACGAGTTGGTGGTGTGTTCGGTTCTTGGAATTTATGTGGCGTTAGAACGATTCCTTTTCGGGAGGAGCATGTGCATGTGCCTCCGAGTGGTTCTTGCTTCAGCCATCTTTTCTCCATGCTGATGGAAGGAAACCCAGCCAGGCAGGCCAGCCTTCTTCTTCTAGGGTTTTAGGGGGTGCCACTGTGCAGCCCAACAGTGCAAGGCCGAGGAGTCTCACTGCCGTATGTCAGTGGAGCAAGTACTACCTGTATACACATGCATGTGTAGTGAGTGTTTACTGTGTAGAGAGAGATAGACGCTCAGCTCAGCTCAGCTCAGTTCATCCCCCATCTGTCACGCAAGCCAGAACAACATTCTTGTCATCTTTCTCCCTCCCTCAAGAAATCCATGCACCTATCTCTTGTCCTAGAATCTTTTTGTTCCGGGGTGTGGTCTTCCAGATGTACATGCATGCCTAGATCATAGGGTCCGACGTGTGTTCTTAGTCTTTGCTAAATTTTATTTTAAAATGCACATGTACAGGGTGTGCCAAGGCTAACACGATGATGCCAGGGCCTTTCTAATGACCTATCACGAGGCTATAGTGGCAACTGGTACTACTACCCA
Organism: Triticum dicoccoides; assembly: GCF_002162155.2. Taxonomy (NCBI): domain Eukaryota; kingdom Viridiplantae; phylum Streptophyta; class Magnoliopsida; order Poales; family Poaceae; genus Triticum; species Triticum dicoccoides. The sequence goes on from NC_041386.1 coordinate 567,940,334, forward strand.
CACACCTGCACAGTCGTTCAGCCCAGGGCTTTCACTCACACGTCTGCTGCCAGCACTGGTACTGGAGTAGTACTAGCTAGTACCATGCCACACAATCACTTCATTATTGGAGCATGCGGTGCAGCCATCTGATGTGTTGTTGTAGATCAATAGTAGTGCCTTCAGATTTCCATGAATTAACCCCCCTCAAAGCTCAGGTCAATCCTGTGCAAAAAAATAATTTTTTTGAAATGGTATGTTTCAGATACTAGATGCATAGGTAGACAGATGAGTAAATAGCATATGTGGCTGGGGTTAGTTCTTTGTGTGTGTTCTGATGGGTTCTGACCAGTTGCAGTGGCATGGCATGGACTGCCAGACACTGGTCTATGTGCCTCGAGAACCATAGAAACAGTTAAGTGCTGCCATTATTTGATGTGAGATCTCCAGCAATTTATGCGTGATCTCCTTGGCAGCAATATTATATGCATGATAGGGTGTAGGAGTAGCTAGACTAGATACCATGTTGCTGTATTTTGCGACAGCCTTATCTATGGTCTCTCTCTCTCATGAATAATGGCGGTCAAGAGACATTGGATGCTTTCCGAGGCGAGTCCAAGTTCAAACCCGTCTGCGTTTTTCAGACGTCAACTCATATTTCTCCTCAGCTTCAATTGTTCTCTGTCCTATATACTTCTTGCTAGACTACTGGAGTACTCCACATATCTACATGTGTTCTCCTTTCTTTTCTTTCCTTTTCAGTGTTTCCAAGAGAATAACAAAATTGTTTTGGATAAAACAAGAGAAGGATAATGTAGTTTTCTAACATCACAAGTTGAAGGGCAAAATGCTAGACTAATTACCACAACATATCTCCTGTTAATAAATTGCATTTACAAATTAGATGTATGGATTTTTGCTCATCAGAAAACAACAAAGCTTTCTTTTCTGATTGATGTTGCACCCGTCCTCCAAGATTCTTCGTTGCATGCATTCTTTCAAGGCCATGCAAAAGCAGGGGACACAGATATCACGAGTTTCCGTTTGTCTTGAGGTAAGGCCAAAAGAGATACTGAAAACTTGCCTGGTAGTAAAAAGCAACCAAAAGAAAACAAAAGGGTAAAGGGCTGACTGAGTTTGCATTGGAATGTCACTGGAAAAGACAATGCAACTGGAGAAAAACACACATGCATGACTTGACGATTTGATGAGATGCTTTCATCTGCATGCATGCATGTCTTCATTAACAAAATCCTTCAGATAATCAGTTGCATCTCAATGCATTGTTTCTGTGGTTTCTACTAGATCCCAGGTTTAAACCCAAACTTCCCTGGGAAGTAGTTTTTTGGCTGGCAAATCCATAATCATTTGCTTCCGTTCTTAGCTTTACAAGCTTCATGCCTTCCCACTGCATACAATACCATGTCCAGGTTCTGTACAGCACATGCCTTGTTATATGTACTCAGCATTCTTCTGATTTTATTTGGTAATGCATGTATGAGGTTTTTCATATTTGCCGCTTCAGTTTTCTTTTTTGAAAAGCTGGGTTATTTGATATACTCTATGCAATAATAAATTGATGACGTGACTCCTGTGGCATGGTTTAATTTAGGGCATTTTTCCTATGATGGTACTACTTAGATTGTTCCGTTGAGTAATTATGGAAAAGCATAGTAATCACTAGTTATCAATGATTATCAGCAAACAATTCTATTTAACTTTCAGCAGCATTGTTTAACACATTCTGGCACAAGATTTGATCAATCCTCTTGAACTATATTACTGCATAACATTGTTCCTATGGAGGAATAGGAATACTTCATATGAAGCAGAACATGTTTGTAAAGACATGTTCTATACATAATCTCCTAAATGAACTTATAGAAAATACAATTCGTTACTCAAATTTGATCACTAAATAATACCCATGATTTTCACCCACCCTACGTACGCATCTTATTTGTACATGAGTATTTTAGCATTTTTTTTCTTCAAAGAGTAGTTATTCTTCCATTTCTTTTTAGCATACCATCGTGCTTTCTCCAAGTCTTGTATCCTAAGCTCCTAACCAGTCCAGTATAGGTACCATATGCATCAGACATCGATGCATCTCAACTTATACATGTGCAAAAAGTTGCTTATCTGTAGTACAAGCAATACCCATGCATCAACATAACTGAAATCTGAAGAAAAATAACATTACTAACAACATTGCCTCATCGTAAGGTGCCACCTCATCGTAAGGTGCTCACATATGCACATGTACTATATTTGCACTATATGTATTGGACAGCATGATTTATTTCTAATATAATGTGGTAAAATTATGAGACACGTGTAATTTATATGTAATGATTTTCTTTTGCCAGATTTATGACATTATTTTAATTTGTTGAATCCATATAATTTGATACTCCCTCCATTCCAAGATAATTGAAGTTCTAGGTTTATCTTAAGTCAACCTTGCTCAAGTTTGACCAACTCTATAAAAAACTGTGCTAAGATCGTATGGAAATATATGCCATAAAGCATCGAGACTGATTTGGTGTTATAGATGTTAATATATTTTTCGATAAACTTGGTCAAACTTAAACGAGGTTAACTTGGGATAAATCCAGAACTTCCATTATTTTGAAACAGAGGTAGTATGTCAAAGTTCATTCAATATCTGTGCTTACGAAGTATCAACTATCACTGGACACGGGTTTCTTATGAATGTTTGTGGAAAGAGGGAATTCCTTTGATCCACATTTGACAAACTATTATGGGGTACC
>NC_041386.1:567943305-567989323 GCF_002162155.2 Triticum dicoccoides
ACACACACAAAAAAAAGGTTAAATGGACTTGTTCCATTTTATCTTTACTTACTAATACATAGCTCCAAAATGGTGTACAGCTTTCTCAAAAAGAAAATTGTACCGCTTAACCCTTTTGAATGGCATTTTGAACGCTTTATAAAGGAACTAGGTTTATTTGGAAAAGCTTACGGGGCTTTACGCACACCTGAGCATTTTCCATTAAACTGCTTACACAGTCATTAGGGTTTCCATTGCAGGGTAGGGGTTAAGAGAGGAGGGTAGGGTTCCCAATCATGTATAAGGTGTCACACAAAAACCAGCTTTATATGTAATGCTTCTCTCTTCTACTCCCTCCGTAAAGAAATATAAGAGTGTTTAGATCACTTACGGAGGGAGTAACTCTCTTTACTGAACGTATATGACTTGCCATCATTTGTTAAAATGAAAATCCATATACTTGGGGATCAATCCACACCACATCTTAAACTTTTTTTTACGAGAATGCAGCTAGCAAATAGATACATATAATTCACAAGCATATTACCAACTTATATACCGGGGTTATGAACACATGATTATCTCATCTTCATACTGTTAAGCTTCATGCATTAGCCAACGCAACCAAAAGTCCGAACTGCTAGAAAGGGCTAGGCAATCCACATATACACTTATAAGCATAAAATTGTTAAGTAAATAAATGGATTACGTACGATAAATATGTAACTTGCTAATTGCCCATTACTGAATTCATGCAAGATAAAGTTCCTTGTTATTTCACTTCTCACAGGTGGAGTGACTAGTTGATGTTTCTTCACTAAATCGTGAAGACATTCTCTCTTTTTGTTCGAAACTGCTATTTGTTTTATTTATTGATCCTAATTAATTGTTTTTCCTGTCTACTACCATGAGCAACTAACAATCTGGTTTCATCCCTTGTTACGTACACCCTCCATTCACGAATATAAGATGTTCTAACTTTTCGTTAATTGGATGTATATAGGCACGTTTTAGTGTGTTTGTTCACCCATTTCAGTCTGTATGTAGTGCATATTAAAATATCCAAAACATTATGAATAGAGGTAGTATTTATTTTTTTGCGAAAGAAATGGAGGTAGTATTTGTCAAGACATAAGCTGGATGTGTCTACAATCTACATTGATCTCTTTTTTGCGATGAACGAACATTATTCTCGCTATGTAAAAGCGAGTTCATACCTTGTTTCTTACTTTACTAACAAATTTCATTTGATATGTGTAAATTAAGGCTCTTCCGAGGAAGATCAAGAAGGCAGCGGAGGAGAGACAGAGCTTCCTGAGATTGATGCCCACGGCGTGGACCAGGAGCTGAAGCACCATCTCCTGAAGAAGTACAGTGGGTACCTGAGCTCCCTGAAGCAAGAGCTATCAAAGAAGAAGAAGAAAGGGAAGCTCCCGAAGGATGCTCGCCAGCAGCTCCTCAGCTGGTGGGAGATGCACTACAAGTGGCCTTATCCCTCGGTATACAAATCTTCCAAGTTTCGAAATATGTGTAGTCTCACACTTCCAGTATTGATACTGAACATTTCTAGAACTTCTCTTCTCGATATAAACTTGACGACTTGCATTGTCCTACAGGAGAGCCAGAAGGTGGCGCTGGCCGAGTCGACGGGCCTGGACCTGAAGCAGATCAACAACTGGTTCATCAACCAGAGGAAGCGCCACTGGAAGCCGTCGGACGAGATGCAGTTCGTGATGATGGACGCGTACCATCCCCCTAACGCCGCCTTCTACATGGACGGCCACTTCGTCAACGACAGCGGGCTCTACAGGTTCGGCTAGCTTGGCCAGGCCTCGTCTCTTACTGGTGACCTTGGTCGGTGCCAATGGCGGCGACCGAGTGCCATATGCTGAAGCACTAGGTTACCGACGACCGAAGCTAGTTAAGTTAGCGTTTGTGTGCCGCATGCGAGCTGGAAGGAGGCCGCATGCTTATTTTGTTTATCATCACTACTTATACCTACCTACCTATCATTTATGCATGGACTCGATCGCTTTTGTGTGGTTTTGTAGCGATTGACGCGACCATATGGACAACCGCCTGTTTGCTGCGACATGCCTTGCTACGTGCATGCTTGAATAATTTGCCTTCTCTCTACCTACCTGTGCATCTTTCTGAATTTGTTCATGCCTGCTAATGATCGATATGGTTGCAAAGGGACGATCCAAAGTTCTTTATGCTTCAATCGTTGGTTGTTTTCTTCTTCGACTGCTTCAGTAGTTTGGTGTCCTTAACTGGTTTGGGGTGATTTTGCGGTTAAGTTTCGGGTGAGATCAAAATTGGATGGGTTTCGATGGTCTCTTGTAGCGGTGTATGGTGTAGCACAACCTGAACTTAAACCAGATTTCTTAGCCGACTTGATGCGGATTCGTGGAGATGAGACTCTACCGATCCTTGTCAGTGGTGATAATTCGAAGGAGAGATGAAAAGAACAATGACTATTTTGATAGTCGGTGGGCTATGATGTTTAATATGATTATCGAAATTGAACTCACCGATAGACAGTTTACTTAGGACAACTCGTTGCACATTCCAACGTATGAGAAGTTGGATAGGGTACTGCTAGTGTGGAATGGGAACAATAATATCCTTTGGTGTCGGTTCATGCGATGCAAAGAGCGATCTCAGATCATACACCATTGCTTGTAGACTCGGGCGAGGCGACTATCATCGCACGTGAATGGGCCATTCCGGTTAGGGAAAATACTAGTCTTGAGAGATGGCAAAATAAGATACGTCATTTAAAACAGTTTTTGCGAGGTTGAGCCAGAAACGAAAGTGTGATTTACAAATAAGAAAAAGAAAGATTTACTAGTTTAATTGAAGCTTTAGATTTAAAAGCAAAAAGTACCTTGCTTACGGTGAATGAGCAAAGTTCTAAGACCGAAGCTGAGCTAAGCCTTCGAGCGCTTCTTAAAGCATCTTTAGCCGCGCCCCCAACAAGGCCTCCCAGGTGATTTTTCGGTCGCCGGCGCCGAAAAATCAGCCTAGTCGCACCCCAAAGCCCCTTTTTTCGCTGGCTCGAGCCGAAATTGACATTGGCGGACCCAGGCCGAACTCGGCGCGCTGGGGGCGCCGGCCGAAATGTTTTTGGCGCGAAAATCGGCGGGCCCTCCTTGGCAGTGACTCGGCTCTTCTCGCCGCTTCGTTGTCCTCATCGCCTCGGTTCCCGCGGCGGAATCAATGCCAAAGCTGCCGCGCGCTGCCGCGCCGGTCAGCCTACTCCATTGATGCCTCACGGGCGGCGCAGTGAAGACGGGACGACGCGCGTCCCTCGCCCGCCACGCGTACGCGCGGCGCCTCCGCCTATATAAGCCGCCCCCAGCGCGCCGGTGACTCACATGCTCTCCATCGCCGACGCCCTTGTTCCTCGACACCCCCCGTTCCTCCCTCTCTTCTCGCCGTTTCCAGTTCAACCATGGCCAAGCGCTTCCCAGGCGATGGCGCGGCGGCGAATGGCTTCGGCCGCCGCCACTTTCACGAGGACGAAACTCGGCTCCTCTTTGAGGCCGAGTACCCGGTGCGGCCCGGGGTGTGGAGGATCAGCGCCGGTGGGGTCCCGGTGCCAGCGCCGCCCACCGGGGCGGCGCGGCGTGCGGAGATCGCGCGTATCCGCATCAATCTGCCGCAGGCGGCGAGGGAAGGTCCGAGGTACGTCCACGACAGCCCGCTGTGGGAGTCCTACTTCCGTCGCCGCCACACCGAGCAGCTCGAGGCCACCAACGACGTCGTGCCCTCCAGAAGGCTCAACTCCGAAGGCCGCCGCCGATGGTGGGGCGTGCCCGACCGCACGTTGGAGGCCATCCTTGAGTATATCGAGGGCGGCAACATGCCCAGGCTGGAGTACCCCGCTCCCCCGTCCTTCTCCCGCCGGCGTGGGAGCTCGTCGACGCCGAGGCGCATGGATCCGGGGGCGTCCTCCTCCTCGTCCGGCCGCTCGTCCGGCTCTCCCTGCCTCCGCCCCGTCAAGACGGAGCCCCGGGACACGCCGGTCAGCCAACGCACCCGCAGCTCCGGCGTCCGCATCGCCGACTCCTCCCCCACCTCTGGTCGCCTCGTCCTCGTTAGGCCGAATGTGGAGCCCGGCCTCCCCACGGAGTACGAGGCCATTGCTCGGCACGGCTTCTCCGACAAGGCCGCCCTAAAGTGGGAGCGGGACGACTACCTCCGCGATGAAATGGTCCGGCAGCGCAGAGCCCTGGAGGAGATAGCCGCCCGCAAGCGTGGGCGCGAGGACGAGAACGGCGTGGTGGTCCTCGATAGCGACGATGACGAGGATGCCCCCGGACCGTCCAACCGGCCGCGCCCACCAGGGAAGGGGTGCAGCAGGGACGGCGTCCACGGATGTAACGCCCCGGACACACCCGCCGGTGGTCGTTACTCCTGGCGGGTTCTAGACTAGCCCCACAGATCAATACTAGTCTTTTCTACACACTTTGTTCTCACTCGTGTGCACCCGGGAGCAACTTCCCGACCGGTCACCCATCCTGAAATTACTCGAAGCTGAGCACGCTTAACTTCGGAGTTCTGTCTGAATGGGCTTCCGGAAAAGAAGGAATTCCTTATTGATATGAGTAGTCTATCATCCGTATTAAGCCAGGCTATCACATACACCCCCACTCAGAGGAACCGACGTCCTCGTCGGGCCACATGAACATTCCCTCTTGGCACATACGTCTGTGCTTCCAGTCCGGCACATGTGCCATGCCGTGTGCCACGACGGGTCACGAACGTCATGCACAACATGACCGCGCACCTGTCCGCAAACATCCGTGTAACCACGAGGGTTGGCTCTGATACCAACTTGTAACGCCCCGGACACACCCGCCGGTGTTTGTTACTCCTAGCAGGATCTAGACTGGCCCCATAGATCAATACTAGTCTTTTCTGCACACTTTTTCCTCACTCGTGCGCACCCGGGAGTAATTTCCCGACCAGTCACCCATCCTGAAATTACTCCAAGCTGAGCACACTTAACTTTGGAGTTCTGTTCGAATGGGCTTCCGGAAAAGAAGGAATTCCTTATTGATATGAGTAGTCTATCATCCGTATTAAGCTAGGCTATCACAGCGGAGGAGGCGACGACGACGATGGCGGCGGTGACTACACGCAGTTCTATAGGCTCCTCGGCATGTAGAGCTTCAAGGGCGGCGGGCGGCGAGGAACGGCGAGGGCGACAGTAGGCCTAGTAGCGTTTTTTTTTCTTCTTTTGTAAAATATTTTAAATATGTATGAACTCGTCGAAGTTTGGTTGAATTTGCGGCTTGTTTGTGCCGGATCTTAGTTTTCAAAAAAATCATGGGCGCCGCGACTGGGGAACATTACGCCCCCAGCACGCGGTTTGCGCCGGTGCGCCCCCAGGGGGCGATTATTATCGCCTCCTGGGGCCCAACAGCTGGAGATGCTCTTAGATAAGAGGAGCTCAAATGGGCATTGCGCACCAAAGTGCTTAAGGTTGTCCAATGGGATGACAATACACAATTTTTCCATATGATTGTGAATGGCAAACATAGGAAGAAGAAAATTATTCAACTGGCACAGGACAAGGGGACAATAGGGCATGAGAACCTAAAGGCATATATCTCTAATTATTATAAACAACTCTTTGGACATCCGGAAGCAAGTACGGCGTCCCTAGACGAGTCTGTAATTGGTGATATTCTGCAGCTACAGGTAGAAGAGAACGATATTTTGGCTACACCGTTTACTGAGAAAGAGGTTCTAGATGCAATCTTACAAATGAAATCGAATAAAGCACCGGGACTAGATGGGTTTTCAGCTGATTTCTATAAGAAATATTGGCATATTATTAAGGGTGATCTTATGCCTATGTTTCATGATTTCTTTAGCGGTCATTTAGAGCTGTTTCATCTTAACTTTGGCATGATTACGCTATTGCCAAAGAAAGAAGAGGCAGTTCGAATTGAACAATTCAAGCCAATCTGTCTTCTCAATGTGAGTTTCAATATCTTCACAAAAGTGGGTACTAATAGACTGACACAGATCGCCCATTCAGTGGTACAACCGAGCCAAATAGCGTTCATGCAAGGACGACATATACTTGAGGGGGTGGTCGTTTTGCATGAAACGCTACATGAAATTCATTCGAAGAAGCTAGATGGGGTTATCTTCAAAGTGGATTTTGAGAAGGCGTATGATGAAGTTAAGTGGCCTTTCTTACAACAGGCAATGCGCATGAAGGGTTTTAGTGAGGTCTGGCGGAACCAAGTGGGTTCTCAAGTCCAGAAGGGTTTTAGTGAGGTCTGGCGGAATCAAGGTTAATGATGATATCGGTCATTATTTTCAGACACACAAGGGTTTGAGACAAGGAGATTCCATGTATCCTCTCTTGTTTAATATAGTGGCCGATATGTTAGCCATTCTTATTGGTAGGGCCAAGCAGCATGGCCAAGTGGAGGGGTTAGTCCCTCATCTGGTTGATGGAGGAGTATCCATCTTACAATATGCTGACGACACTATCCTATTCATGGAACATGACATTGCTAAGATGCGTAATATGAAACTTATTCTATGTATTTTCGAATAATTGTCTGGTTTAAAGATAAACTTTCACAAAAGTGAGTTGTTCTGTTTTGGGCAGGCCAAAGACGAACAAGACACATATAGACAATTGTTCGGGTGTGAATTAGGTTCTTTACCATTCACTTATTCGGGTATACCAATTCATCACATAAGTTATCCAATAAAGAATGGAAATGCATCGAAGATCGAATAGAAAAAAAGCTTAGTTGCTGGAAGGGTAAGCGAATGTCTTATGGAGGTCGGCTAGTGTTAATTAACTTAGTACTGACTAGTATGCCGATGTTCCTACTATTGTTCTTCAAAATTCCGAAAGGGGTACGGAAACAACTTGATTTCTTCAGATGTCGGTTCTTCTGGCAGTCAGATGAGGCCAAGAGGAAATACCGTCTCGCGCGTTGGGATATTCTTTGTCGACCAAAAGACCAGGGCGGTCTCGGTATTGAGAACTTAGAAATCAAGAAAAAGTGCCTCAAGAGAAAATGGCTCTACAGGTTAGAGACAGAGTCGGAGGGCATGTGGGCACAAATTTTGTGTAATAAATACCTCCAGTCCAAAACACTCACTCAGGTTACCATGAGACCAACAGACTCGCCATTCTGGAAAGGTCTTATGCGGGTAAAGGACCTATTCTTTCGGAGGGTCAAATTCCTCGTTGGCAATGGGATGTCAACAAGGTTTTGGGAGGATACGTGGTTAGGAGAGACGCCCCTGGCCGTACAATATCCTACCCTGTATAACATTGTGCAATGGAAGGAGGATTACATAGGCACAGTTTTACATATGATCCCCTTAAATATTCAATTCAGATTAGCACTAGTTGGTGAGCGATGGAATGCATGGATGCACCTGGTTCGGAGATTGATGGATGTTCAACTCTCTGATCAACCGGACTCCATGCAATGGAAGCTAGCTAGGAATGGTATTTTTACGGTAAAAACTTTCTATATGGATTTGATTAATTCTGGCCCGGTCCCGAGATCATTGCATATTTGGAAGATTAAGGTTCCTTTGCGCATTAAAATTTGTATGTGGCTTTTCCACAAACAAGTCATTCTTACAAAGGACAACTTAATCAAGAGGCGATGGGTAGGTAGTCCACAATGTTTGATACGTCCATTTTGCATCATGCTTTTATATCGATATTTATTGCATTATGGGATGTTATTACACATTATCTCACAATACTTATGCCTATTCTCTCTTATTTTACAAGGTTTACATAAAGAGGGAGAATGCCGACAGCTCGGATTCTGGGCTGGAAAAGGAGTAAATAGTAGAGACCTATTCTGCACAGCTCCAAAAGTCCTGAAACTTCACGGAAGTTATTTTTAGAATATATAAAAAATACTGAGCGCAAGAAGTACCAGAGGGAGGCCACTCACCAGCCATGAGGGTGGGGGCGCCCTACCCCCTGGGGGCGCCCCCTACCTCGTGGGCCCCCTGGTGGCCCTCCGATGCCCATCTTCTGCTATATGGAGTCTTTCGTTGAGGAAAAAATCATAAGCAAGCTTTCGGGACGAGACTCTGCCGCCACGAGGCGGAACCTTGGCGGAACCAATCTACGGCTCCGGCGAAGCCGTTCTGCCGGGGACACTTCCCTCCAGGAGGGGGAAATCATCGCCATCGTCATCATCAACGCTCCTCTCATCGGGAGGGGGCCAATCTCCATCAACATCTTCAGCAGCACCATCTCCTCTCAAACCCTAGTTCATCTCTTGTTTCCAATTCTTGTCTCTAAGTCTGGGATTGGTACCTGTAGGTTGCTAGTAGTGTTGATTACTCCTTGTAGTTGATGCTAGTTGGTTTACTTGGTGGAAGATCATATGTTCAGATCCTATATGCACATTAATACCCCTCTGATTATGAACATGAATATGCTTTGTGAGTAGTTACGTTTGTTCCTGAGAACATGGGAGAAGTCTTGCTATTAGTAGTCATGTGAATTTGGTATTTGTTCGATATTTTGATGAGATGTATGTTGTCTCTCCTCTAGTGGTGTTATGTGAACATCGACTACATGACACTTCACCATTATTTGGGCCTAGAGGAAGGCATTGGGAAGTATTAAGTAGATGATGGGTTGCTAGAGTGGTAGAAGCATAAACCCTAGTTTATGCGTTGCTTCGTAAGGGGCTGATTTAGATCCATATGTTTCATGCTATGGTTAGGTTTACCTTAATACTTTTGTTGTATTTGCGGATGCTTTCAATAGAGGTTAATCATAATTGGGATGCTTGTCCAAGTAAGGACAGTACCCAAGCACCGGTCCACCCACATACCAAATTATCAAAGTACCGAACGCGAATCATATGAATGTGATGAAAACTAGCTTGACAATAATTCCCATGTGTCCTCGGGAGCGCTTTCTTCTATATAAGAGTTTGTCCAAGCTTGTCCTTTGCTACAAAAAGGATTGGTCCACCTTGCTGCACTTTATTTACTTTTGTTACTTGTTGCTCGTTACAAACTATCTTATCACAAAACTATTGATTACCTATAATTTCAGTGTTTGCAGAGAATACCTTGCTGAAAACCGCTTATCATTTCCTTCTGCTCCTCGTTGGGTTCGGCACTCTTACTTATCGAAAGGACTACGATAGATCCCCTATAATTTTGGGTCATCAAGACTCTTTTCTGGCGCCGTTGCCGGGGAGTGAAGCGCCTTTGGTAGGTGGAATTTGGTAAGAAAAAATTTATATAGTGTGCTGAAATTTTCTATCACTTGTTACTATGGAAAGTAATCCTCTGAGGGGCTTGTTCGGGGTATCTTCACCTCGACCAGTAGAGCAAAGAGTTGCTCCTCAACCTACTCAACCTACTGAAAATGAAAATGTCTACTTTGAAATTCCTTCGGGTATGATAGAACAACTGCTAGCTAATCCTTTTGCAAGAGATTGAACATTACATCCTGATGAGCACCTAATATATGTGGATGAAGTTTGTGGATTATTTAAGCTTGCAGGTATGCCCGATGATGTTATCAAGAAGAAGGTCTTCCCTTTATCCTTGGAGGGAGATACATTGACATGGTCTAGGCTATGTGATGATATGGGATCATGGAACTAGAAATGATTGAAATTGGAATTTCATCAGAAGTTTTATCCTATGCATCTTGTTAATCGTGATTGTAATTATATATATAATTTTTGGCCTCGCGAAGGAGAAAGCATCGCTCAAGCTTGGGGGAGGCTTAAATCAATGTTATATTCATGCCCCAATCATGAGCTCTCAAGAGAAATGATTATCCAAAAATTGTATGCTCGGCTTTCTGATAACAATCGCACCATGCTCGATACTTCTTGTGCTGGCTCTTTTATGATGAAGACTATTGAATTCAAATGGGATTTATTGGAAATAATTAAACGCAACTCTGAATATTGGGATCTCGACGAAGGTAAGGAGTCAGGTATGACACCTAAGTTTGATTGTGTTAAATCTTTTATGGATACCGATGTTTTCCGTAAATTTAGCACTAAATATGGACTTGACTCTGAGATAGTAGCTTCTTTCTGTGAATCTTTTGCTACTCATGTTGATCTCCCTAAGGAGAAGTGGTTTAAATATCATCCTCCCATAGAAGTAAAAGTAGTTGCACCTATTAAAGTTGAAGAAAAGACTATCACTTATAATGATCCTATTGTTCCTACTGCTTATGTTGAGAAACCACCTTTTCCTGTTAGGATAAAAGATCATGCTAAAGCTTCAACTATGGTTCGTAAAATCAATATTAGAACCTATACACCTCCTGAGCAAGTTAAAGTTGAACCTAATATTGTTATTGTTAAGTACCTCTTGGCTGATAATATTGATGGGCATGTTATGTATTTCTGTGATGAAACTTCTAGAATTTCTAAACCTTGTGCTAAAGATAAACATAGACGTGTGGTAGGCATGCCTGTTATTTCTGTTAAAATAGGAGATCATTGTTATCATGACTTGTGTGATATGGGTGCTAGTGCTAGTGCAATACCTATTGACTTATACAAAGAAATTATGCATGATATTGCACCTGCTGAGTTAGAAGATATTGATGTCACAATTAAACTTGCCAATAGAGATACTATTTCACCAATTGGGATTGTTAGAGATGTTGAAGTCTTGTGTGGGAAAACTAAATATCCTGCTGATTTTCTTGTTCTTGGTTCCCCACAAGATAGCTTTTGTCCCATTATATTTGGTAGACCCTTCTTAAACACTGTTAATGCTAGGATAGACTGCAAAAAGGATGTTGTTACTATTGGTTTAGGTGATATGTCTCATGAGTTCAACTTTTCTAAATTTCATAGACAACACCGTGAAGAGGAATTGCCTAGTAAAGATGAAATTATTGGTCTTGCTTCTATTGCCGTACCTCCTAGTGATCCTTTAGAACAATATTTGCTAGACCATGAAAATGATATGTTTATGAATGAAAGAAGGGAAATAGATGAGGTGTTCTTTAAACAGGGACCCATTCTGAAACACAACTTTCCTGTTGAAATCTTAGGGGATCCTCCTCCACCAAAGGGTGATCCCGCGTTTGAGCTTAAACAATTGCCTGATACTCTTAAATATGCTAATCTTGATGAAAAGAAGATATATCATGTTATTATTAGTGCTAACCTTTCAGAGAAGGAGGAAGAAAAATTATTGAAAACTCTGAAGAAGCACCGTGCTGCTATTGGATATACTCTTGATGATCTTAAGGGCATTAGTCCCACTCTATGTCAACACAAAATAAATTTGGAGAAAGATGCCAAACCAGTTATTGATCACCAACGACGACTGAATCCTAAGATGAAAGAAGTGGTAAGAAAATAAATACTAAAGCTCCTTGAGGCAGGTATAATTTATCCCGTTGCTGATAGTCAGTGGGTAAGTCCTGTCCATTGTGTTCCTAAGAAGGGAGGTGTTACTGTCATTCCTAATGATAAAGATGAATTGATTCTGCAAAGAATTATTACAGGTTATAGGATGGTAATTGATTTCCGCAAATTAAATAAGGCTACTAAAAAAGGTCATTACCCATTACCTTTTATTGATCAAATGCTAGAAAGATTGTCCAGACATACACATTTTTGCTTTCTAGATGGTTATTCTGGTTTCTCTCAAATACCTGTATCAGTTGATGATCAATCTAAGACCACTTTTATTTGCCCTTTTGGTACTTTTGCTTATAGACGTATGCCTTTTGGTTTATGTAATGCACCTGCTACCTTTCAAAGATGCATGATGGCTATATTTTCTGATTTTTGTGAAAAGATATGTGAGGTATTCATGGATGATTTCTCCGTTTATGGATCCTCTTTTGATGATTGCTTAAGCAACCTTGATTGAGTTTTGCAGAGATGTGAAGAAACTAACCTTGTCTTGAATTGGGAGAAATGTCCATTTTGCATCATGCTTTTATATTGATATTTATTGCATTATGGGATGTTATTAGACATTATGTCACAATACTTATGCCTATTCTCTCTTATTTTACAAGGTTTACATAAAGAGGGAGAATACCGGCAGCTGGGATTCTGGGCTGTAGAAGGAGCAAATATTAGAGACCTATTCTGCACAACTCCAAAAGTCCTGAAACTTCATGGAAGTTATTTTCAGAATATATAAAAAATACTAAGCGCGAAAAGTACCAGAGGGGGGCCACTCACCAGCCACGAGAGTGGGGGCGCGCCCTACCCCCTGGGCGCGCCCCCTGCCTCGTGGCCCCCCTGGTGGCCCTCGGATGCCCATCTTCTGCTATATGGAGTCTTTCGTTGAGGAAAAAAAATCATAAGCAAGCTTTCGGGACGAGACTCCGCCGCCACGAGGGGGCCAATCTCCATCAACATCTTCAGCAGCACCATCTCCTCTCAAACCCTAGTTCATCTCTTGTATCCAGTTCTTGTCTCTAAGTCTGGGATTGGTACCTGTAGGTTGCTAGTAGTGTTGATTACTCCTTGTAGTTGATGCTAGTTGGTTTACTTGGTGGAAGATCATATGCTCAGATCCTATATGCACATTAATACCCCTCTGATTATGAACATGAATATGCTTTGTGAGTAGTTACGTTTGTTCCTGAGGACATGGGAGAAGTCTTGCTATTAGTAGTCATGTGAATTTGGTATTCGTTCGATATTTTGATGAGATGTATGTTGTCTCTCCTCTAGTGGTGTTATGTGAATGTCGATTACATGACACTTCACCATTATTTGGGCCTAGAGGAAGGCATTGGGAAGTATTAAGTAGATGATGGGTTGCTAGAGTGACAGAAGCTTAAACCCTAGTTTATACGTTGCTTCGTAAGGGGCTGATTTGGATCCATATGTTTCATGCTATGGTTAGGTTTACCTTAATAATTTTGTTGTAGTTGCAGATGCTTGCAATAGAGGTTAATCATAATTGGGATGCTTGTCCAAGTAAGGACAGTACCCAAGCACCGGTCCACCCACATACCAAATTATCAAAGTACCGAACGCGAATCATATGAACGTGATGAAAACTAGCTTGACAATAATTCCCATGTGTCCTCGGGAGCGCTTTCTTCTATATAAGAGTTTGTCCAGGCTTGTCCTTTGCTACAAAAAGGATTGGGCCACCTTGCTGCACTTTATTTACTTTTGTTACTTGTTGCTCGTTACAAATTATCTTATCACAAAACTATCTATTACCTATAATTTCAGTGCTTGCAGAGAATACCTTGCTGAAAACCGCTTATCATTTCCTTCTGTTCCTCGTTGGGTTCGATACTCTTACTTATCGAAAGGACTACGATAGATCCCCTATACTTGTGGGTCATCAATCTTGCTTTTGTGATCATGATGAAACAATACAACATTTATTTCTTGAATGCCCATTGGCCAAATTGCTTTGGAGAACGATTCATATAGCCTTCAAAATTACTCCTCCAGTTGACATTGCATCGTTGTTTGGAATGTGGTTAACTTTGGTCGAACATACTACGGCAGCACATATTCGGATTGGAATTTGTGCGCTATTGTGGGCTATATGGAATTGCAGGAATGATTTGATTTTTAACAGACAACACAATTTAACTTTCTTGCAGGTTATCTTCAGAGCTACCACTTGGATCCGTACGTGGTCCTTACTCACTCCTGTGGAATCCAGGGAGCCTTTGGTTACTGGGTGCAACCAGTGGGAGATGGTCACATGGGCTATATTCAACCGGTTCGGATGGCGGTCGCTTAACATGATAGGAGTCTAGGGAGCTTATCCTTCTTATTGACATTCCGGTTGATATTGTTAGCATGAACTTTTCTTTACTTTTATTTTTCGCTCCACTTGCAAGCTGTAAGACGACTTTGTGATACTTTGCAACTTCTAAATAATATGGCTGCATGCATCATTATGATGCAGAGGCTGGGGTACGCCTCCAATTCCAAAAAAGTAGTTTGGTGTCAGTTGAGCCATTGAAGGCAGTTCAACTGGGTCAGTTGACATTAGTTGGTTGGATTATGCTGAAGTATATCATGTGCGGCCGGGTGTACACTTGTACTCCTTTCGTCCGGAAATACTTGTCATAAAAATGAATAAAAGCGAATGTATCTAGATGTATTTTAGTTGTAGATACATCCCTTTTTGTTCATTTTGATGACAAGTATTTTCCGGACGGAGGGAGTATACAATCTTTTGAGCACGCAGAATAGTAGCAATTTTTCATCCGTCGCGATGTGGCCCTTGGCCGGCGGGCGGCGCGTTGAGTGGTTGGTGTAGGCTGTCTGCCGGTGTTCTGGCTGCAGTGTACATCTTCATGGCGAGGCTTCACGCAGATCCAGTCAGCTGCGAGATTGTGGTGGTGCGATTGCTGGTGAAAATCATGCCGACTTCAGTCTTGGCGAGCGACGGTGGTGTCTCTGACGTTATTTTCTTGTCAGGGCGTCATTGTTACAGGTTGCGTCATCATGCTCGGGATGTTTCGGGGAAAACTCAAAATCTGGGTCTCTTTGATCGAAAGTTGGCGGCGCCTTCGATGATGTTCTTCCTCATGGAGGCATCATTGTGGAGCAGGTGCTACCGTAAGGGGACAAGATGAGGAGCAGTGTCGTATGTACTGCAAGGACGACGATGGGTCTTGGCGGCATGATGTAGCGGGGTCTCGACAACGGTCGTGTGTTGATGGATGCATGTAGGATGATGGCGTTGTCTTGCATCATGGTGACGTCAACGGTAGAATGACCTGGCGAGGTGAATGTGTTGGCCGTCCTTGAAGGTGGTTGGTCGTCCCTGAAGGTGGCATGGCGGAAGATTCTAGAGCGTGCGCATGCAGTGCACGCAAAGGATCTAGCTAAACTGCTTGGTGCTCTCGGCTTGGTGAGGCCACCGAAATTGATGTTGTGTATTGATGCGAGGTCAGGCCACATCATCAAGCTTGTAGGTGCAGTGATTGTAGTTGTCATGACGATCGAATTTTTTTGAGGAGTTGACCATAGACCAAAGCATTCTACAATATTTTCATTAATAAAGCATAGTACAAATACAAAAGGCAAAGTAAAAACTCAACCAATCCCAGTTTTGTGAAACATCATAATTTACAAATGATTATATATCCATGCTTTAATCTTGACTGATCAGGCTGGCTTAGCTCTGACATATGCTATGTTAAGCCCTTCCTTGATATAAAATCTCCAACTCTACGTGTGTGTTGCCATGTTCCTGAAAATCTTAGCATTTCTAACACACCAAATACTACAGGAACCCATAATGATGATATCCAGCGCATATCAGGAGGCAAAACTTTGGATGTGAGTTGAATTTCATCATAAGATGATATGCCCCTCTGTTTGTTGGGTGCAATTAGATTCCAGCAGGAGAACGCAAAAGGACAATACCAAAACAAGTGCATAAGAGTTTCTTCAGTCATGTCCAAGCAAAGGCACATGGATATATCACTATGGGTGGAACAGAATACGGTGGTAGAGATTAATATGAAGAAGACAAAAAGGAGAAAGTTTCATGTAGACGAGGCTCATCAATGGGCTATGGAAATGCCCATCAATTAATTTCAATGGAGCAGGGATTGCCAAGGAACGTATGCACTAAGAGCTATAAGTGTATGGAAGACCAAAAAATAAAACTAAGTGGGTGTGCATCCAATTTGCTTGCTTATGAAGACCTCGGGCATTTGAGGAATCCCATCATTGGAATATACAAGCCAAGTTCTGTAATGAAAAAATCCCACTAGTTATATGAAAATGAAAGTATAGGAGACTCTGTATATAAAAAGCATGGTGCTATTTTGAAGCACAAGTGCGGAAAAGAATAGTAACATTGCCCCTTCTCTCTTTTTCTCTCATTTTTCTTTTCTTTTTTGTTGAGCTCTTTTTGGCCTCTTTTTTTCCTCACTTGGGAAAATGCTCTAATCATGAATAATGATGATCATCACACTTCTATTTACTTACAACTCAAAATTACAACTCGATAGTAGAACAAAGTATGACTCTATATGAATGCCTCTGGCAGTGTACGAGGACGTGCAATGATCTAACATGACATGTATAAAAAATGATGAACGGTGGCTGAGCCACAAAAACCATGCCAGCTATATGATCATGCAAAGCAATATGACAATGATGATGTGTGTCATAAAAACGGAATGGTGAAAGTTGCATGGAAATATATCTCGGAATGGCTATGGAAATGCCATAAGAGGTAGGTATGGTGGTTGTTTTGAGGAAGATATTGAAGGGATATGCCCTAGAGGCAATAATAAAGTTGTTATTTATATTTCCTTATATCATGATAAATGTTTATTATTCATGCTAGAATTGTATTAACCGGAAACTTAGTACATGTGTGAATACATAGACAAACAGAGTGTCACTAGTTTGCCTCAACTTGACTAGCTCGTTGAATCAATGATGGTTATGTTTCCTAACCATAGACATGAGTTGTCATTTGATTAACGGGATCACATCGTTAGAGAATGATGTGATTGACTTGACCCATCCGTTAGCTTAGCACGATGATCGTTTAGTTTGTTGCTATTGCTTTCTCCATAACTATACATGTTCCTATGACTATGAGATCATGCAACTCCCGAATAACGGAGGAACACTTTGTGTGCTACCAAACGTCACAATGTAACTAGGTGATTATAAAGGTGCTCTATAGGTGTCTCCGATGGTGTTTGTTGAGTTGGCATGGATCAAGATTAGGATTTGTCACTCCGATTGTCGGAGAGGTATCTCTAGGCCCTCTCGGTAATGTACATCACTATAAGCCTTGCAAGCAATGTAGCTAATGAGTTAGTTATGGGATGTAGCATTACGGAACGAGTAAAGAAACTTGCCGATAACGAGATTGAACCAGGTATTGAGATACCGTCGGTCGTATCTTGGGCAAGTAACATACCGATGACAAAGGGAACAATGTATATCGTTATGCGGTTTGACCGATAAAGATCTTCGTAGAATATGTAGGAACCAATATGAGCATCCAGGTTCCACTATTGGTTATTGACCAGAGACATGTCTCGATCATGTCTACATAGTTCTCAAACCCGTAGGGTCCGCACGCTTAACGTTCGGTGACGATCGGTATTATGAGTTTATGTGTTTTGATGTACCGAAGGTAGTTCAGAGTCCCGGATTTCATCACGGACATGACGAGGAGTCTCGAAATGGTCGATACATAAAGATCGATATATTGGACGACTATGTTTGGACATCGGAAGGGTTCGAGTGAAGTTCGGGAATATACCGGAGTACTAGTGTAGCATCCCAAATTTTCAATTTGGAATGTTATACATAGATCATCCATGCATATCATATTTTACTGCATTTCATTTCGCGATCCTCGAAATCCTAAGAAACTCAAGGACCCTGGGAGAGAGTTGGGGATTTCATTGTTTTCATATTTGAATTTTATCAAATATTGAAACGAGGATTTTGGTTTTAATTATTTTTCTCTCTGAAAATATTTCATATTAAAATATATGAGAGGAGATAATATGACTTCTCCAAAATAATTGAAATATTGGAGGAAAAATATTAAAATCAAATATTTGATTTTTATTTGGATTTTATTGCTATTTTATTTTCATTAGAAAATTGCACGTTTTTCAAAATTGCATTTTAGGGCCAAAAAATGTTCATCTCGTTCTAAATATTTTATTTAGATGGTGAAAATTTGTTTTGGCATTTTTAGATTTTTATTTTATTTTCTAGGATTTATTTAAGTTCCGGCGAAATCATTTAAAAAAACTCTCATCGCCTGACTGGGCCGAAGCCCAGCCGAGCCGGCCTGCTAGCCCTGCGCCGCTGTCTCCCTCTAGGAGACCGGGAGGCCGCCACCGCCGCGACCCCGAGTCTGGCCGGGACTCCTCCTCCCCGCGTCGCTTGCCCCTTCCCCAAGCAGCCCCCCTCCTTAAATACCCCACCCCGGACCCCCTCCACCACCACCCGAGCCGCCAACCCCGCCGCCTGCCTCGCCACACCCCGCAGTGCCGCCGCTTAGCCGCGCCGCCGCCGCCCTTTGCCGCGTGCCGCCGCTCGCTGTTGCCCCCCGTGCCGCCCCGCTGCCGCAGACCCACCCCGCCGCTGCAGCCCTGCCTCGCCGGAGGTATACGCGGCCGCCGTCGCCATTCGGTTTTATTTTAAAACCGATCCGGTTTTTCTTTAGAAACCCAAATTTTGTTTTTATAGATCGGTTCGCCGGTTTTTCTCGATTTAGTTACTTTGCGGACGTTCGTCTGTACGTTCGTTCGTTTTAACGAACGGTTTTCGCTTGTTAGTACAGAAAACAAACGTTCGTTCGTTAACCTGTTCGTCAGTTTTCTTTTTCTCGGATTTTCTGCGATTATTTTCAATCACGATTTCTGATCTGATTTTCGTTTCAGTTTATCTCTTCGCTCGTTTATCGGAATCAAGCGATTCAAGCGCCTAGATCTTCGTCTCGAAACCCACTTTCTGTTTAATCAACTTGAACAAGATTTTGGTACTGTAAAATTTCACTTTAGTTCAGATTAGTAAACAGATCTTGTTTCTTTCGCAGTTTGAGTTTCGTTGCTCCGTTTGATTTGATTTTTTTTGCAAACTGGAGTTCTTAAGTTGAACTTTCTGGTCAATTTTTCTTATTTGAGTTTTTCCCGTGCATCTTTGCTTGATTGCTTATGTATGCTATTGTTTGTTTGCGATAGAATTCCTGGAGTGTGAAGCGTGCTACTATGAGTCCCTAGGTTTTGCGGATCGTCAGCAAGGCAAGTAACACATTGATCATACTCCTTCCATACCCAGTTTTTATGCATTAGTTCCAATCCTCAAACATTGCATGATTAGGATGTGATTAACATGTGGGTTGGGAAGTAGTTGATGAGGTAGAACCTATTGCCCCGTTATATTCAAACCTTGGGAGTTACTTCTACGTATTGCTTATACTGCTATGTTATGCTCGTAGACATGGTTTGGGTGAGTGAATCCATGACAGATGTGAGATTGTTAATTAATGGTTCAACTTAAGGTGGCAACTTTAATACACATCTGGGTGGATTGCTTGTCGGGCACCTGGAGAATCCAGTGTTGTTCTAGGATATCTCGGAGTACCCGTGTGATCATCCTAAGGTCCGCCACCCAGGCTCAAAGGGAACTGAGATATTTTCATGCTAGAAACTTTCATGTGCAGCCACAAGCTATTATGGGCTCTAGCATAGTTGAGTAGGTTGCATGAGCTCTTGAAGAGGTGGATCAGCAGGTAGAGGGATGTAGATTTGGTATGGTCTACCCGGAGTAAAGAGTTAATGTTTCTGAAAGACTGTGTCTCGGTCATCCGTTTCTCAAACACCTAGTAGTACGAGAAATCCAAAGGAGGCGATCGAGTCTTGTGGGGAAAAGTGCACAAACCTCTACAGAGTGTACAATCTAATCATGGTTATCCATGTCCCCGGTTATGGACAATCTTGAGTATCTAGTACTTGGAGTATCCTAAGTATCTCATCACTCTTAATTAATATTGTTGGGTTGATAATTACTTTAATTGGGATTGAGTTGGAGGAACCTTCTCAATGATGTTTCAACTACCATGATAGTTAAATAAAGTCTATTCCTTTGTTGTAGGGAAAAATTGGCTTTTCACAAAAACTATAACCATAGAGCTTTCCACCAGCCAAATATGCATGTAGTGATAGCATTATTCTGTTCTTGCTCTACTGCGTTATATTACCTGCATATTCCATGTGTTGACCCGTTTTTGGGTTGCAACATATTATGTTGCAGACTTTTCAGACGAGGAGTAAGGTTCGTTAGGTTGTTGCCGTGCAGCTCAGCTATGCCGTTGGAGTTGATGGGCTCACTTTACCTTCCAAGCCTTCCGCTGTTATCGTATTAGATGGCCTTAAGCCATATTTATTGTAATAAGTTCTCTTTTGAGACATTCGATGTATTAAGTGTGTGATTGCTACTCTGCTATAAATCCTTCGAGTACTGTGTGCGTCAGCATTACCGATCCATGGATGACACTGAAGCACAGAGACTTGACCGTTTGAGGTCAGGTCGCTACAAGATGGTATCAGAGCACACGCTGAGTGTAGGACACGACCACTAAGCTAAAGCCGTAGGTCACTCTTCTCTACTCATTTCTGACTCCTCTCCTATTTTCTTCTCTTTAGGATGGCGGAATTGAAGAACAAGTTTGCACAACCGGATGAAGACACACCTTTTGGACGCCACTTGAAGGAAGTCACTAGATACTTGAACATCGGAATACCAAGCTTCACACGGACGTACAATGCCACCTTACCAGAAGAGGAGCACTGGATGATTCAAGTTCAAGTTCCAGGAAGGACGTTCTCGCCAACCACAAAGCCCATAGAATTTTGTTTTGAAGCACCCACCTGGAGTCTAGGCAAGAGCATGGCAGCCCACATTACCATGGGAAGCATTGGAGAAGTCTACAACAAGGATCTTAAGGACACTATCTATCAGATATGTGGGCACCGAGATGAGCAATGGGAGATGATCAACACCAAGAAGGACAGGTCCATTGCAGATTTATCCAGGAGTTAAATCAGCACATTTGACGCCAGGAGAATCAGATGTGCGCAGACATGATAGATTTGAAGAAGGCGAAGACAAGGATCATCGAGCTGGAAGAAGAACTTAAGTCTACATGCGATGGATATGAGGAGGAAATTGCAACACTATTGGAGAAGAATGACGACTTGATAAAGAAGATCAGAGTATTCATGGGAGACCCCGCGCCGGGAGGAGAGGACGACGATTCCACTTTCCTAGAGAATTACATCATCATCGACGACACCAAGTCCGACCCCAGTGATGATGACTTGGAAGACGAAGCTGGAGCAGACATCATGGAGTCTTCCACCGACCAAAATTTCTAGATGACCACCAAATGATAGTAGTATTCCCCCATGTATATAGTAGTAGACGAGCACTTTTACGATAGTTCTAGACTGTTTGTATGCCCTTGCTTGATTGATTGAGTGAAATGATTGTGTTTATCTCATGTGCATATGGGTAGTGCTTTCTCACTAGACCCCTTATCTATCCTAATCTCTCCCCTCCAAACCCGCCAGATGCCTCCGAGCATGACACCGGATTTTCCTTCCCGCCAGAGCTCACTCTGTTGATACAGCAGCAGAATGCCTTGATGCAATTGTTAGTCCAGAACCAAGGCAACAACAACACCACCACCAACAACAACCCGCCTCTAGTTGACAACTTAGCTCGCTTCCTGAGGTTGCAGCCGCCAGTATTTTCCAGTAGCACCGAGCCTATAGTTGCTGATGATTGGCTACGCCGTATTGGAAGGGAGTTGACCACCGCATGTTGCATAGATGTTGAGAAGGTGCGCTCTACCGCACATCAATTGGATGGACCAGCAGCCTCATGGTGGGAGAATTACACGGCCACTTTCCCCATAGCCAACGTCACTTGGGATCAGTTTCAGCAAGCTTTCCGCACATCCCATGTCTCAACTGGAGCTATGAATATGAAGAAGCGTGAGTTTCGCAACTTATGCCAGGGGAACCGTACTGTAGCTCAGTATGTGGATTAGTTTAGTAAGTTATCCCGCTATGCCCCGGATGATGTGGCCACAGATGCCGCGAAGCAGGAGAAGTTTATGGAAGGGCTGAATGATGAGATGAGCATGCAGTTGATGGTGGCAACATTCAACAACTACCAGGAGTTGGTAGATAAGGCTCTTATGATTGAAGGGAAGCAGCAGCAAATTGAGAGCCGTAAGAGGAAGTATGGGCAAGGGAGGTATAACTCAGGAGCTCAGCAAAAGCCTCGCCTAACCCCGAACTCAGGAGGACTTTTTCATACCCATGGAGGTCATAACCACACTGGAGGAAGTTTGCATAACCACAATGGTTCTAAGAATGGGACTGGGAACGGAGCAAACAACAATCGTAACCGCCCCAATCCAGCCACACTCGCCAAGAGAGATCTAAGTCACATTGCTTGCTTTAAGTGCGGGAAGACTGGACACTATGCCATGGAGTGCCCTGAAGCGAAGAATGGAAACGACAATGGAAGCGCTCGGAAGAAGCCCAATCCATTCAACAAAGGACAAGTGAACCACGTTAATGTGGAGGAGATTGAAGAGCAGCCAGACGCGGTTATAGGTAAGTTTTTGGTTAAGTCATTTACCGCCCTTGTTCTTTTTTATACTGGTGCATCACATTCATACATATCAAGGGAATTCATGGATAAGTTTGAACTACCAACCCAAACCCTTAGGACCCCTCTGTTAGTGAGTTCACCTGGAGCAGAGTATATGGCTAGTCGATGGTGCGACCAGATACCCTTAACCATTGGTAGCCATGTTTTTCCGTCCGACCTAATAATCTTGGAGTCACAAGGATTGGATGTGATATTAGGCATGGACTGGATGTCAAAGTATGGAGGAAGCATTGACTGTGCTAGTAAGTCGATTTATCTCACCACCCCGGAGGGAAAAAGGATTAAGTATGTATCTAGGCATGCGCCTAGGAGGAGTCAAGTAAATACCCTCACGGGAGTTGTTCAGGAGGAAGTGCCTGTAGTGAAGGATTACCCGGATGTTTTTCTAGAGGAGTTACCAGGCATGCCACCGGATCAAGACATCGAGTTTTTGATAGAGCTATTGCCAGGTACAGGGCCAATATCAAAGAGACCCTCTCGGTGTCAAAACCGACGGATCACGGGTAGGGGGTCCCGAACTGTGTGTCTAAGGCGGATGGTAACAGGAGGCAGGGAACACGATGTTTTACCCAGGTTCGGGCCCTCTTGATGGAGGTAAAACCCTACGTCCTGCTTTATTAATATTGATGATATGGGTAGTACAAGAGTAGATCTACCACGAGATCGGAGAGGCTAAACCCTAGAAACTAGCCTATGGTATGATTGTATGTTGTCCTACGGACTAAAACCCTCCAGTTTATATAGACACCGGAGGGGGCTAGGGTTACACAAGGTCAGTTACAAAGGAGGAGATATACATATCCGTATTGTCTGAGCTTGCCTTCCACGCCAAGTACAGTCCCATCCAAACACGAGATGAAGTCTTCAATCTTGTATCTTCATAGTCCAACAGTCCAGCCAAAGGATATAGTCCGGCTGTCCGGAGACCCCCTAATTGTGACACCCTAAAATTTTGACCTTGTTTCATTGATTTAAAATTTTGCCAGGAAATTTAAACTTTCATTTTCTGGATTTTTCCCTTGATTTCAAAGCCATTCTTTTCTTTGTTATTATGGAGTTTTTACCCCAAGTAAAAACTTTCCAAATATATTATTGGACTTGTTTGCCCTTTCAAAAAAAAACATTTCTATTATCAGTGGAACTTATTTGCACAATCATTTCTCTCTGAGCTTTATTCCTAAAATGATTTTTCCTTTAGTTTTGGAGCTCTTTTTGAACTACAACCACTTGATAAATTTATTTAAAATTTTCACCAAAATTTGGAGATGTCATGAGATGTTTTTTAAATCACTTTTATGCAAAAATATATTTCATTCATTTAATTTTTTGAGCTCTACACCAAGTGTCCAAATCTGGTCCAGAGAGCAATTTTGCACTACAACCCCTTTAAATATTTCTTTCTAGCTTCCACCAAAATTATGGGATGTTAATAGGAGTATATTATTCAACTTCATGCAAAAACCCATTGATGTTCTTTGAAAATTTTGAGTGAATCAACCTCTTTTTCATTCTGGCCCAGTTGGGTGTTTTCAACTGCGTCCCTAATTAATTTTGCCCTAGTGACCATGAGCTTTCTCGTGCTTGTAGTACTCCATACCAAACCCTTAAGTCCAGGAGAGTGGACCCATTGGAGGATTTTTAGTGCATGCAGCTATGCCTTTTTGCTTCTGTCCAGAATTGGTTTTCCTATAAACTTGCACTAACAAGTTTTTGATTTTGGCAAACTAACCTCACCACCCTCTGTATCATCTAAAGAGACATTGATCTGGAGAATTTGGCCACCGCAAGAATTGCCTAGATGACCTTGGCATTCTGTCAAACACCCTGAGTGCATAGCCAGTTTTGGCATGATTTTAAGTTTACTTTGTGAACTTGATCATCTGACCTAACAACCATGTCCATTGATCTCCTCACTAACCCTAACCAAGTCCTGTTATTTGCCAGCCCCGCTCAAGCACTCTAGCATGCCTTGGCATATTGCCGAGCACGTAGCGTGCATGCTCTGGGCGCGCCCAGAGCGCGCGTTTTGCACATGCGTGCGCACGGGTCGCCGCGTCGCGCCCGGCCCTTGCTCGCCTGCAGAGCCACGCCCTCGGCCTCATCCACTCACCAGAACCCGCCAGCTCGCCCCTGGCGCCCTATAGCGCCGCCGTTAGGTCGGCCACGACGGCTAGCGGCTGGCCACAGTGGGCTCCTGCCCTGGATGGCGCCGCCCGAACCACTCCAGCACGCCAACTGCCCTCTGGAGCTGCTCGACCTCATCCGCAAGCCGTCTGCTAGCGCCCGTCGTCGCCACGTCGCCTGCAGCAACAGAACGGCGGTTCGCCGTCAAGCTTATCCCCGGCCGCCACGAACCAACCTCGTCCACCTATAAATAGGAGTCCCCGAGCTCGTCCAGGCACCCAAGCAGCCTCAAGCCATCCTCCTAGAATTCCCCCAGCCCGCAAGCGACGGCGGGAAGCCTTCTTCCCCGTCTCCGGCCAGTTCGGCCGCCGCCGCTCTCCGGTCCAATTCGTCGCAAGCAAGGCCTCCCCAGCCCATCCAGAGCCACCATCCACCTCCCCTAGATCTTGCGAAGCCACCCAACACCTCAAACCCGCTCAAGAATCACCGTAGTGCGAACCCCCAATTCTCCCGAAGCCACCGGCCGCCGCGAAGCTCACCGCCGGCGACTCCCTTCGTCCCCACCTACCTAATGACCACCGGGAGGACCGCCCCGGGCTGTCGGATCCATCCCCGCCCTCAAAACCCCGCGAGGAACCGTTGTTCGTCGATGGCGATCGCCGGAGTCCCGCCATCGCTCGGGCAGAGGAGAAGGGAGGGAGTGGCGACTGGTCAAACCTGACTAGTGGGCCCCCTGGACCCACTGTCAGTGACCAGCCCCGCCACCACGTGCTTTAAGTGAAAGCGCAACGCCCCAGAGTACGTCTTCCCTGCTAAGAAAGCGCATTCTCATCGAAACGTTTTCTTTTCTGTTTTATTTTAAAAACAGAGTTTGACTGAAACTTTGACTGGCTATAAATTTTTAAATATAAATCCAAATGACTTGATTCTTTTTCTGTTGTTCCTCAAATATTGTCTAGTTTATTTTCAAATTTATTTCAAAATTTTCCAAACAACCTTTTTGTACTGTTTTTAAAGTATGTGTTAATTCAAATTTATTTAAAATAGGATTTGTTGGAGAGAGTAGAAAACTTTCAAAAGTTTTGGAGAGCACCTCACCTCTCCACACCTTGTAGGCAAGCATTCTGAACCCTGGCATAATGTTTTGTGGGTTGTTTGATACGGTTATAACACCACCTCGACATGAAGCATTGGTTATTTTTATGTGATGATATGATCATACACCTTGAGTGCATAAATGAAAATTGTTGCTGTTGGAATTGGATAAGCTTGTGATAGCAATCACCCTCATATGCCTCTCATGCCTACTGGGAAGGACACAGGAAAGTCTCTATCTTGTGTAGACACGAGCTTGTCCCTCGTCGAGACGGTTATGACCAGTAGGGCAGGGGGAGGTATGATGAGTGGTGGTTGTGTCTGATGGCTGTGAAATATAATTCTTGAGCTAACCATGCAGGAAATACTTAAGCCTCCTGAGTCGGCCGTAGATCGAGTCTTGTGCCAGTAACCCCCATACTTGTTTCGTGCTGCCACTTGTCCCTGCCGTAGGTAGGGTACGGTTCAGTAAGTTGTCAACCCCTGTCCTAGCACACACCGTACAGAGAGGCCATGGTGGAAGATACCGGTTGTAGCCGGTAGGCATGCCACCTGGTCCGGGGGCATGGGTGTTTCCGGTTGGGACCGAGAGGGGAGGCCACCCCTTTGAGCGCGCGATAAAAATTTGATCCCATGCTACGCGAGGTTGTAGCCTCCCCACTTAGAGTTTTGCTTAACAGGTGTCTGGGTGATTCCAGACACGAGTAAAGTTAAGCTGGTGTGTGCAAGTCAGGCGTGTTTTCGACTAAAAGACTGTAGACGGAATTAGTTCCGATGGACTAAAGAAATCCGTTACCCGTGGGTAAAGAGTACACCCTCTGCAGAGATATAATACCTATTCGAATAGCCGTGTCCATGGTTAAGGACTACAGTCTGGGATGGGTCAAGTGTCGGTCTTCGGAGGAAAAACTACTGAACCAGAACATTAGTTATGATGTGTGACATATGATGATTATGATTGTTATTATTGTGGATTAATCATTTTTATTATTTTGAATTTTATGAATATTCCTGAGACGGTTCTACCTCCTGGATACTCACTGTGATTATTCTTATATAAGCCCTTTATGAGGTGTCGCTCAGACGCCCGACTGTGGCATGCTTGTTATTTCATTTACTTATAAGCCCTTTATGTGGTGTTGCACAGACGCTCGACTGTGGCATGCTTGTTATTTCATTTACTTATAAGCCCTTTATGTGGTGTCGCACAGACGCCCGACTGAGGCACGCTTCATATTATTATCCTTTCGAGGCGTCGCTTCAGACACCCGATCGGTGCTTTTCATTTCTACTCCCTGATTGTTTACTCATGTTTTATTTGAATGATCTGCGTGCGTGCATCATGAACCTTATTTCATAACTGACGAAGTGATCATGGAATATTTCAAAACATGATTATCAATGGCTATATTATAGCTGTGTTCTTAATGTTTGCGAGTACATTCAAAGTACTCACTGGCTTGTCCCTGGCTATTGTCTTGGCCAGATTTCTTGCGTGGAAAGGAGCGTTGCGATGAAAGCCCCGGAACCTACGTAATGGTGATAGCAGCCTCGCGAAGATAGGAGTTATCTGGTCAGCTGTTCCTGTGGGAAATGGAGTCCCATAGACGCTGATGATCCGCAAACCGCTTCCGCCATCAACCTCTAGAAACAAATTGTTGTACCCATAGGCCAGAATGGTCTTGTACTTCATATTTTGTATTTTGCTTGGAGTTTCTGTAACAAGTTGGTGTCTCATCAGCTAACAGTAATCCTGGGGCTGGTGAGCACAAGGGCCGCTTTTGGGAAATTAATATCCCGAAAATCCGGTCCTGACAAACTTGGTATTAGAGCCAGGCTGACCATTGGCTAATCCTATCTTAGCCAGGTCGAAAAACCTAGGTAAACCAACCCACCAGACCTTAACCAAACCCCGGCCAGGCTTCTCGTGTAAGATAGCCTCACAGTGACCCGACACCTTTTGGCAGTCGGTGCGCAACCTATCAGCCTAACCTGTCAGTCACACGCCAGTGACCGGCCCCTGAATAGTCTTTTTCGCAAGCGTGCGAAGGAAGACTCCGTCCCCTTTTTCTATAAAAGGGCACGCTAGTCTCAACCCAGCAGAGCACAACCTCTACCCCAAACCAAGCTATAATGCCAGGACCCATTGTTCACAATGAGACCACAGCAACCAACCTTGGAGGTTTTGTGACTGTGCTAGCAAACCTCACCCGCCGTGCCTTTGCATTAGAAGAGCCCCCAGAATATGTTGTGTACCAAGGGTCCATGAGTGGTGAGAGCCGTCAATTTTGGGCCACTGTACACGTCTATGGTAGGGGTCTATCACCAGAACGCCCCTACAGGTTCATCGGAAGGACAACTTCCTTTGAGCCACAAGCCATCCAACTAGCTGCCCGAGAAGCTATAGTTTAACTCCGGCACTTGTCGCCCAGAGTTAACTGTCGCTCCTTCTACTACTACCCCAGCCGTGACGGGTATGGTAGACCACCACAAGTTGCCAACGGAGATCACGAGACGGATCCTGCATTATTGCATCTGGTGCGCTATGTAAGTGCACTAGAGGGACTGTTCGTTCAAATCACCCTAGATCTGATCACAACTCGTGGAGAACTGATCCGCTGACCCCCAGCAAGAAGAGAAGATGAGCCCGACGCCGACAACCCAGTCGTGCTGTTCGGACAACCGATCGAGACCTTGAGGTCAGCCCCAGCCATCAACCAAGGTGCTTTGATGACCCCAGAAGTGCTTCGTCACCTTTTGGGAACACACTCCAACGGTATTGTGGCCAACAATCCCCGTGATGGTCATCATCACTACCCCGACCCTGCAGTTCCGCAACCCCCTCCAGCTAACCCCGATGGTGAGGCCAATGGAGAAACCTCGACAACCACAAGGCACGCTCGCTTAGATATAAATGAGGTAGACTAAGTCACTCGAGTAGTACCGAGTCTCAGTATGTCCACAACCTGTAGTTGTGTGATCTTGTATTACCGTAGTGTTGTCTGCATGTGCGCCCCTATTTTAAAAAATAGCTGTGCATAAGTGTGTTGATGTACGATTGCATTTTTAATTCCGGGCGTAGCTACCAAAACCAATCCCAACGACACCCACAGTAATGCGTCGCTTTGGCGAGATGTGTGTATCTGTGGCTTTGACCCCGACCCCATAGGGCAGAACTGACAAACTAGTTGCCCTTCACTGCGGTAAATAACCCAGCCCAGTTGCTTTATAAAAGGCCACCTCGTGACCTTGCCGAGTACCCATCATCTTGTGCGCAACCCTCACAACCATTTCTTACCATGCCGAGCCCTAGCATTTATCTGAGAACCCTAGATGCAACCCCGGGTAGTTCTGTTAAAATATTGTGGGACTTTACCTGCAGTACCATGGGTTCTACCCAGCCACCCCAGTACGAGCTGCTCAAGTCAAGGATCACCTCATCCACCTCGAAATATTGGGCAGTAGTGCACATCCCTCCCGTAAACTCAAATTAGGACCCAACAGAAGTCTCCTTCCTAGGGAGATCTATGCCAACTCTGCAGATGGCCATAGAAGCGGCTGCACACGAAGCGCTTGTTCGCCTTCGATTCGCGGTACCCTATGCCAGCGAACGAGGGTATTACTACTTTCCGAGCCGTGCAACACCCGGGGAAGTGACATCTTTTCCCGGTGGACGAATTGAGAGAAACCCAGTACTGGCCAACCTTGTCCAGTATGTCATCGCTCAAGAGCGTTTGACCCAGCGAGTGATGGGTTATCTCCAGAGCCTCGCTGATTTAAATCCTCAGATCGCCATCGGCAGACCACTGAGGCCCGACCAGGAGAGACGCGTTCATCGACTGATCAATCCGCTTCCCCCGATAGAAGAAGAGTGCGCCCCAGTACCAGAGACGTTTTCTCGGGACCCCGTCCAGTTGCCATTTTCATTCTAGACGTCACCGCTATGTTCTTTTATTCTCGCATTTAGTTAAGTGTTGTAACTCATGCGTGTTATTCTAAATCTTGAGCGATGAGATGAACATTTGGTTTCAATTGTAATGAGTAATTTTTGCTGCTGTAAATTTTGATTAACTATTTTTTTCCTCGCGAGAAATCCTGGAGTGAGATTTCTTTTCCCCGAGTTGCTACAGCATATATCTCCTCACGACATGGAATTTTATTCACGCAGCACCACGGCAGCAGACTCACAACTGCAAGCACTCGAACACATACACTACTCGCAACACCACGTAACCATGTTGCATCTGGCTAATCATCTCCCTAACACACCCCAGTCTCTAAAGGAGAGATTAGTGGGTAATCATCCGGGTACAAG
Organism: Triticum dicoccoides; assembly: GCF_002162155.2. Lineage (NCBI taxonomy): Eukaryota > Viridiplantae > Streptophyta > Magnoliopsida > Poales > Poaceae > Triticum > Triticum dicoccoides. Next base: position 567,973,027 of record NC_041386.1, read on the forward strand.
TTACCCAACATATCGACAACAGTCAACACCCGACACCACACCTACTCCTCGTGATTACCGCCACCGCGGAGAGCCAACACTCGAGCGGCAGCATCACGTTGATCAACGAGGATCATCGCACACAGGAGCACGGAGAGCCCCAGCAATGCCGCCAGCCCTCCGCACATCAGGATCACGTACCAATCCGGCATCGCCTCCGCCATTAAAACCTCGTCTCTAGCTTCTGTAAACGGAAATGGAGGAGGAAGAAGGGGAAGGAGAAGTGAGGCTAGGTGTGAGGAAGAAGAGAGAAGCACCTCGGCCGTTTTATAGCTCGAGCTCGGTGTACGGTGGGCGAAGTCCACCAGCGCCGCTCGTCGCCCAATCGCCGGTGTTCGGAGGCGAATCCGCGAGCAGTGCCGACAGCACGCTGGCCCGCGAGGTGAGTGCACGCTGCACCAGCAGCTAGCACGCCGCGCACTACCGCGGGTACGGCCTAGATGCCCTACGCGCTAGACGTCGCCCATGGAGAAAGCGTGGGAAAGCACGCGAGAGAGAGGAAGAAGAGAGAGCCAGAGGAAGAAGAAGAGGCTGACAGTGGGCCCCGGGTCCACCTGTCAGCCAGAGAAAGCACTGTGCTCTCGGGTATGACCAGCGTATTTTAAATTTAGAATTTATTCTAAATTTACTGTATCCAACGTAGAAATCTCTCGTTTTCCCCCCTAACCATAGATTTTCCCACACAGCGCCAGTGTTCCACACTGTGGTTTGACACCACTTATTGCCCTCGCACTGTAGCCACATTTTATTGCTTATATTTTCTTAAAGCAGCTTTTAGCAAATCTCGAGGACGAGATTTTTCTTAAGGGGGGTAGTGTTGTGACACCCCAAAATTTTGACCTTGTTTCATTGATTTAAAATTTTGCCAGGAAATTTAAACTTTCATTTTTTGGATTTTCCCTTGATTTCAAAGCCATTCTTTTCTTTGTTATTATGGAGTTTTTACCCCAAGTAAAAACTTTCCAAATATACTATTGGACTTGTTTGCCCTTTCAAAAAAAACATTTCTATTATCAGTGGAACTTATTTGCACAATCATTTCTCTCTGAGCTTTATTCCTAAAATGATTTTTCCTTTAGGTTTGGAGCTCTTTTTGAACTACAACCACTTGATAAATTTATTTAAAATTTTCACCAAAATTTGGAGATGTCATGAGATGTTTTTTAAATCACTTTTATGCAAAAATATATTTCATTCATTTAATTTTTTGAGCTCTACACCAAGTGTCCAAATCTGGTCCAGAGAGCAATTTTGCACTACAACCCCTTTAAATATTTCTTTCTAGCTTCCACCAAAATTATGGGATGTTAATAGGAGTATATTATTCAACTTCATGCAAAAACCCATTGATGTTCTTTGAAAATTTTGAGTGAATCAACCTCTTTTTCATTCTGGCCCAGTTGGGTGTTTTCAACTGCATCCCTAATTAATTTTGCCCTAGTGACCATGAGCTTTCTTGTGCTTGTAGTACTCCATACCAAACCCTTAAGTCCAGGAGAGTGGACCCATTGGAGGATTTTTAGTGCATGCAGCTATGCCTTTTTGCTTCTGTCCAGAATTGGTTTTCCTATAAACTTGCACTAACAAGTTTTTGATTTTGGCAAACTAACCTCACCACCCTCTGTATCATCTAAAGAGACATTGATCTGGAGAATTTGGCCACCCCAAGAATTGCCTAGATGACCTTGGCATTCTGTCAAACACCCTGAGTGCATAGCCAGTTTTGGCATGATTTTAAGTTTACTTTGTGAACTTGATCATCTGACCTAACAACCATGTCCATTGATCTCCTCACTAACCCTAACCTAGTCCTGTTATTTGCCAGCCCCGCTCAAGCACTCTAGCATGCCTTGGCATATTGCCGAGCATGTAGCGCGCGTTTTGAACGTGCGTGCGCACGGGTCGCCGCATCGCGCCCGGCCCTTGCTCGCATGCAGAGCCATGCCCTCGGCCTCATCCACTCACCAGAACCCGCCAGCTCGCCCCTGGCGCCCTACAGCGCCGCCGTTAGGTCGGCCACGACGGCTAGCGGCTGGCCACAGTGGGCTCCTGCCCTGGACGGCGCCGCCCGAACCACTCCAGCGCGCCAGCTGCCCTCTGGAGCAGCTCGACCTCATCCGCAAGCCGTCTGCTAGCGCCCGTCATCGCCACGTCGCCTGCAGCAACAGAATGGCGGTTCGCCGTCAAGCTTATCCCCGGCCGCCGCGAACCAACCTCGTCCACCTATAAATAGGAGTCCCCGAGCTCGTCCAGGCACCCAAGCACCCTCAAGCCATCCTCCTAGAATTCCCCCAGCCCGCAAGTGACAGCGGGAAGCCTTCTTCCCCGTCTCCGGCCAGTTCGGCCGCCGCCGCTCTCCGGTCCAATTCGTCGCAAGCAAGGCCTCCCCAGCCCATCCAGAGCCACCATCCTCCTCCCCTCGATTTTGCAAAGCCACCCAACACCTCAAACCCGCTCAAGAACCACTGTAGTGCCAATCCCCAATTCTCCCGAAGCCACCGGCCACCGCGAAGCACACCGCCGGCGACTCCCTTCGTCCCCACCTACCTAATGACCACCGGGAGGACCGCCCCGGGCTGTCGGATCCATCCCCGCCTTCAGAACCCTGCGAGGAACCGCCGTTCATCGACGGTGATCGCCGGAGTCCCGCCATCGCTCGAGCAGAGGAGAAGGGAGGGAGTGGCGACTGGTCAAACCTAACCAGTGGGCCCCCTGGACCCACTGTCAGTGACCAGCCCCGCCACCACGTGCTTTAAGTGAAAGCGCAACGCCCCAGAGTATGTCTTCCCTGCTAAGAAAGCGCATTCTCATCGAAACGTTTTCTTTTCTGTTTTATTTTAAAAACAGAGTTTGACTGAAACTTTGACTGGCTATAACTTTTTAAATATAAATCCAAATGACTTGATTCTTTTTCTGTTGTTCCTCAAATATTGTCTAGTTTATTTTCATATTTATTTAAAAACTTTCCAAACAACCTTTTTGTACTGTTTTTAAAGTATGTGTTAATTCAAATTTATTTAAAATAGGATTTGTTGGAGAGAGGAGAAAACTTTCAAAAGTTTTGGAGAGCACCTCACCTCTCCACACCTTGAAGGCAAGCATTCTGAACCCTGGCATAATGTTTTGTGGGTTGTTTGATACGGTTATAACACCACCTTGACATGAAGCGTTGGTTATTTTTATGTGACGATATGATCATACACCTTGAGTGCATAAATGAAAATTCTTGCTGTTGGAAATGGATAAGCTTGTGATAGCAATCACCCTCATATGCCTCTCATGCCTACCGGGAAGGACCCGGGAAAGTCTCTGTCTTGTGTAGACGTGAGCTTGTCCCTCGTCGAGACGATTATGACCAGTAGGGCAGGGCAAGGTATGATGAGTGGTGGTTGTGTCTGATGGCTGTGAAATATAATTCTTGAGCTAACCATGCAGGAAATACTTAAGCCTCCTGAGTCGGCCGTAGATCGAGTCTTGTGCCAGTAACCCCCATACTTGTTTCATGCTGCCACTTGTCCCTGCCGTAGGTAGGGTACGGTTCAGTAAGTTGTCAACCCCTGTCCTAGCACACACCATACAGAGAGGCCATGGTGGAAGATACCGGTTGTAGCCGGTAGGCATGCCACCTGGTCCGGGGGCATGGGTGTTTCCAGTTGGGACCGAGAGGGGAGGGCACCCCTTAGAGCACACGATCAAAATTTGATCCCATGCTACGTGAGGTTGTAGCACCCCACTTAGAGTTTTGCCTAATAGGTGTTTGGGTGATTCCAGACACGAGTAAAGTTAAGCTGGTGTGTGCAAGTCAGGCGTGTTTTTGACTAAAAGACCGTAGACGGAATTAGTTCCGATGGACTAAAGAAATCCGTTACTCGTGGGTAAAGAGTACACCCTCTACAGAGATATAATACCTATTCGAATAGCCTTGTCCATGGTTAAGGACTACAGTCTGGGATGGGTCAAGTGTCGGTCTTAGTGTCGGTCTTCGGAGGAAAAACTACTGAACCAGAACATTAGTTATGATCTGTGACATATGATGATTATGATTATTATTATTGTGGACTAATCATTTTTATAATTTGAATTTTATGAATATCCCTGAGACGGTTCTACCTCCTGGATACTCACTGTGATTATTCTTATATAAGCCCTTTATGAGGTGTCGCTCAGACGCCCGACTGTGGCATGCTTGTTATTTCATTTACTTATAAGCCCTTTATGTGGTGTCGCACAGACGCCTGACCGTGACATGCTTGTTATTTCATTTACTTATAAGCCCTTTATGTGGTGTCGCACAGACGCCCGACTGAGGCACGCTTCATATTATTATCCTTTCGAGGTGTCGCTTCAGACACCCGGTCGGTGCTTTTCATTTCTACTCCCTGATTGTTTACTCATGTTTTATTTGAATGATCTGCGTGCATGCATCATGAACCTTATTTCATAACTGACGAAGTGATCATGGAATATTTCAAAACATGATTATCAATGGCTATATTATACATGTGTTCTTAATGTTTGCGAGTACATTCAAAGTACTCACTGGCTTGTCCTTGGCTATTGTCTTGGCCAGATTTCTTGCATGGAAAGGAGCGTTGCGATGAAAGCCCCGGAACCTACGTAATGGTGATAGCAGCCTCGCGATGATAGGAGTTATCCTGGTCAGCTATTCCTGTGGGAAATGGAGTCCCATAGATGCTGATGATCTGCAAACCGCTTCCGCCATCAACCTCTAGAAACAAATTGTTGTAACCATAGGTCAGAATGGTCTTGTACTTCATATTTTGTATTTTGCTTGGAGTTTCTATAACAAGTTGGTGTCTCATCAGCTAACAGTAATCCTGGGGCTGGTGAGCACAAGGGCCGCTTTTAGGAAATTAATATCTCGAAAATCCGGTCCTAACACTAATCTAGGACTCCCTCAGTAGCCCCCGAACCAGTCTTCAATGATGATGAGTCCGGCGTGCAGTATTGTCTTCGGCATTGCAAGGCGGGTTCTTCTCCAATTTCCAAGTGTTTGTAAGCAGTGTCCGGCTCCATAAATGTTGAACCTCTTGGCTTCTGTGCCTAATAAGGGCTTTCTCCCACGCATCGAATGAATACGAGGCGCCAGGGCATTTTTACATTCGCCCCTAGCCAGATAAATAAATTGTCTATTAAAGGGATGGGGATTCTTAGATCTGATCCAAACCATCCTTCCCCAGCGAGAATCCATCAGAGCATGTTTCAGAAAGATCCATTCCAGCATGGCCGACCTCCACAGCTCCTCCTTCCGCCCCCGTAGCCCTAAGCCCGGTGATTGGGAGAGGTGTTCAGTCCCGCACAGTCGATTAGTCAAACTGCAGACTAAGGGATTTCTCCCTCCGGCGTATATGGTGCCCGTTCGAGCCGGGCTTGCCACCTACAATGGCGGGGAGCAAGCGGAGAGCTTTCCCTGTCCCTCCATGGGGGAACGGGTTTGCCTTGTTCCCTATTTACTAAGGGGAGTCGGAGTTCCAATTCATCCGTTTCTCCGCGGGCTCCTGGAGTTCTACGGCCTCCAATTACACAATCTCACCCTGCCTCCATTCTACACATTGTCGGCTATGTTGCTCTCTGCGAGTTGTTCCTGGGCTACGAGGCTCACTTCGAGCTATGGAAAAGGCTATTTTGCCTCGTCCCTCGCACACAGGGGGAATCACTTTATCAAGTGGGCAGAGCCAAAATATGGCGCATCGCTGATACCGGATACCTGTCCGGTACCCCAAAGAAGCCGTCCGAAGACTACCCTTCCGGACCCTGTTCGGCGAGGTCTTTGTGAGTTCAACAATGCTCCTCTGAAGAAGCGCCGAAGTTGGTGCCCACAGAGCCCCCAGGCGGAAGACAACGGAGAAGTCCTCTATCTGATGAACCGGATCAAGGCACTAGCTCAATCAGGATTGACAATAATCGAAGTTATGTCAATTTGCATAATGCGGGGAGTGTAGCCACTCCAATATCATGGGCACCCCTTGTGGTGTTATAACGGGGCAGATGACGCCACCCGCTGTGGGCGTAAGGGTCCGAACAATGCTGCCGCTCTAGCAAAAATCATGTCCGAATTGTTCAAGGGTGAGGAAGAGGAGTTCACCCGCATCAAACCACGAGATGGATTCTCCATGTACAATCCTCCAAGCTGGGTAAGTTATATCTCCCTGCTCCCATTTTCCCGCATTCTTTGTCGTAAGTATTCACCTTGCCACTTTGCGGTAGGAACTGTGAAAAGCCATAAAGGAGGTCTGCAGCCCTTCTCCACAACCAGAGGACCCTGATTGGGCCCTCGACTCCGGACTTGAAGAGGATCCGGTTATATCTGTGGAGCTGATAGACCGGCAGTTCTATCAGTTAAGCTGCGACAATGCCATGGTGGCCATTACGGCCGACTATCCCGGACTGCTCCCTGCATCGCAGGTAAGAAAAACCAAAAATCCTAACTCCCAAAACTAGGATCCCCTTTTAAACACTTCACCCACCATATACACATGGCATTTTTTTACAGGGAAGGCATTTGGGACGCCTTGCCGAACCCGCAGCAACTCACCAACCAGAGGCGCCGAGGCCGGGTAGGCCAAAAAGGAAGGCGGTTAGGACGGAGACGCCGACGCAAAGGTATAAAACCCCCGCTCCTTGGTCGTCGTCTTTCTCAAAATGTAATGACACCCGTGTTTCTTTAATAGAAAAAAACGCTCGCCGGAATATGTCCGGCGATGTTGCCGATCACGCCTCCACCAGTCGGGCGCCAGGACCGGACATAGAGGTGGAAGACGATATGGGGCAGGTACCGGATAATCCCCCTACGGAGGATGCGGATAGATTATCCGCTACTAACTCAGAAGTGGAAAGCGCCATGAATCATAGGCGCCGCCGGGCCGTACTCCATGACGCTTGTTTCTCACCAGAGGCATTTGATGCCTTCAATTCTAGAGAGGCGTACCTCCGTGCCGCTCAAGATGGCCTAGCCAGAGCCACGGATCAGTATGTAAAGGATGTATGGGTGAGTGAATCTGGTGATTTATATGTATCAGTAGCCCCTGAGACTTGAAACAGTTAGCAGAACTGATTTAAGGATCATCTTTATTGTGAAGGTTCTTACCGAGAACAATAATAGGCTGTCCCAGGAGCTGGAGGAATGCAAGACCCAACCGCGGGCCGCTGTTGCCGCATTGCAGGAATAGAAAAAGCCTCCCACTGGTAACATTTACTTTAAAGAATGATGGTTACCATATAGTGTGCGGCGTGGCTGTAGATCTAACAACAGATGTTGCAGATGAATCCGGAGAGAATCCGGAGGTCCAACATGTTATGCGATAGCTAGAGGCTGGCAAACATGTGCTGACTGAAGTTAGGCGGGAGAAAAACAATCTCCAAGATGCCAATATTATGCTGAGCGTGGAACTAAAAGACGTTCGTGGCCAGCTTGCAGACTCTGAGAAGGAGAATAAGCGGCTTCGGCGCGGCATTTTCAGTAAGTGCTTGAACGAATCCTTTTAAAGGAGTTCGGCGAAGAAGTCAACTAACAGTGTTATGTCTGTAGGTATGCCGACGGGTCGTCCCGCGGAGAAAATGCCCGGGTCTGCGGGTGATCTTCTGTCTGAGCTGTCACATCTGCATGAACAAGTTCGGCAGGTGATGCAGGGTGTTGCCCAGGCCTTGTGGCCATTCGTCTCCCTGCCAGAGGGCGTTGCCGAGCTTATGGAGAAGCTCAAGGGAGCACGGTGGCGCTTCTGATTATGGAAGATATCAGCCGGCCAATAGGGTGCCAGAGAAGCCTGGGCCATGGTGAAGACGTGGTATACCAAGGCAGACCCAAATCACATGGCCGAAGTCGGACCTGTGGGGCCCGATGGAAAAGAGATCCCCGTTAGCTTAGTTTATGGGCAGGTAGAATTAGCCGCAAAGTATTCTCAACAGGATTGTAAGCTAGACCGCATGTTGGATGGTATAGAAGAGGAATTTAGCCAGTCTGCATAACTATGTAATTAAAGTGACATGTATAATGCCTAATTAAAGTGACATGTATAATGCCTTCTAGTCGGATTGTAGATCATTTGTCGTTGTGGACCTTTTCGCTTCAACCTCCGGGCCCAATAGTCTGGAGTGTATCCGAATACCCGCTTAGTTATATAAGAACCGGGGTATGGTGGAGACTAGGCGTAGGGGTCATTAGTGCTTTATCAGACAAGTGCCCAACTAGTTATGTTATATTACATGGGTAGTAAGAAACATATTCCAGGGAGAATAATTCCGTTAAGGGTTCCTTTCCCTGGGTAAGCATGCCCTAAAGTGCATGTTCGGACTGCGATAGGAAACGTAGGAAAAACATCTGGGGGCAGATATGGACAATAAAAATCATATTTTGTTCACCGACCGAATATTACCTTAAGAACGCTAGCTTTCGGCTTCACCCAGTCTGAGGTACACATCCGGCTGACCCGGCAGTAACAATCGCAGAGGTGCTCCCCTTATGCCCTAGCCGAATTAACGGGAATGTAGGGCATAAATACAAGAGCTAGGCAACCCAGCTTGGCCAAAACTTAAGTCATATCGATGCATATAATGGTGAAAAAAGGTACATGCGGAAGTATAACACATGTGTGGGGCATGAGGCCCAGATAAATAATTTAAGCTTCTGTGAAAGAAGCCCCCAGGTATGAAGAGTGCGGCTAGCGCATCTGTAATGTGCAAGTGAGGCACAAGGTGACCCGTGAAGGCCTAGAGAAATAATAAAAGAAAGAAAGAAAACAAGACAGATAATCTATAGGCAGAAAATGGACAAAGGGAGGGAACTAACATAGAGTCCAGTGCTAGGCATAGAATCTTCGGAGCCTGGCCGCGTTCCATGGGTTTGGCTCAAGTCGACTAGTCGATGCATCCCGCAGTCGGTACGCTCCACCGGTCAGAACTTGGTCAATAATGAAGGGACCTTCCCATTTGGGCTCGAGCTTGTTCCTTTTCTTATCCGGCAGGCGTAGAACTAGTTCGCCAACGTTATAAGTTTTGGCCCGTACTTCTCTCCTTTGGTATCTGCGAGCCTGTTGCTGATAAAATGCGGAACGGGCTTTGGCTACGTCGCGCTCCTCCTCTAGGGTGTCCAAACTGTCCTGCTGATTGAGCTCGGCTTCTCTTTCTTCGTACATGCACTCTCGAGCTGAGTCATGAATTATGTCACAGGGCAAGACTGCCTCTGTGCCGTACACCATAAAGAAGGGTGTATATCCGGTACTACAATTCGGTGTGGTCCGCAGCCCCCAGAGTACGGAGTCGAGCTCCTCTACACAGTGCGTGTTAGACTCCGTTAAGGAGCTCACTAATCTGGGTTTAATGCCGCTCATTATAATACCGTTGGCTCGCTTGACTTGACCGTTGGTTTATGGGTGATAGACTGAAGCATAATCGAGCTTGATGCCCATTTTGCTGCACCAGAGTTTTACCTCATCGGCCGTGAAGTTCGTGCCATTATCAGTGATGATGCTGTGGGGGACGCCATAACGGTGTACAACCCTGGATATGTAGTCTATCACCGGTCCGGATTCGACTGTTTTAACAGGTTTGGCCTCTATCCATTTGGTGAATTTATCCACCATGACCAATAAGTATTTTTTCTTGTGGGTTCCCCCTTTAAGGGGTCCAACCATGTCAAGCCCCCAGACCGCAAAGGGCCATGTAATGGGGATTGTTTGGAGGGCGGTGGGTGGCATGTGGCTTTGATTTGCAAAGAGCTGGCAACTGGTGCAGCGTTGGACCAAGTCCTGTGCATCTGCCCGGCCGTTGGCCAATAAAATCCTATGCGGAAGGCCTTGCTTACAAGAGCCCGGGCTACGGCGTGATGACCACCAAGTCCGGCATGAATTTCTGCCAAAATATTTCGCCCTTCCTCTTCGGAGATGCGCCTTTGAAGGACTCTGGTAGTGCTTTTTTTGTACAATTCTCCCTCATGGACCCTGTAAGCCTTGGATCGCCGCACTATGCAGCGTGCCTCATTTTGGTCCTCCGGAAGTTCCTGTCTAGTTAGGTAGGCCAGGAATGGTTCTGTCCATGGGGCAATAATGGCCATTATTTCGTGGGCTGAAGGTGTTATTTCGGTGGCGGAGCCTCCGATTATGTCAGAGAGTTCGGTATCGGGTATTTTGGCCAGGTCCGGACTGTTGTTACCGGTGTCCCCTTCCCATACTACGTATAGCTTGAACAGCCTTTCCAAAAATATGTTGGGGGGACCGCATCACGTTTTGCGCCGATGCGGGCGAGGATATCCGCCGCCTGATTGTTTTCCCGAGCCACATGGTGAAATTCGAGTCCCTCGAACCGACCTGACATTTTTAGGATGGCGTTTCGATAGGCCGCCATTTTCGGATCCTTGGCATCAAAATCTCCATTTATTTGGGATATTGCGAGGTTTGAATCCCCGCGCACCTCTAGGCGTTGAATGCCCATGGAGATTGCCATCCGAAGACCATGCAACAGAGCTTCGTATTCGGCTGCATTGTTGGAGTCTGTATACAATATTTGCAATACGTACTAAACAGTATCTCCGGTTGGGGACGTCACGATGACGCCAGCCCCTACACCAGCCAGCATTTTAGAACCGTCAAAGTGCATGATACAATTGGAGTATGCGCCGTACTCTTGAGGGAGGTCGGCCTCCGTCCATTCGGCAACGAAGTCGGCCAATACTTGCGATTTGATGGCTCATCGAGGTTTGTATGTTATGTCGAACGGGAGGATCTCAATAGCCCATTTGGCAATCCGGCCCGTAGCGTCGCGGTTGTTTATAATATCATTAAGTGGCACTTTCGATGCTACTGTAATCGAACACTCTTGAAAGTAGTGTCGTAGCTTCCGCGATGCCATGAATACCGCATATGCTATCTTTTGGTAATGCGGGTACCGTGATTTGCATGGAGTGAGGACAGTGGATACATAGTATACCTGCTTCTGAAGAGGGAATTTATGTCTGTCCACTTCCCGTTCGACAATGAGCACCGCGCTTACAACTTGATGAGTTGCCGCAATGTACAACAACATTGGTTCGCCGATGTTTGGCGCGGCCAGGATTGGGTTGGTTGCCAAGATGGCCTTTATTTCTTCCAATCCGGCTGTGGCTGCGTCCGTCCACTCGAAGTGTTCGGTGCACCGAAGGAGGCGATAAAGGGGTAAAGCCTTTTCTCCTACGCGGGAGATAAAGCAGCTTAGAGCCGCCACACATCCAGTTACCTTCTGGATTTGTTTGAGGTTTGTTGGGGTAGCCAACTGTGACAAAGCTCGGATTTTGGCCGGATTAGCTTCAATACCTCTACTGGAGACAATGAAACCCAGGAGCTTTCCGGCTGGTACGCCGAAAACGCATTTTTCTGGATTGAGCTTGATGTCGTATGTTCAGAGGTTGTCGAATGTGACCTCAAGTCGTCTATCAAAGAGTCGACGTGTTTGGTTTTGACGACCACATCGTCTACGTATGCCTCTACTGTTTTGCCGATTTGTTTCTCCAGACATGTCTGAATCATGCACTGATATGTTGCGACGACGTTTTTGAGCCCAAAAGGCATTGTGTTAAAATAGAAGGGACCATATGGTGTGATGAATGCTATTGCGGCTTGGTCAGACTCCGCCATCTTGATTTGGTTGTAACCGGAGTATGCGTCGAGGAAACACAATGGCTCATGTCCTGCGGTAGCATCAATGATTTGATCGATGCGTGGGAGGGGGAAGGGATCCTTTGGGCAAGCTTTATTGAGGTCTTTGAAATTGACACAAAGGCACCAGGATTTGTCCTTCTTTGGTACCATCACTAGGTTTGCTAGCCAGTCTGGGTGTTTTATTTCTCTGATGAATTCGGCCTCCAATAACTTGGCTAGTTCCTCTCCCATGGCATGTCTCTTAGGTTCGGAGAAACGCCGAAGATCTTGCTTGACCGGCTTGAATCCGTTTAGGATATTGAGGCTATGCTCGGCCAGCCTACGTGGGATTCCTGGCATGTCTGAGGGATGCCAGGCGAATATGTCCCAGTTCTCGCGCAGGAACTCTCGTAGTGCGGTGTCCACAGTGGAGTTTAACTGTGCCCCGATGGGTGGACTTGGAATTTGACTATTTCATCCGCTGGTTTAAAAGAGGTGGACTTGGATCTCTTGTCGAGTATCACGTCATCCCTGTCCACTGTGGAGTGTAGCGTGGTTAATTCCTCGGTCGAGAGGGCTTCGGATAATGCCTCGAGGGCCAGTGCGGCTGTTTTGTTTTTGGCGCGGAGTGTTGTGTCCGGATCACTGGAGAGAGTGATGATTCCGTTGGGCCCGGGCATTTTGAGCTTCATGTATCCGTAATGGGGTACGGCTTGGAAGATTGTGAACGCCTCCCGTCCTAAAAGAGCGTGATAACCACTGGTGAACGGGGCCACTTGGAATGTAATTTCTTCGGACATGTAATTATCCGGCGTGCCGAATACCACATCTAGTGTGATTTTCCCAGCACAACGTGCTTCCCGACTGGGGATGATTCCTTTAAAGGTTGTGCTACTTTGCTCAATGCGGTTCCAGTCTATTTCCATCTTTTGAAGAGTTTCCTAATAGATGAGGTTTAATCCGTTGCCGCCATCCACGATTGGACTGAGGACCAGTGCGGCTGGTGCTCGGGCTGTTCGGAATTTATATTCGTCACTGGCATTGGAGGTCATAGCCGTGTCACTCCATGGATTTATTGCTGCTATGTGGCAGATTTCGGCCATGTTGCGGAGTGTTCGCTTGCGCCTATTATTTGACCCGAAGGTCTCAAACACAGTTAACACCATATTGTTATCCACGGGATGGTGCTCTGTGGTATTTGGGATAAGAAGATCCTCACCACTTTTGGCCACCTGCCGGAGTATCCAACATGCTCTAAGGTTGTGCGTTGGTATTATATCCGCTGTACTATGAATTTTGCAGGGGCGGTTGAGCCATCCCTCCAGTACGGTTCCATGCCCTGTAGAGGGTTTTTGCTTTTTGGTAGTTGACCCGGGTGTAGTGTGATAACGCACCCTTTTATTTCGGACCGGGTTTGTATTCAGGGCCGGATTATCCCAAAAGTTTGTTTCGGTTTTCCAGGCACTTTCCATCGCACAGTACTTTCGTACTATGGACGCCAAGTCAGCGAAGCGTGTTATCTCACGGCGATTTATGGCATTAAGGATTCCCTTGTCCATGCAATTATTGCAGAAAAATAGGATTGCATCTTCCTCGCGACAGTCTTTAACCTTGTTCATCGTAAGGAGGAATCTGGCCCAATAGTGATGTACTGTTTCCTAGGGCTCTTGCCTGATGTGGGAAAGATCGCTTATGTTTTGGTGGGTGGGTGGAATTGAATCTGAACCCTTACCCGATCTGGGATCCAGGGGCCGAGGAGTTTCCAATTTAGGAAGTTCTGGTTCTGGGATGTTACCCGATAATCCTGGCCCGCTGCCTGACTCTAAGTTCAGGGATTGGATGTTGTCCTCCCGCGAACGGGCGTCCGGCTCGGAGTGCTCGGGAATTCAGACATAGCTGGTCCTCAAGATAGAGGAAAGGTCGCCGCATTGTTCCTCCACCACTGCAATATGATGGGTGACCGGTGGAGAGTTAATCTCCCTTTGATCGGGTTTAAGCCCAATCCGATCATAGTCCGTAGCGACTCCCAAGGCGGCGATGCTATCCAAGAGCTCGTTTAAGGAGGCGAGCTCCATTGGATCCATCTATTCGGCGAGTGCCGATTTGACGTGGAGGTTGTTTTCGATGACCCGAGAAGTCATCATCGGTGCGGTGGCCGAACGGGCGGTCATGATGAAACTGCCTAGCCGGAGAGTTTGGCTGACAACCAAAGCTCCTCCAGCAGTAGTACCGTCTCTAAAGACAAGACGAGACATCCTTCCTTCTGGCGATGGCACAGAGGAATTCTCAATGAAAGCACCAATGTCGGTGTCAAAACCGGCGGATCTCGGGTAGGGGGTCCCGAATTGTGCGTCTAAGGCGGATGGTAACAGGAGGCAGGGAACATGATGTTTTACCCAGGTTCGGGCCCTCTTGATGGAGGTAAAACCCTACGTCCTGCTTGATTAATATTGATGATATGGGTAGTACAAGAGTAGATCTACCACGAGATCAGAGAGGCTAAACCCTAGAAGCTAGCCTATGGTATGATTGTATGTTGTCCTACGGACTAAAACCCTCCGGTTTATATAGACACCGGAGGGGGCTAGGGTTACACAAGGTCGGTTACAAAGGAGCAGATATGCATATCCGTATTTTCTGATCTTGCCTTCCACGCCAAGTAGAGTCCCATCCGGACACGAGACGAAGTCTTCAATCTTGTATCTTCATAGTCCAACAGTCCGGCCAAAGGATATAGTCTGGCTGTCCGGAGACCCCCTAATCCAGGACTCCCTCAGACCCTATCGGATGCCCGCAAATGATCTGGAGGAGATTAAGAAGCAGACTAGTACTTTTGTTCATCACCATGGGGAGCCCCAGTACTTTTGATTGAGAAGAAGGATAAGTCCCTAAGAATAGTTGTTGATTATGGTGCGTTGAATGAGGTGACGATCAAGAACAAATACCCACTGTTGATGATCAATGATTTGTTCGACCAACTGCAAGGAGCTAAGGTGTTTTCAAAGATCGATCCGCGATCAGGATATCACCAGTTAAAAATTCGAGAGAAGGATATGCCAAAGACAGCATTCACCACACGGTACGAGTTGTATGAATATACAGTCATGTCATTTGGACTGACTAACGCCCCTGCCTACATCATGAGCATGATGAACAAAGTGTTCATGGAATATCTGGATAAGTTTGTTGTGGTGTTCATTGATGATATAATGGTATACTAAAAGAATGAGGAGGAGCACAAGGAGCATTTGCGTTTAGTTCTCGAGAAACTCAGGGAACATCAGTTGTATGCCAAGTTCAGCAAATGCGAGTTTTGGTTGAAGGAATTCGGATTCCTTGGACATGTTATATCAGGAGAAGGTATAGCGGTAGACCCCATCAAGGTTCAGTCAGTCACTGAATGGTTGGCACCCACTTCAGTTAGCGAGATCCGCAGTTTTCTTGGACTCGCGGGATACTACCGAAGATTCATTGAGAATTTTTCCAAGATTGCGAAGCCAATGATAGAGTTATTAAAGAAAGATACTAAATTTAAATGGACAGAAGAATGTGAGGCATGTTTTTAGGAGTTAAAGAAATGTTTGACCACATCCCCAGTGCTAATTTTGCCGGATATACGCAAGGATTTCCAAGTGTATTGCGACGCCTCTCGCCTAGGACTTGGAAGTGTGCTTATGCAGGACGGAAGAGTTGTTTCGTATGCCTCACGAAAACAAAAACCACACGAATTGAATTATGCAACACATGATTTGGAGTTAGCAGCCTTAGTGCATGCGCTAAAGACTTGGAGACATTACCTTATTGGAAACCGTTGTGATGTGTACACGGATCATAAGAGTTTGAAGTACATTTTCACACAAAAGGAGCTGTACCTTAGGCAGAGGAGATGGTTGGAGCTTATAAAGGATTATGACCTGAAGCTTCACTATCATCCAGGCAAGGCCAATTTCGTAGAAGACGCTTTGAGTCGGAAGAGTTATGCTATGTAACATCCCAAATTTTCAATTTGGAATGTTATACACTAGATCATCATTGCATATCATATTTATTGCATTTTAGTTGATCCTAGAAAATTTTCGCAACTCAAGGACCCTCGGAGAGAGTTGGGGATTTCGTTATTTTCATATTTGAGTTGTCTCAAATTTTGAAAATAGGATCTTTTGATTTTATTTATTTTATCTTCAATTATTTCTATTACAAATATATGAGAGAGGGAATAAAATGACTTTCCCAAAATAAAGAAATATTAAGGATTTAATAAAAAAATCAAATAAGATTTTATTTGGTTTTATTTGCTATTTTATTTGAATTTAGGAAAAATGCGCATTTTTCAAAATTACATTTAGGCCCCAAATAAATGTTCATCCTATGTTGCTTGATTTTAGAAGCCGGGGAAAATTTATTTCGGGATTTTTGGAGTCTGTTTAGTAGTCCTTTTGTTTTTTTCTGAGTGTAAGTATTTAAAAAAAACATCCGAACCGACCTACGGGCCGTGCTAGGCCCGGACTCCTCCAGGCCTCAGCCTTTATAAGCCGCCGGCCCACCCCAGGCCCAAACCCTAGCCGCCGCCCGCGCCCGCGCTGCCGCCGCCGCCGCCGCCCGACACCGCCGTCCCGTGCCCTCGCCGCCGC
>NC_041386.1:567989696-568012740 GCF_002162155.2 Triticum dicoccoides
CCGTCGGACCCCGCCGCCGCCTCACCGAAGCCGCCGCCGCCCGTCTCGCCGCCGAGTCGCCGAGGTTGACCCGCCGGTTTTCGTTCGGTTTTCGCCGGTTTTCGTTCGGTTTTTTTAGTTTCGTTTTTTTCTTTAGATCGATTTTTTTCCGGTTTAGGCTAATTAGCGAGTGTTCGCTCGTTCGTTCGTTTTAGCGAATGCATTCTTCGTTTAGAGTCAGTTAATGAACGTTCGTTTGTTAAACTATTCGTCATTTTTCTTTTTCTCGGATTAAATCTGCGATTTTTCTGATCGCGATTTCTGATCCGATTTTTGTTTTAGTCTAACTTTTCGCTCGTTTATCCGAATCAGGCGATTCAAGCGCCTGGAGTTTCGTTTCGAAACCCTCTTTCCGTTTAACCAACTTAAATGAGTTTTTTCCACTGTAAAAATTGCCTTAGATCCAGAATAGTAAACGAAGCCTGTTTCTTTTGCCTTTTGTATTTTGTTGTTTCGTTCAATTTGACACTTTTGCCAACCAGAGTTCTTAAGTTGAACTTTCTTGGTAGATCTCTGATTTGAGTTTAACTTGTGCATTAGTGAGTACTTATTGTATGCTTGTTTGTTTGCGATAGAGTACCCGGAGTGCGCCGCTTTCTACTTCGAATCGCTAGGTTTTCCGGATCATCAGCAAGGCAAGTAACACTTTGATCATGTTTTTCCCTCTACTCAGTTTTATTGCATTAGATCAATCCTTACACATTGCATGATTAGGATCTAATTAAATTGTGGGTTTGGGAAGTAGTTGAGGTAGTACCTATTACCTGTTTATTATCAAACCTTTGGGAGTTACTTCTACGTTTGCTTATTATGCCATGCTATGCTAGTAGACGTGGATTGGGTGAGTGTATCCATGATAGATGTGAGATTGTTAATTAATGGTTTATTTAAGGTGGCAACTTAAACACTCATCTGGGTGGATTGAGGAACCTGGGTATTCCAGGATTGCCTGTTTTTCTTTATGGACCGCCACCCAGGCTCAAAGGGATCATGAGATTATTCATGCAAGAAACTTCTGTGTGCACCCACAAGCTATTATGGGCTCTAGCATAGTTGACTAAGTCGTGCGAACTCTTACAGTGGTAGACTAGTAGATGTAGGGGATGTAGGTGGTACGGTCTACCCATCGTAAGGTGCTAGCGCGTCTGAAAGACTATGTCTCGGTCATCCGTTTCTCAAACACCATGTAGTGCGAGAAATCCAACGGAGGAGATCGAGTCTTGTGGGGAAAAGTGCGCAAACCTCTGCAGAGTGTATAAACTAATCATGGTTAGCCGTGTCCCCGGTTATGGACATCTTGAGTATCTAGTACCTCGATTATCATCTGAATCTCAACATGTTACTATAAAATTAATTTTGATGGGTTTGTTTAATGATGATGCTTAATTGGGATTGAGAATGTTGTCAACCATTCTCAATGTTTAACAACCACCATGATAGTTAAGTAAATTTATTCCTTTGCAGTAGGGAAAAATTGGCTTTATGCAAAACTGTAACCATAGAGCTTTCCACCTGCCAAATATGCATACAGAATAGCTGTTTCATTCCATTACTCTCTATGTGTTACATTGCCAGCATATTCCATGTGCTGACCCGTTTCGGGCTGCAACGTTAATGTTGCAGACTTTTCAGACGGCGATTAAGGAGTTTTTGGTCGTGGTTCTATACTCAGTGATGCCGTTGGAGTTGAGAGACTCACTTATCTTCCAAGCTTTCCGCTGTTATCGTTATTAGATGGCCTTAAGCCATATTTATTGCAATAAGTTCTCTATTGAGACACTCGATGTAATAAGTGTGTGATTGCTACTCTGTTATAAATCCTTCAAGTATTGTGTGGTGTTAGCATTACCGATCCAGGGATGACACCAGAGCATAGAGATTGGACCGTTTGAGGTCTGGTCGCTACAAGATGGTATCAGAGCACACACTAACTGCAGGACACGACCACTAAGCTAAAGACCTAGATCACTACCCACTCTCTTCTCTTTATGACTCCTCATCTTTTGTACTCTTTTAGGATGGCGGATGCAAGGAACAAGTTCACTCAACCGTATGAAGATACACCCTTTGGACGTCATTTGAAGGAAGTCACTAGATATCCAAACATAGGAGTACCAAGCTTCACCGGCACCTACAACGCCACTTTACCTGAAGAAGAGTGCTGGATGATTCAAGTTCAAGTTCCAGGAAGGACGTTCATGCCATTCACTGAGCCCATAGAGTTTTCTTTTGATGCTCCAACTTGGAGTCTAGGAAAGAGCATGGCAGCTCACATCGCCATGGGACGCATTGGAGAAGTCTACCAAAATGATCTCAAGGATACTATCTACCAGATTTGTGGGCGCCGAGATGAGCACTGGGAGATGATCAGCACCAGAAAGGATAGATCAATTGCAGCTTTTATCCAGGAGTTAAACCAGCACATTCGACGTTAGAAGAACCAGATGTGCGCCGACATGATAGACCTGAAGAAGGCAGAGACAAGAATCAAGGAACTAGAGGAAGAACTCAAGGCTACATGTGAAGATTATGAAGAGGAAATTGAAGTATTAGTTGAGAAGAATGACGATCTGATCAAGAAGATCGGAATATTTATGGGAGGCCCTACACCGGTCGAAGAAGACGAAGAACCCAAGGAGATTCGCTCGGAAGACTACATCATCATCGACGACACCGACTCGGATCCAGATCATAGCAATGATGACTACGTTGATGAAGCTGGAGCAGATATCATGGAGTCTACAACTGAAGAATATTTCTAGTAGACCACCTCATCAGTAGTAGTAGTCCACCATGTAAATATTATAGTCTGAGCACTTTTGCGATAGTTAGATCGATTGTATGCCCTTGTTTGATTGATTGAATGAAGTGAATTTTTTGCTTTTGCCTCATGTTCATATGGGTAGTGTTTTCTCTTTAGACCCCCTCTATTCTTAAATCTCATCTTTTCTAAAAACCCACAGATGCCTCCGAGACGTGACCCCGGATTTACCTTCCCACCGGAGCTCACCCAGTTGATCTAGCAGCAGAACACATTGATGCAGTTACTAGTCCAGAATCAGAATCAAGGGAACAACAACAACAACCCACCACCACCACCACCACCACCTGTTGATCACTTAGCCCGTTTTCTTAGGCCAAATCCGCCGGTGTTTTCCAGTAGCACCGAGCCGATAGTAGCAGATGATTGGCTCCGCAAGACAGCTAGAGAGTTGACCACAACAGGATGCACGGATGCAGAGAAGGTGAAGTTTGCCGCACATCAGCTTGAAGGACCCGCAGCATCATGGTGGGAGAATTTCACAGCCACTTTCCCTGTCGATACTATCACATGGGACCAGTTTCAGCAGGCTTTTCGAACTGCCCATGTTTCACAACTTGCGCCAAGGAGGACGGACAGTTGGCCAGTATGTGGAGGACTTTAGTAAATTAGCACGTTATGCCCCAGATGACGTTGCTATGGATGCAGCAAAGTAGGAGAAGTTTCTGGAGGACTAAATGATGAGTTGAGCATGCAGTTGATGGTAGCAACCTTCAACAACTACCAGGAGTTGGTAGATTGTGCTCTTATGATTGAAGGGAAGCAGCAACAAATTGAGAATCACAAGAGGAAGTATGGACAAGGAAAGTACAATTCTGGAGCTCAGCAGAAGCCACATTTTACCCCTAGACCGGTAGGACATTTCCAGCATACCCATGGAGGAGGTAGCTCGCACAATCACAATATCCCCAAGACTGGTAATGGGAATGGAGGAAGCAACAGCCAGAACCGCACCAACCCATCAACCCCAGCCAAGAAAGACCTGAGCCAAGTCACTTGCTTCAAGTGCCAGAAGACCGGACATTATGCCAACGAATGTCCTGAATCACAGAATGGAAATTGCAATGGAAGCTCTGGGAAGAAGCCGAACCCTTTCAACAAGGGACAGGTGAACCACGTTAACGTGGAGGAGGTTGAAGAGCAGCCGGATGCAGTAATCGGTAAGTTTTTGGTTAAGTCATTTACTGCACTCGTTCTTTTTGATACTGGTGAATCGCATTCATACATATCAAGGGGATTTGTGGATAAGTATAAACTGCCAACCCAAGCCCTTAGGTCACCCATATTAGTAACCTTGCCTGGAGCAGAATATATGGCTAGTCTATGGTGTGATCGGTTCCCATTAAGGATTGGTAACTACGTATTTCCGTCAGACCTAATAGTGTTTGAATCTCAAGGATTGGATGTGATATTAGGCATGGACTGGTTGTCAAAGTATGAAGGGAATATTGAATGTGCTAGTAAGTCAATTTTGCTTACCACCCCAGAAGGGAGAAGGATCATGTATCCCGACATGTGCCAAAGAGGACTCAAGCAAATTGTTTAACAGGAGTTGTGCAGGAGGAAGTACCAGTAGTGAAGGATTTCCCTGATGTATTTCCAGAAGAATTGCCAGGCATGCCACCAGATAGAGATATTGAGTTTCTGATTGAGCTTTTGCCAGGCCCAGGGCCAATATCAAAAAGACCATATAGGATGCCTGCAAAGGATTTGGTGGAAATTAAGAAGCAAATTAAGGAGCTACTGGATAAAGGATACATTCGCCCAAGTTATTCACCTTGGGGATCGCTAGTATTTCTAGTAGAAAAGAAAGATGGACCGTTAAGGATGGTTGTCGATTATCGAGGATTGAATGAAGTAACCATCAAGAACAAATACCCACTACCGATGATCAATGATCTGTTTGATCGATTGCAAGGAGCTAAGGTATTTTCCAAGATCGATCTGCGATCAGGATACCACCAGTTGAAGATTCGGGAGCAGGATATACCCAAGACGGCTTTTACCACCAGGTATGGGCTGTACGAGTATACCGTTATTGAAGTAAATATGCCCTAGAGGCAATAATAAAGTTATTATTTATTTCCTTATATCATGATAAATGTTTATTATTCATGCTAGAATTGTATTAACCGGAAACATAATACATGTGTGAATACATAGACAAACAGAGTGTCACTAGTATGCCTCTACTTGACTAGCTCGTTAATCAAAGATGGTTATGTTTCCTAACCATGGACAAAGAGTTGTTATTTGATTAACGGGATCACATCATTAGGTGAATGATCTGAGTGACATGACCCATTCCATTAGCTTAGCACCCAATCGTTTAGTATGTTGCTATTGCTTTCTTCATGACTTATACATGTTCCTATGACTATGAGATTATGCAACTCCCGTTTGCCGGAGGAACACTTTGTGTGCTACCAAGCGTCACAACGTAAATGGGTGATTATAAAGGTGCTCTACAGGTGTCTCCAAAGGTACATGTTGGGTTGGCATATTTCGAGATTAGGATTTGTCACTCCGAATGTCGGAGAGGTATCTCTGGGCCCTCTCGGTAATGCACATCACATAAGCCTTGCAAGCATTGCAACTAATGAGTTAGTTGTGAGATGATGTATTACGAAACGAGTAAAGAGACTTGCTGGTAACGAGATTGAACTAGGTATTGAGATACCGACGATCGAATCTCGGGCAAGTAACATACCGATGACAAAGGGAACAACGTATGTTGTTATGCGGTCTGACCGATAAAGATCTTCGTAGAATATGTGGGAGCCAATATGAGCATCCAGGTTCCGCTATTGGTTATTGACCAGAGACGTGTCTTGGTCATGTCTACATTGTTCTCGAACCCGTAGGGTCCGCACGCTTATGGTTTTGATGACAGTTATATTATGAGTTTATGCATTTTCATGTACCGAAGTTTGTTCGGAGTCCCGTATGTGATGACGGACATGACGAGGAGTCTCGAAATGGTCAAGACATAAAGATTGATATATTGGAAGCCTATATTTGGATATCGGAAGTGTTCCGAGTGAAATCGGGATTTTACCGAAGTACTGGGAGGTTACCGGAACCCCCCGGGAGGTACATGGGCCTTAGTGGGCCTTAGTGGAAGAGAGGAGAGGTGGCCAGGGCTGGGCTGCGCGCCCCTCCCCCCTAGTCCGAATAGGACAAGGAGAGGGGGGCAGCGCCCCCCCCCTTCCTTCTCTCTCTCCTCTTTCCCACTTCACGAATCCTATTCCAACAAGGAAAGGGGGGAATCCTACTCCCGATGGGAGTAGGACTCCTCCTGGCGCGCCCTCTCCTGGCCGGCCGCACCCCCCCTTTGATCCTTTATATACGGAGGCAGGGGACACCCCATAGACACAAGTTGATCCACGTGATCATATTCTTAGCCGTGTGCGGTGCCCCCTTCCACCATAGTCCTTGATAATATTGTAGCGGTGCTTAGGCGAAGCCTTGCGAAGGTAGTACATCAAGATCATCACCACGCCGTCGTGCTGACGGAACTCTTCCCCGACACTTTGCTGGATCGGAGTCCGGGGATCGTCATCGAGCTGAACGTGTGATAAAACTCGGAGGTGCCGTAGTTTCGGTGCTTGATCGGTCGGGCCATGAAGACGTACGACTACATCAACCGCGTTGTGCTAACGCTTCCGCTGCCAGTCTACAAGGGTACGTAGATCACACTCTCCCCTCTCGTTGCTATGCATCACCATGATCTTGCGTGTGCGTAGGAATTTTTTTGAAATTACTACATTCCCCAACAATGGCATCCGAGCCTAGGTTTTATATGTTGATGTTATATGCACAAGTAGAACACAAGTGAGTTGTGGGCGATATAAGTCATACTGCTTACCAGCATGTCATACTTTGGTTCGGCGGTATTGTTGGACGAAGCGGCCTAGACCGACATTACGCGTACGCTTACGCGAGAGCGGTTCTCCCGACGTGCTTTGCACATAGGTGGCTTGCGGGTGACAGTTTCTCCAACTTTAGTTGAACTGAGTGTGGCTACGCCCGGTCCTTGTGAAGGTTAAAACAGCACCAACTTGACAAACTATCGTTGTGGTTTTGATGCGTAGGTAAGATTGGTTCTTGCTTAAGCCCGTAGCAGCCACGTAAAACTTGCAACAACAAAGTAGAGGACGTCTAACTTGTTTTTGCAGGGCATGTTGTGATGTGATATGGTCAAGACATGATGCTAAATTTTTATTGTATGAGATGATCATGTTTTGTAACCGAGTTATCGGCAACCGGCAGGAGCCATATGGTTGTCGCTTTATTGTATGCAATGCAATCGCGCTGTAATGCTTTACTTTATCACTAAGCGGTAGCGATAGTCGTGGAAGCATAAGATTGGCGAGACGACAACGATGCTACGATGGAGATCAAGGTGTTGTGCCGGTGACGATGGTGATCACGAGGGTGCTTCGAAGATGGAGATCACAAGCACAAGATGATGATGGCCATATCGTATCACTTATATTGATTGCATGTGATGTTTATCTTTTATGCATCTTATCTTGCTTTGATTGACGGTAGCATTATAAGATGATCTCTCACTAATTATCAAGAAGTGTTCTCCCTGAGTATGCACCGTTGCGAAAGTTCTTCGTGCTGAGACACCACGTGATGATCGGGTGTGATAGGCTCTACGTTCAAATACAACGGGTGCAAAACAGTTGCACACACGGAATACTCAGGTTATACTTGACGAGCCAAGCATATACAAATATGGCCTCGGAACACGGAGACCGAAAGGTCGAGCGTGAATCATATAGTAGATATGATCAACATAGTGATGTTCACCAATGAAACTACTCCATCTCACGTGATGATCGGACATGGTTTAGTTGATTTGGATCACGTAATCACTTAGAGGATTAGAGGGATGTCTATCTAAGTGGGAGTTCTTTAGGTAAATTAATTGAACCTAAATTTATCATGAAACTTAGTACCTGATAGTATCTTGCTTGTTTATGCTTGATTGTAGATAGATGGCTCGTGTTGTTGTTCCGTTGAATTTTAATGCGTTTCTTGAGAAAGCAAAGTTGAAAGATGATGGTAGCAATTACACGGACTGGGTCCGTAACTTGAGGATTATCCTCATTGCTGCACAGAAGAATTACGTCCTGGAAGCACCACTGGGTGCCAGGCCTGCTGCTGGAGCAACACCAAATGTTATGAATGTCTGGCAGAGCAAAGCTAATGACTACTCGATAGTTCAGTGTGCCATGCTTTACGGCTTAGAATCGGGACTTCACTGACGTTTTGAACGTCATGGAGCATATGAGATGTTCCAGGAATTGAAGTTAATATTTCAAGAAAATGCCCGGATTGAGAGATATGAAGTCTCCAATAAGTTCTATAGCTGCAAGATGGAGTAGAACAGTTCTGTCAGTGAGCATATACTCAAAATGTCTGGGTATAATAATCACTTGATTCAATTGGGAGTTAATCTTCCGGATGATTGCGTCATTGACAGAATTCTCCAATCACTGCCACCAAGCTACAAGAGCTTCGTGATGAACTATAATATGCAAGGGATGAATAAGACTATTCCTGAGCTCTTCGCAATGCTGAAAGCTGCGGAGGTAGAAATCAAGAAGGAGCATCAAGTGTTGATGGTCAACAAGACCACTAGTTTCAAGAAAAAGGGCAAAGGAAAGAAGAAGGGGAACTTCAAAAAGAACAGCAAGCAAGTTGCTACTCAAGAGAAGAAACCCAAACCTGGATCTAAGCCTGAAACTGAGTGCTTCTACTGCAAGCAGACTGGTCATTGAAAGCGGAACTGCCCCAAGTATTTGGCGGATAAGAAGGATGGCAAGGTGAACAAAGGTATATGTGATATACATGTTATTGATGTGTACCTTACTAATGCTCGCATTAGCACCTGGGTATTTGATACTGGTTCTGTTGCTAATATTTGCAACTCGAAACAGGACGGATTAAGCGAAGATTGGCTAAGGACGAGGTGACGATGCACGTGGGAAACGGTTCCAAAGTCGATGTGATCGCAGTCGGCACGCTACCTCTACATCTACCTTCGGGATTAATATTAGACCTAAATAATTGTTATTTGGTGCCAGCGTTAAGCGTGAACATTATATCTGGATCTTGTTTGATGCGAGACGGTTATTCATTTAAATCTGAGAATAATGGTTGTTCTATTTATATGAGTAATATCTTTTATGGTCATGCACCCTTAAAGAGTGGTCTATTCTTATTGAATCTCGATAGTAGTGACACACATATTCATAGTGTTGAAGCCAAAAGATGCAGAGTTGATAATGATAGTGCAACTTATTTGTGGCACTGCCGTTTAGGCCATATTGGTATAAAGCGCATGAAGAAACTCCATACTGATGGGCTTTTGGAACCACTTGATTATGAATCACTTGGTACTTGCGAACCGTGCCTTATGGGTAAGATGACAAAAACACCGTTCTATGGTACTATGGAGAGAGCAACAGATTTATTGGAAATCATACATACAGATGTATGTGGTTCGATGAATATTGAGGCTCGTGGCGGATATCGTTATTTTCTCACCTTCACAGATGACTTAAGCAGATATGGGTATATCTACTTAATGAAACATAAGTCTGAAACATTTGAAAAGTTCAAAGAATTTCAGAGTGAAGTTAAAAATCATCGTAACAAGAAAATAAAATTCCTACGATCTGATCGTGGAGGAGAATATTTGAGTTACGAGTTTGGTGTACATTTAAAAAATTGTGGAATAGTTTCACAACTCACGCCACCCGGAACACCACATCGTAATGGTGTGTCCGAACGTCGTAATCGTACTTTACTGGAAATGGTGTGATCTATGATGTCTATTACTGATTTACCGCTATCGTTTTGGGGTATGCTTTAGAGACGGCCGCATTCACGTTAAATAGGGCACCATCAAAATCCGTTGAGACGACGCCTTATGAACTGTGGTTTGGCAAGAAACCAAAGTTGTCGTTTCTGAAAGTTTGGGGCTGCGATGCTTATGTGAAAATGCTTCAACCTGATAAGCTCGAACCCAAATCGGAGAAATGTGTCTTCATAGGATATCCAAAGGAAACTGTTGGATACACCTTCTATCACAGATCCGAAGGCAAGACTTTTGTTGCTAAATTCGGAAACTTTCTAGAGAAGGAGTTTCTCTCGAAAGAAGTGAGTGGAGGAAAGTAGAACTTGATGAGGTAACTGTACCTACTCCCTTATTGGAAAGTAGTACATCACAGAAACCTGTTTCTGTGACACCTACACCAGTTAGTGAGGAAGCTATTGATGATGATCATGAAACTTCAGAACAATATACTATTGAACCTCGTAGAACAACCAGAGTGAGATCCGCGCCAGAGTGGTACGGTAATCCTGTTCGGGAAGTCATGCTACTAGATCATGATGAACCTACGAACTATGAAGAAGCGATGGTGAGCCCAGATTCCGCAAAATGGCTAGAAGCCATGAAATCTGAGATGGGATCCATGTATGAGAACAAAGTATGGACTTTGGTTGACTTGCCCAATGATCGGCAAGCAATTGAGAATAAATGGATCTTCAAGAAGAAGACTGACGCTGATGGTAATATTACTGTCTACAAAGCTTGACTTGTCGCAAAAGGTTTTCGGCAAGTTCAAGGGATTGACTATGATGAGACCTTCTCACCCATAGCGATGCTTAAGTCTGTCCGAATCATGTTAGCAATTGCCGCATTTTATGATTATGAAATTTGGCGTATGGATGTCAAAACTGCATTCCTGAATGGATTTCTGGAAGAAGAGTTGTATATGATGCAACCAGAAGGTTTTGTCGATCCGAAGGGAGCTAACAAAGTGTGCAAGCTCTAGCGATCCATATATGGACTGGTGCAAGCCTCTCGGAGTTGGAATAAACGCTTTGATAGTATGATCAAAGCATTTGGTTTTATACAGACTTTTGGAGAAGCCTGTATTTACAAGAAAGTGAGTGGGAGCTCTGTAGCATTTCTGATATTATATGTGGATGACATATTACTAATTGGAAATGATATAGAATTTCTGGATAGCATAAAGGGATACTTGAATAAGAGTTTTTCAATGGAAGACCTCGGTGAAGCTGCTTACATATTAGGCATTAAGATCTATAGAGATAGATCAAGACGCTTAATTGGACTTTCACAAAGCACATACCTTGACAAAGTTTTGAAGAAGTTCATGATGGATCAAGCAAAGAAAGGGTTCTTGCCTGTGTTACAAGGTGTGAAGTTGAGTAAGACTCAATGCCCGACCACTGCAGAAGATAGAGAGAAAATGAAAGATGTTCCCTATGCTTCAGCCATAGGCTCTATCATGTATGCAATGTTGTGTACCAGACCTGATGTGTGCCTTGCTATAAGTCTAGCAGGGAGGTACCAAAGTGATCCAGGAGTGGATCACTGGACAGCGGTCAAGAACATCCTGAAATACCTGAAAAGGACTAAGGATATGTTTCTCATACATGGAGGTGACAAAGAGCTCATCGTAAAAGGTTACGTTGATGCAAGCTTTGACACTGATCCGGACGATTCTAAATCGCAAACCGGGTACGTGTTTACATTAAACGGTGGAGCTGTTAGTTGGTACAGTTCTAAACAAAGCGTTGTGGCGAGATCTACATGTGAAGCGGAGTACATAGCTGCTTCAGAAGCAGCAAATGAAGGAGTCTGGATGAAGGAGTTCATATCCGATCTAGGTGTCATACCTAGTGCATCGGGTCCAATGAAAATCTTTTGTGATAATACTGGTGCAATTGCCTTGGCAAAAGAATCCAGATTTCACAAGAGAACCAAGCACATCAAGAGACGCTTCAATTCCATCCGGGATCTAGTCCAGGTGGGAGACATAGAGATTTGCGAGATACATACGGATCTGAATGTTGCAGACCCGTTGACTAAGCCTCTTCCACGAGCAAAACATGATCAGCACCAAAGCTCCATGGGTGTTAGAATCATTACTGTGTAATCTAGATTATTGACTCTAGTGCAAGTGGGAGACTGAAGGAAATATGCCCTAGAGGAAATAATAAAGTTATTATTTATTTTCTTATATCATGATAAATGTTTATAATTCATGCTAGAATTGTATTAACCGGAAACATAATACATGTGTGAATACATAGACAAACAGAGTGTCACTAGTATGCCTCTACTTGACTAGCTCGTTAATCAAAGATGGATATGTTTCCTAACCATGGACAAAGAGTTGTTATTTGATTAACGGGATCACATCATTAGGTGAATGATCTGAGTGACATGACCCATTCCATTAGCTTAGCACCCGATCATTTAGTATGTTGCTATTGCTTTCTTCATGACTTATACATGTTCCTATGACTATGAGATTATGCAACTCCCGTTTGCCGGAGGAACACTTTGTGTGCTACCAAACATCACAACGTAAATGGGTGATTATAAAGGTGCTCTACAGGTGTCTCCAAAGGTACATGTTGGGTTGGCGTATTTCGAGATTAGGATTTGTCACTCCGAATGTCGGAGAGGTATCTCTGGGCCCTCTCGGTAATGCACATCACATAAGCCTTGCAATCATTGCAACTAATGAGTTAGTTGTGAGATGATGTATTACGAAACGAGTAAAGAGACTTGCTGGTAACGAGATTGAACTAGGTATTGAGATACCGACGATCGAATCTCGGGCAGGTAACATACCGATGACAAAGGGAACAACGTATGTTGTTATGCGGTCTGATCGATAAAGATCTTCGTAGAATATGTGGGAGCCAATATGAGCATCCAGGTTCCGCTATTGGTTATTGACCGGAGACGTGTCTTGGTCATGTCTACATTGTTCTCGAACCCGTAGGGTCCGCGCGCTTAAGGTTTTGATGACAGTTATATTATGAGTTTATGCATTTTGATGTACCGAAGTTTGTTCGGAGTCCCGGATGTGATCACGGACATGACGAGGAGTCTCGAAATGGTCGAGACATAAAGATTGATATATTGGAAGCCTATATTTGGATATCGGAAGTGTTCCGGGTGAAATCGGGATTTTACCGGAGTACCGGGAGGTTACCGGAACCCCCCGGGAGGTACATGGGCCTTAGTGGGCCTTAGTGGAAGAGAGGAGAGGTGGCCAAGGCTGGGCCGTGCGCCCCTCCCCCTCTAGTCCGAATAGGACAAGGAGAGGGGGGCGGCCCCCCCTTCCTTCTCTCTCTCCTCTTTCCCACTTCACGAATCCTATTCCAACAGGGAAAGCGGGAATCCTACTCCCGGTGGGAGTAGGACTCCTCCTGGCGCGCCCTCTCCTGGCCGGCCGCACCCCCCCCTTTGATCCTTTATATACGGAGGTAGGGGACACCCCATAGACACAAGTTGATCCAAGTGATCATATTCTTAGCCGTGTGCGGTGCCCCCTTCCACCATAGTCCTCGATAATATTGTAGCGGTGCTTAGGCGAAGCCCTACGAAGGTAGTACATCAAGATCGTCACCACGCCGTCGTGCTGACGGAACTCTTCCCCGACACTTTGCTGGATCGGAGTCCGGGGATCGTCATCGAGCTGAACGTGTGCTAAAACTCGGAGGTGCCGTAGTTTCGGTGCTTGATCGGTCGGGCCATGAAGACGTACGACTACATCAACCGCGTTGTGCTAACACTTCCGCTGTCATTCTACAAGGGTACGTAGATCACACTCTCCCCTCTCGTTGCTATGCATGACCATGATCTTGCGTGTGCGTAGGAATTTTTTTTGAAATTACTACGTTCCCCAACAGTTATGTCATTTGGTCTGACTAACGCACCTGCATATTTTATGAACATGATGAACAAAGTGTTTATGGAGTTCTTGGATAAGTTCGTCATAGTGTTCATTGATGATATCCTGGTTTACTCGAAGAATGAAGAGGAGCATAAGGAGCATTTGTGTTTGGTTCTTGGAAAGCTCAGTGAACATCAGTTATATGCCATGTTTAGCAAATGTGAGTTTTGGTTGAAAGAAGTTGGATTTCTCGGACACATTATATCCGGAGAAGGTATAGCAGTAGATCCCACTAAAGTTGATACCGTGACCAAGTGGGAAGCACCAACCACAGTTGAAGAGATCCGGAGTTTTCTTGGACTCGCAGGATACTACCGGTGGTTTATTGAGAATTTCTCAAAGATTGCGAAGCCTATGACGGAGTTGTTGAAGAAAGATACCAAGTTCATATGGACTGAGGAATGTGAGGCTAGTTTTCAGGAGTTGAAGAAACGTTTGGTTACCTCACTAGTGTTGATTTTACCGGATCAGACCAAGGATTATGAGGTGTATTGTGATGCTTCACGTCGAGGACTTGGAGCAGTGCTTATGCAGGAAGGAAGAGTTGTTTCATATGCCTCACGACAGCTTAAGTCTCATGACTTGAATTATGCTACGCATGATTTGGAGTTAGCAGCCGTAGTGCATGCACTGAAGACTTGGAGACATTTTCTGATTGGAAACCATTGCGAGGTGTACACGGATCACAAGAGTTTGAAGTATATTTTCACACAAAAGGAGTTGAATCTCAGACAAAGGAGATGGTTGGAGCTCATCAAGGATTATGATATGAGATTGCATTATCACCCTGGAAAGGCTAACGTAGTAGCTGACCCATTGAGCCGTAAGAGCCACGTCAACACCTTAATGACGGGAGATTTACCAAGGGAGTTAGCCGAAAATCTTCAAGAGCTTTGTTTGGAAATAGTTCCGAGAGGCTATGTAGCAGCATTGGAGATTTAGTCTACTTTGATGGATAAGATCAGAGAAGCTCAAAGGACTGACAAGGAGATTGCCGAGATAAAGGAGAAAATGAGCAAAGGAAAAGCTAAGGGATTTCGTGAGGATGAGCACGATACCCTATGGTTTGAAGACCGTGTTTATGTGCCAAATGATCCGGAGATCAGGAAGATAATTTTACAAGAGGCCCATGATTCACCATATTCGATTCAGCCAGGAAATACCAAGATGTATTTGGATTTGAAGGATATTTTCTAGTGGACCAGAATGAAGAAGGATATTGCGGAGTATGTAGCTGTTTGTGATGTATGTCAGAGAGTGAAGGCAGAGCATCAGAAGCCAGCAGGATTGCTACAACCATTGCCGATACCCGAATGGAAGTGGGGTAAGCTAGGCATGGATTTTATTACAGGATTGCCCAGAACACGTTCAGGCTATGACTCGATATGGGTTGTAGTCGATCGTTTGACAAAGGTAGCTCATTTCATTCAAGTGAAGACTACCTATACCAGTGCAAAGTTGGCAAAGATATACATGACCAGGATCGTATGTCTGCATGGAGTTCCAAGGAGCATTGTATCAGATAGAGGAACCCAGTTTACCTCAAAGTTCTGGAATCAGTTGCATGAGACTTTGGGAACCAGACTGGAGTTTAGCACAGCTTTTCACCCGCAGACAGATGGACAGACTGAGAGAGTCAATCAGATTTTGTAGGATATGCTAAGAGCTTGTGCGCTAGACTACGGATCTAGCTGGGACGAGAATTTTCCATATGCAGAGTTCTCTTACAACAACAGCTATCAATCCAGTTTGAAGATGGCCCCTTTCGAAGCCTTGTATGGAAGGAGGTGTAGGACCCCATTGTCCTAGGATGAAGTTGGAGACCGCCAGTTGTTTGGACCAGATCTGATAAAGGAATCTGAACAGAAAGTGAAATTAATTCGCGACAGGCTGAAGGTAGCTCAATCCAGGTAGAAGTGTTATGCAGATTCCAAAAGCAAGGAGATAGTTTACGAAGTTGCAGACCGAGTTTATCTTCGAGTATCACCACTTCGAGGAGTTAAGCGCTTTGGAGTTAAGGGAAAATTAGCGCCACGTTTTGTAGGCCCATACAAAGTTTTGGAGCGTATGGGAGAAGTAGCCTACAAGTTGGAATTGCCCGAAGGATTGTCGGGAGTTCACGACATGTTCCATGTATCCCAGTTGAAGAAGTGCCACGCAGAGATGGCTGACATACCGCTGAGATATATGGTACCACTGGAAGCAATTCAGTTGGACAATGATTTGACCTATGAGGAGAAACCAGTTAAGATTCTAGAGTATGCCAGTCGAGTCACCCGCAGCAAGGTTATCAAGTTTTGCAAGGTTCAGTGGAGCCACCACACGGAGGACGAAGCCACCTGGGAACGAGAGGAAGAATTGTTGAAAGACCACCCTCACCTATTTTCTAGCCAACCCGAATCTCGAGGGCGAGATTCATCTTAAGGGGGGGTAGGTTTGTAACATCCCAAATTTTCCATTTGGAATGTTATACACTAGATCATCATTACATATCATATTTATTGCATTTTGGTTGATCCTAGAAATTTGTCGCAACTCAAGGACCCTCGGAGAGAGTTGGGGATTTCGTTATTTTCATATTTGAGTTGTCTCAAATTTTGAAAATAGGATCTTTTGATTTTATTTATTTTATCTTCAATTATTTCTATTACAAAAATATGAGAGAGGGAATAAAATGACTTTCCCAAAATAAAGAAATATTGAGGATTTAATAAAAAAATAAAATAAGATTTTATTTGGTTTTATTTGCTATTTTATTTGAATTTAGGAAAATGTGCGTTTTTCAAAATTGCATTTAGACCCCAAATAAATGTTCATCCTGTGCGGCTTGATTTTAGAAGCCGGGGAAAATTTATTTCGGGATTTTTGGAGTCCGTTTAGTAGTCCTTTTTTTCCGAGCGTAAGTATTAAAAAAACGTCCGAACCGACCTACGGGCCGTGCTAGGCCCGTACTCCTCCAGGCCTCAGCCTTTATAAGCCGCCGGCCCACCCCGGGCCGAAACCCTAGCCGCCGCCGCCTTTCGCCGCTGCCGCCGCCCCGCGCCCTCGCCGCCGCAGCCGCCGCCCGACGCCGCCGCCCCGCGCCCTCGCTGCCCGGCGCTGCCGCCCCGCCGGATCCCGCCGCCGCGGACGCCCCCGCCGCCCGTCTCGCCGCCGAGTCGTCGAGGTTGACCCGCCGGTTTTCGTTCGGTTTTCACCGGTTTTCGTTCGTTTTTTAGTTTCGTTTTTTCCTTTAGATCGTTTGTTTTTGGTTTAGGCTAATTAGCGAGCGTTCGTTCGCTCGTTCGTTCGTTTTAACGAACGTGTTCTTCGTTTAGATTCAGTTAACGAACGTTCGTTCGTTAAACTGTTCGTCATTTTTCTTTTTCTCAGATTAAATCCGTGATTTTTCTGATCGCGATTTCTGATCCGATTTT
The DNA here is from genome assembly GCF_002162155.2 of Triticum dicoccoides. NCBI lineage: Eukaryota > Viridiplantae > Streptophyta > Magnoliopsida > Poales > Poaceae > Triticum > Triticum dicoccoides. The sequence continues at coordinate 568,006,778 of NC_041386.1, forward strand.
CGTTTTAGTCTAACTTTTTGCTCGTTTATAAGAATCAGGCGATTCAAGCGCCTGGAGTTTCATTTTGAAACCCTCTTTCCGTTTAACCAACTTAAACAATTTTATTTTGCCTTTTGCCTTTCGTTGTTTCGTTTGATTTGACTCTTTTGCCAACCAGAGTTCTTAAGTTGAATTTTATGGTTAGATCTCTTATTTGAGTTTTACCTATGCATTAGTGAGTACTTATTGTATGCTTGTTTGTTTGCGATAGAGTACCCGGAGTGCGCCGCTTGCTACTTCAAATTGCTAGGTTTCCCAGATCATCAGCAAGGCAAGTAACACTTTGATCATGATTTTCCCTCTACCCAGTTTTATTGCATTAGATCAATCCTTACATATTGCATGATTAGGATATAATTAAATTGTGGGTTTGGGAAGTAGTTCAGGTAGTACCTATTACCTGTTTATTATCAAACCTTTGGGAGTTACTTCTACGTTTGCTTATTATGCCATGCTATGCTAGTAGACGTGCATTGGGTGAGTGTATCCATGACAGATGTGAGATTGTTAATTAATGGTTTATTTAAGGTGGCAACTTAAACACACATCTGGGTGGATTGAGGTACTTGGGTAATCCAGGATTGCCTATTTTTCTTTATGGACCGCCACCCAGGCTCAAATGGATCATGAGATTATTCATGCTAGAAACTTCCGTGTGCAGCCACAAGCTATTATGGGCTCTAGCATAGTTGACTAAGTCGTGTGAACTCTTATAGTGGTGGACTAGCAGATGTAGGGGATGTAGGTGGTACGGTCTACCCATCGTAAGGTGCTAGCGCTTCTGAAAGACTATGTCTCGGTCATCCGTTTCTAAAACACCATGTAGTGCGAGAAATCCAATGGAGGAGATCGAGTCTTGTGGGGAAAAGTGCGCAAACCTCTGTAGAGTGTATAAACTAATCATGGTTAGTCGTATCCCCGGTTATGGACATCATGAGTATCTAGTACCTGGATTATCATGTGAATCTCAACATGTTACTATAAAATTAATTTTGATGGGTTTGTTTAATGATGATGCTTAATTGGGATTGAGAATGCTGTCAACCATCCTCAATGTTTAACAACCACCATGATAGTTAAACAAATTTATTCCTTTGCAGTAGGGAAAAATTGGCTTTACGGAAAACTGTAACCATAAAGCTTTCCACCATCCAAATATGCATACATAATAGCTGTTTCATTCTGTTACTCTCTATGTATTACATTGCCAGCATATTCCATGTGCTGACCCGTTTCAGGCTGCAATGTTAATATTGCAGACTTTTCAGACAACGATTAAGGAGTTTTAGGTCGTGGTTCTATACTCAGTGATGCCGTTGGAGTTGATGGACTCACTTATCTTCCAAGCTTTCCGCTGTTGTCGTTATTAGATGGGCTTAAGCCATATTTATTGCAATAAGTTATCTATTGAGACACTTGATGTAATAAGTGTGTGATTGCTACTCTGTTATAAAATCCTTCAAGTACTGTGTGGTGTCAGCATTACTAATCTAGGGATGACACCGGAGCACAGAGATTGGACCGTTTGAGGTCTGGCTATTCTTCTGGAAATACATCAGGGAAATCCTTCACTACTGGTACTTCCTCCTGCACAACTCCTGTTAAACAATTTGTTTGAGTCCTCTTTGGCACATGTCGGGATACATACTTAATCCTTCTCCCTTCTGGGGTGGTAAGCAAAATTGACTTACTGGCACATTCAATATTCCCTTCATACTTTGACAACCAGTCCATGCCTAATATCACATCCAATCCTTGAGATTCCAACACTATTAGGTCTGACGGAAATACGTAGTTACCAATCCTTAATGGTAACCGATCACACCATAGACTAGCCATATATTCTGCTCCAAGCGAGGTTACTAACATGGGTGACCTAAGGGCTTGGGTTGGCAGTTTATACTTATCCACAAATCCCCTTGATATGTATGAATGTGATGCACTAGTATCAAAAAGAACGAGTGCAGTAAATGACTTAACCAAAAACTTACCGATTACTGCATCCGGCTGCTCTTCAACCTCCTCAACGTTAACGTGGTTCACCTGTGCCCTATTGAAAGAGTTCGGCTTCTTCCCGGAGCTTCCATTGCCATTTCCATTCTATGATTCAGGACATTCATTGGAATAATGTCCGGTCTTCTGGCACTTAGAGCAAGTGACTTGGCTCAGGTCTTTCTTGGCTGGGGTTGATGGGTTGGTGCGGTTCTAGCCGTTGCTTCCTCCATTCCCATTACCAGTCTTGGGGCCATTGTGATTGTGCGAGCTACCTCTTCCAGGGGTATGCTGGAAATGTCCTCCCGGTCTAGGGGTAAACGTGGCTTCTGCTGAGCTCCAGAATTGTACTTTCCTTGTCCATACTTCCTATTGCGATTCTCAATTTGTTGTTGCTTCCCTTCAATCATAAGAGCACGATCTACCAACTCCTGGTAGTTGTTGAAGGTTGCTACCATCAACTGCATGCTCAACTCATCACTCAGTCCTTCCAGAAACTTCTCCTGCTTTGCTGCATCCATAGCAACGTCATGTGGGGCATAACGTGCTAATTTACTAAAGTCCTCCACATACTGGCCAACTGTCCGTCCTCCTTGGTGCAAGTTGCGAAACTCTTGATTCTTCATGGCCATAGCTCCTGCTGAAACATGGGCAGTTCAAAAAGCCTGCTGAGACTGGTCCCATGTGACAGTATCGGCAGGGAAAGTGGCTGTGAAATTCTCCCACCATGATGCTGCGGGTCCTTCAAGCTGATGTGCGGCAAACTTCACCTTCTTTGCATCCGTGCATCCTGCTGTGGTCAACTCTCTAGCTGTCTTGCGGAGCCAATCATCTGCTACTAGCGCTCGGTGCTACTGGAAAACACGGCGGATTTAGCCTAAGAAAACGGGCTAAGTGATCAACAGGTGGTGGTGGTGGTGGGTTGTTGTTATTCCCTTGATTCTGATTCTGGACTAGTAACTACATCAATGTGTTCTGCTGCTGGATCAACTGGGTGAGCTCCGGTGGGAAGGTAAATCTGGGGTCACGTATCGGAGGCATCTGAGGGTTTTTAGAAAAGATGAGATTTAAGAATAGAGGGGGTCTAAAGAGAAAACACTACCCATATGCACATGAGGCAAGAGCAAACAATTCACTTCATTCAATCAATCAAATAAGGGCATACAATCGATCTAACTATCGCAAAAGTGCTCGGACTATAATATTTACATGGTGGACTACTACTACTGATGAGGTGGTCTACTAGAAATATTCTTCGGTTGCAGACTCCATGATATCTGCTCCAGCTTCATCAACATAGTCATCATCGCTATCATCTGGATCCGAGTCGGTGTCGTCGATGATGATGTAGTCTTCCGGGCGAATCTCCTTGGGTTCTTCGTCTTCTTCTACCGGTGTAGGGCCTTCCATAAATGTTCTGATCTGCTTGATCAGATCGTCATTCTTCTCCACTAATACTTCAATTTCCTCTTCATAATCTTCACATGTAGCCTTGAGTTCTTCCTCTAGTTCCTTGATTCTTGTCTTTGCCTTCTTCAGTTCTATCATGTCGGCGCACATCTGGTTCTCCTGACGTCGAATGTGCTGGTTTAACTCCTGGATAAAAACTGCAATTGATCTATCCTTTCTGGTGCCGATCATCTCCCAGTGCTCATCTCGGCGCCCACAAATCTGGTAGATAGTATCCTTGAGATCATTTCGGTAGACTTCTCCAATGCATCCCATGTCGATGTGAGCTGCCATGCTCTTTCCTAGACTCCAAGTTGGTGTATCAAAAGAAAACTCTATGGGATCAGTGACTGGCATGAACGTCCTTCCTGGAACTTGAACTTGAATCATCCAGCGCTCTTCTTCAGGTAAAGTGGCGTTGTAGGTGCTGGTGAAGCTTGGTACTCATATGTTCAGATATCTAGTGACTTCCTTCAAATGACGTCCAAAGGGTGTATCTTCATCCGGTTGAGTGAACTTGTTCCTTGCATCCGCCATCCTAAAAGAGTAGAAAACATGAGGAATCAGAAAGAGAAGATAGTGAGTAGTGATCTAGGTCTTTAGCGTAGTGGTCGTGTCCTACAGTCAGCGTGTGCTCTGATACCATCTTGTAGCGACCAGACCTCAAACGGTCCAATCTCTGTGCTCCGGTGTCATCCCTGGATCAGTAATGCTGACACCACACAGTACTTGAAGGATTTATAACAGAGTAGCAATCACACACTTATTACATCGAGTGTCTCAATAGAGAACTTATTACAATAAATATGGCTTAAGGACACCTAATAACGATAATAGCGGAAGGCTTGGAAGATAAGTGAGTCCATCAACTCCAACGACATCACTGAGTATAGAACGACGACCCAAAACTCCTTAATCGTCGTCTGAAAAGTGTGCAACATTAACGTTGCAGCCCGAAACGGGTCAGCACATGGAATATGCTGGCAATGTAACACATAGAGAGTAATGGAATGAAACAGCTATTCTATATGCATATTTGGCTGGTGGAAAGCTCTATGGTTACAGTTTTGCGTAAAGCCAATTTTTCCCTACTGCAAAGGAATAAATTTATTTAACTATCATGGTGGTTGTTAAACATTGAGAATGGTTGACAGCATTCTCAATCCCAATTAAGCATCATCATTAAACAAACCCATCAAAATTAATTTTATAGTAACATGTTGAGATTCACATGATAATCCAGGTACTAGATACTCAAGATGTCCATAACCGGGGACACGGCTAACCATGATTAGTTTATACACTCTGCAGAGAGACCGTACCACCTACATCCCCTACATCTGCTAGTCTACCACTGTAGGAGTTCGCACGACTTAGTCAACTATGCTAGAGCCCATATTAGCTTGTGGCTGCACACGGAAGTTTCTAGCATGAATAATCTCATAATCCCTTTGAGCCTGGGTGGCGGTCCATAAAGAAAAACAGGCAATCCTGGAATACCCAGGTACCTCAATCCACCCAGATGTGTGTTTAAGTTGCCACCTTAAATAAACCATTAATTAACAATCTCACATCTGTCATGGATACACTCACCCAATCCACGTCTACTAGCATAGCATGGCATAATAAGCAAACATAGAAGTAACTCCCAAAGGTTTGATAATAAACAGGTAATAGGTACTACCTCAACTACTCTCCAAACCCACAATTTAATTAGATCCTAATCATGCAATGTGTAGGGATTGATCTAATGCAATAAAACTGGGTAGGGGGAAAAACATGATCAAAGTGTTACTTGCCTTGCTGATGATCCGGGAAACCTAGCGATTCGAAGTAGCAAGTGGCGCACTCCGGGGACTCTATCGCAAACAAACAAGCATACAATAAGTACTCACTAATGCACAGGTAAAACTCAAATAAGAGATCTAACCTGAAAGTTCAACTTAAGAACTCTGGTTGGCAAAAGAGTCAAATCGAATGAAACAACAAAAGACAAAAGGCAAAAGAAACAGGCTTCGTTTACTATTCTGGATCTAAGGCAATTTTTACAGTGGCAAAAACTTGTTTAAGTTGGTTAAACAGAAAGAGGGTTTTGAAACGAAACTCCAGGTGCTTGAATCGCCTGATTCCGATAAACGACCGAAAGGTTAGACTAAAACGAAAATCGGATCAGAAATCGCGATCAGAAAAATCACGGATTTAATCCGAGAAAAAGAAGAACAATGAACAGTTTAACGAACGAACGTTCGTTAACTGAATCTAAATGAAGAACGCGTTCGTTAAAACGAACGAACGAGCAAACGCTCGCTAATTAGCCTAAACTGGAAAAAGAAACCGATCTAAAGAAAATATGAAACTAAAAAACCGAACGAAAACCGGCGGGTCAACCTCGGCGACGCGGCAGCGAGACGGGCGGCGGCGGCTCCGGCAAGGCGGCAGCGTCGGTGGCGGCTGGTTCCGGCGGGGCGGCGGCGTCGGCGGCA